>NW_020955431.1:1068471-1177579 GCF_003031625.1 Empidonax traillii
CCGGTTCTTCGTTCGCGAAGAAACTGGCCATTAACTAACACACAGGCCTAACCGGAGGATGAAAATTCTATAAGGGGATAATTTTTGAAAGCAGTATTTTAACTTATGCAATTACCTGATTGTTCACAGTCCATTTTAAACTATGTTTTAAAAGACACAAGCTAAATTCACGTTCTTTGTGCTGAAAGGACTTGTTCCTTTATTCAGCAGATTTTTATACCAAATAGATGAGCAGTGTCTGCACACTGTTTGAAAGTTAGGCCTTTGCTTTACCAAATATTATGTGCCTCTGGGACAGGAAGAAAGCTGTGCAACAGGTTTCTGCACTCTTGCCGGCATGTTCAGACGAATTAACTTGTCATGACGGGTTTTGCTTGGTCTTCCCAGGGGGAGTGAGAGGGGTGTGGAATGCCATAATGCTGCTTCACTTCTTCTCAGTGGATGTCTTTGATTCGTAGATATTTAAATGGATTTTTCTTTAGACACGTGATGCTCCCCTGTCTAATCTCTGCACTTGCATAGACCTCATGTCATGTAAGCCCACATCCTTCTCATTGCAGTAGCTACAGCCAAAACAGAAAGCTGTTTGAATCTCCCTGGCAAAGGCTCTCATCAGTCTCACCCACACTGGTGCACATATATGGTCTCCTGGCTGTCAGACCCATCTGTTAGGATGGCATGGTGCCCATCCTCAGCTTTGTGAGATAGATTTGCTGCAGCACAGATACAAAGCAAGCATTGGGTTTAGGTCAGGCATTCTATACAGGGTGGCAAATAGTGTCTATTATATGGGAAATAGCACCTCTGGGCTATTAGCAGCACCATATGTTTATTTAGCGTACATGTGTTATGTAGATACATGTCATGGGATGTGTGGATACAAAAGACACGAGTCAAAATATTTGCACCTGGAAGCGTAAAGTTAGACTCTCATGTATGTATGCCTGTGTAGAGAGAGAGATATATACACATATATGTATGTGTGTCTCCTGTTTTTCAAAGAGCAGAATACCCTGAAGTCAGTTTTCTCTAGAGAACCCAACATACACTCACACCTTTTGAAAATCAAACCACTTGCAAATACTCACTTGAGAGACATCCAGCATGGTTTTTTCTAGCTAGAGATACTCCTTTAGCCTCACTCTTTTGTTGGTCATTTCTGATGCCACTCTGGAAAAGACAATGCCATCTGGAAGTGAGAGTTTGAAGAAACAGACTCTATCTCCTGAGCACAGTCAGGCAATGCACTAATGCCTGTGGAGCATGTGGCACCTACTTGCTGTGGAATTGCTTCTGCAGCATGGTTTTGTCCTTTTCAAGTAATGGACTGTGGGGCTCCAGCAAGTTTTCTCTTTATAGTTTTGCTCTCTATGCACTCTCAATGTGAGGTCTTCTGACTTCTTGCTCTGTGTGAGGGTGGGTTAGTGTTTGCTGGAAATGTGGGCTTGGTGATGGCAGTGCAGCAGGAGGTCTTGCTTACATCCATGAAGCCAAACAAAGGTCCCTTTGTGGGAGTGCAGCAGCTTCAGAATACACAGTTTGTCATCAACAATTATCTGGGTGTCATAACTGAAGATCTGCCACAACACCTACAACTCTAAAACACAGTGTGCCTCTGTCATGTGGTTAATGTTTTTATTATTCATTACTACACTAAACTCCCTTTGTAGCAATCTGACTAAGAGAGTCTATACACTGCCACACATAATGGATATACAAAGTTCTCCAAGCACTATTAAATGCTGGAAAATATAAAAGAGCAACAGAGTAAATGAAAACCCATGCCATATAACTTTCTGTGTATTCATGGTTAGACCTCATAGAATTGTGTGAATTCTTTATTGTTTTAAAGAGTCCTTTTTGAAACACATAGAGGTCCATTTATAGCTTCAGAGTTCATCAGAGACTACTTCTGAATAGAGGAGAACTTCAGTTGGTCACTGGTACTGTTTTCAAAATTTTCTCTTTTCCAACATTCATTTAAAAGAAGAGGTTTATTCATTGATTCAGTTAAATTCACCAGGGATAGCTGCACAGGAGAAGTCACTGAAAGCTCCAATTCACTTTAATTTGTCTATTTGCTTACAGTCTGTATTGGAATGCAGTACCAGACTGACAGAAGTTTTTTTTTACTCATGAACATACTCTTTGAACTAAGTACATTTGAAAATACACATTTAGTTCTGTGACCGTGGTACATGTTCTGGTTGCAGTAAAAGACAGGCACAGTTCTTTGTCGTAAAAGTACTGCAGAATTAAGTTCTTTGTGGGCTCAGTGTGGCAGAATGTGGAAATATAAGATTCTGTGATTCACACCACAGGGGCATTGACTCCTCGTGGAGTTTCTGGGCTTCTGCTAAGAGCTTGCTGTTGGACTGAACTGTTCTGATGGGACTGACATTAAACAAATAAATAAATAAATAAATCTCAGTGAATTCAGTGAGAGCTGGTGCTTAAGTGTTTTCAGGATTCATGCCATGAGGGGGCTAGCAATCTGAAGAAATGAACATAGAAAGCTAAGAAAGGGAAGAACAAACATCCAGCATAAAACTTCAGTAGATACTACATTTAACAACACCTGCTCTGCCTATAGCCAGAGGAATTACAGAAATAGTTACGACGGTGTTGATTTGGCAGGGTGCACTTTTGTCCACAAATTCAACACACAGTCAAAACCCAGGCAAATTCCAGAGTCCAGTTCATACCTCTGGGTTACCACCTATATTCTCAACTCTAGTGGTCTAGAGGACACATGAGTTTTTGCAAGGCTCAAGCTGCCACAGCTGCCATACAAAACTTCTCAATTCCAGCTTGAATCTAAGCAATGGATTTGCCATAAGGTGGTCCACTTGCTACAAATGTGGGGCAAATTTTTTCATCCTCATAGAAGCATAGAATCATAGAATTAACTGGGTTGGAAGAGTCCGCGGAGATCATCAAGTCCAACCCTTGATCCAACCCCACTGTGATTATTAGATCATGGCACTCAGTGCCACATCCAGCCTCGTCTTAAAAACTTCCAGGGACGCTGAATCCACCACCTCCCTGGGCAGGCCATTCCAGTGCCTGATCACTCTCTCTGTAAAGAACTTCTTTCTAATATCCAACCTAAACCTCAGCTGAGTTGATATCTGCACAACCTCATCCTGTCTCTCTAAACATGCAGGGCCTCTAGAGCATTCTTTTACTCCCCATGGGTTAGGAATTAGTGAAGCCCTCACTAGGCGGGTGATCAAGTGGGTCCTTCTGGCCCCAGAAACAACAGATTGCAAACTGGCCCAGCTTTATATTTATTGGCATAAGTCTATGCATGAGACATCAAATTACATAGCTTCTCTTTTTTTCTTTTTTTTTTTTTCCACAAATACATGATCTATAAAGCAATGACATCTTAACAAAGTTGTGTGTGCCTTTTTTAGAAAACATCTGTTGTTTGAGAGATCACAAATATCATGTACTTATTTCTCTCTCTCTCTATCTCATAGTTCTAGTTTTCTATTCTTTCATTTATGAAAGCAGAGAATATGAGCGATATTTGCTATATAACATATGTGATCATAATATTTGATACATAATTCTCTTAATGATAGATATCATATTAAAACACTAATTATGACCTGAAGAATAGTTACAAAATGAGGTACCTGTTTAAATAAATGAGCACTGCTGTACTTACGTTTTTATTTTATCTCCATGTTTTCCTTTGGCTGAGGAAGCCTTTCTTAAATAAAAATGCATAAATGTAAAATATGTATCAAATGTATAGCCCTTTGTCCATTTTTTCCTTTTTTCTTCAAATTATATTACATGATACGTATTATGTGATGTGTGCCCATCTAATTTTACAGCTTAAAGAAATAAACAAGCTTTCTTAGTTGTGCTTAACTCTGTTAATATTCCACAGTCTGGGGAATTACTGTTCCACCGGATTTTTTCTCTGAATGTTAAAATAAAGGCCTTCTTGTATATAAATGAAATATTTGTGGTTGTAGAAGCTTGTACGAGACAAAACAACAAATATAACTGACAACGTACACATTCAGTACTTTAGTACTCCTAGCATTCAAATGCAGTCATCTGCAATGCCTTGGTTTCAACTCAGAAGTCACTGTCTCCAAGAAAGCCCAAAAGCATAACCTGAAAATACAGTATTTTCTGAGTGTGCACTCCTAAGTCCAGGCAGCATCATGAAGGGACAAGTATTAGCCAGCTCAGCCACATAGAGATTGACATACCTGCTGGTTCTTTGCCACAGGCAAGACCGAGTTAATTGCATTCGTGGAAAGGTAAGCTTCTGCTGGTACTTGAGGGCAGAACACATATGTCTAAACTATCATTAATACAGGTGTGAAAGAGACATTTCTTGCTGACAGAGTTTGACCAAGCAGATGGAAGGAATGCATTCCTTCAGAATTAGCTTAGTCGCCTTCCCTGCAACTTTGAATTTTAATGAAATAAATGATGAAGAAAAATTGCTGTACAGTGCAACAGCAACAAGGTTGCTGAAAGTCAACATAAAAAAGAAAAGGAGGCACAGAAAATCACCATTTTCTCATTTTTATCCCAGCTTGATAATTGGGTAAGAACTAAGCCTGACAAAATATCTGTTCCTTTAGACACTGAGACAACCCTTGTGGTTGTAAAAAAGATGATCTAAATTATGCCATTGACAGAAATAAATCAAAGAAATCATCATTAAGTGTAAAAAGTGCAATTTATGAGTACTAGCAATCTGCTGTGCTGTTAGAGAAGGTAATAGCAGATACTGGCAGACAGGGTCAGAAACGGCAGAGTGAGATTATTACAACCAGGAAGGGAGGTGAGGTTGTTGCTGTGTAAAGCAACACGACAAGGAAAAGTGAACACTGAGATTACTTCTTCATTTTATCATCTTTAGAAAATCAACTTAAAAAAAAGAGCTAAAACATATGGGTTTCTTTGATATAGCAAGGATTATCTCAGCTCTGAAAAAACCCCACACTGTTATGAAGCTGATACATGAGATATTTTATATGTGTGGCATTCTTATTGTTTGCTGTTATTATTTTAAAATTATCATGTGAGTAACTGCCTTTGTAGCATGGCAGATGAGGATGCGATCCAGCTCTGAAGACTGCATTGTTTCTTTTCTTCAGAAACATGGAGTTCTTTGGGATATCCCACTGGAGCTCAGGCAGGTCAGACTCTCTGCAGCAGCCTGAACTCCTCCCCTCCCCCCTCCCTTCAATCTCCTCTACTTATTTTGAATAGAGCTAAAAAGTACATATTTTGGGGAGGGCTCATCCAGAGGCACTTATGAACTATTAATTTGATAGTTTTGGGTTTTGCGCTTCAGTAAATTCACAGAGTTAAGAACTCTGTACACATCTAACATACAATCTTTTTATAAAGTGAGGAGATGATGGATCTCAGCAGCTTCCAGAAATGGTATGACCAAATGTGAATATTGTAAGGAAAGGTAAAAGTGAAAAAAGATGTGACTTTATATCATCCTGCCAGCTAGTGTGAACAGGCTGTAAATGGTCTTGTTCAGCATGTAAGCTGTAAGCATGTAAGTCAGTGATTTCTTTCCTGTATTGTTCCTGTCAGATGCTTCTGTTCAGTGTCTTATAAAGATAGTAAAATATCGGTTACTGTATTTCTTTTTTTTTTTTTTTTTTTTTTTTTTCACAAAAATCAGTCTCTCAACATGAATTATCAACCTACAGATGAATCATTTTAAGCATATGGCTTTCAAAAGTCCACTGGAAAAAAAAGTAACTTTTGGAATCTAGGCCTTAATGTTTTCTAAATTATATTTTGCCACTTAAGATAATTTGCATTGAGTCACAATTGCTGGATTTGTTTCCTACATCAGTGTGAAACAAAGTTTCTGCTCCAATATTATCATTAGGCAAATATTTCCAAAGCTGTCATAAATGGTGATATGAATGGCCGGACATTTTTTTCTCAGTGTTTCACAGCACTATTTCAAAGTATGAACTAGAAATGCATGTATGATCACCTGTTCTGTTTTCTCTGTGTTTCTCTTCAGTGATCACTTGTGAGAAATTACAGATTTTCTGATAGAAAATGTATTTGTTAGTATTTCAGACAATTCTCTTTTTCCCTACCTAATTCCCTTAGGCTTTTTATAAAGGAATCAGTCCACTGTCAAGACAGGTATCAGGAATCACAGTGACTACTGAATCAGTTTTTGTGACAGGTTTTGTACTTTATAGCAAGTATTGAAAGTCGTCTGGACTTTTCTCTCATTGTGAAGGAATTTCTTTCTGTTTGTAATTTCCTGCCATGAACGATTTCATGCAGATAATGGTTTTCAAAGAATGTAATTGCTTGCACAATTTGAGACGATAACTTACTAGTTTTTGTTTCCTGTCCCAACCAAAGAACAATAAGGAAAGCTTAACAGAAACCCTTTATCCTTCTGCTGCAGCAAAACAGAAATGTTAACTTAATATTTTAGAATATAACTTATATGAACTCGGACAAAATAACTTTAGTAGTCACTGACTTGCTTTCTTTATCTTGCATGTTACATATTCTCAGAATACTTCAGATCACTGGGTGGGACTTTATGTAGTGATGGGATTTCTAGAACAGTGCTTCTGGTCAGACTGACACACAGAGCCATATGACAGATGTCAGGCTTCAAAACAGTCCTGGTTTACACTATATTTCTGTCAGTCACAAACGATGAAATCAGATTTTTAATCGTATGATTAATATATGCATTGTCAGTTCTATAAATATACTATGTATTAACAAATACAAAAGTATTTGTTAGTCCTAAGTTTTTTTGTATACCAAGCCTGTGTTCCCCTCAGCTTGAGATATTGCTCTTCAGTGAATAGTTTCACAGGTCTACTCCTGGAAAATCAAATAGAATTATGAAAAGAAATTGCTCATGGATTTCAGTTCTGCATTTGGGTTTCATGTGAGTCGTTTGTCAATTCTGCAGCCTTCAACTCTTCATTAATATTCAAGAACATTTATACAACAAATTATGGCCTCTAAACACTTTATATAAAATGTTAATATAATCAAACATCTACACACTTTATCCCCAGGTACTACCCTGTGAACATATTGTTATATTTAGTGGAGTGTTTTATTGTGATGATAGTAATTTCCTAAAGGTATACTGGCATTATTAATATGTATTTGCATTCCAGACAAATAAAGAAGACCTTTGCTGGTTAATAATAAGGAATTAATATTAAATTCACCAAGACTCAATTTTTATTTTCAAAGCAGTCTTAGTCTAGGGAATCACAAATTATTCAAGTAGAAAAACAGAAGTGATGTTAATAGCAGTAACTATAAGACAAATTGAAGGAACAAATTGACAGATAAAATAGCAGAAAGAATCACCAATCATTATTCATGTAAGCTTTGTTTTATTATGGTTATGTACTCTGTATCAGCATTCCTGAGTACTAGAGACTGGTAAAATGTGCACGTTAATGGTAAAGCTTCACACTTAGCTTTCTGGAAAAAATTTTCTAGAAACACAAACTGAAAAGAGATTGATACACAATTTTAGCTTTTGAGGCAGTGTTTTTACATTCTTGATGTAGAAAAAAAGGTCCTATGACTGTGAGAGCTACATATCAGCACGTGTTTGATTTCCAGTGTGTTTACAGTTTGGTGGCATGGAGCATCTAAATGTTTTCTCAATGGGAACCATGAGAGATGGGAGGAGGGAAATCTTTCCTTCTCCATTTTTTTGTTTCGGATTTTAAGCCTTTTATTCCCTTCACAAATTATTTCCTTCTGTTTCACAAAATATTTTGTATAAATTTCCTTTCCCCCTAGACATGTGACAGACGATCTGCTGTCTTTAGCCCATCAGCTTTCCTTTCTGCTGGACCTCTCATCGTCCTCTCCCCAAGTCATTGCACTGCTGTCTCTACACACTCCCCAAAGGGAGATGCTGTGAGGGAAAGCAGGAGAATTTTCTACTCCCTCTGTAGTCCTAAAGGAGGCAGAAATACATGTGGGTCTGCGCAGTCAGCCAGTCAGAGTTTCTGCCTGAGCCTTTTTGTCAAAGGACAAAGCCACCATAGCAGGGGAAACAGCTGCCTTTGGCTGGCTTTCCAGAGGATACAGGAGAAACAGGGGAGGTGTCAACCAGGAATTTGCCCAAATCCTAAATAGATTTATTGTGGGGTATGAAAGTTCAGATTTATGAGACCCTCCCAGTGAACCTGGCCTAATTGTAGCCTAGGATTGTATCAATTACCATCACTGGTGGGTGCCATAATCTGCAACAGAGGTAGGTATGATATGCGTGTCCTCATACTACAGACTAACAGCTGCTTGCATTCATATTAGGGTTTTTTTCCCTAGAGAATCATCCCATCCTTCTATTCAGAAAGACTGAATATGTTATACTCATTATAGGTGGAAAAACTCACTTGTAAGCATAATACAGTGCTTGCATCATTGAATATAAACTAAGTTTGCAAACAGTGCTTTAGAATTTCTACATTAAAACTCATTGTTTTCTAAACCCACAACTTTCCACAGCATTTATCTTTCAGATCATCCATATTTCCCAAAGAAATCTGGGGGTTAGAGTCTTTTCCTTTGTGTTAACTTCTGTTATATCTAAATAATCTGCATGGAGAAAAGCTTTCAGAGGTCTCTCTTCTGCTCACTGACCTATCTGTGGTATTTTATTGGTTTTGTTTGGCAAGGTTTTGGTAGTGAGGTGGGAAGGGCTACAAGGGGCAGCTTCCCTGAGAAGCTGCTACAAACTTCCCCCATGTCCAAAAGAGCCAATGACAGCCTGTTCCAAGACAGATGCACCACTGGCCGAGGCCAAGTCCATCAGTGATGGTGGAAGCACCTCTGGGATAATGTATTTAAGATGGGGGAAAAGTTGCTGCACAAAAACAGCCGGAGAGAGAAGTGAGAATATGTGAGAGAAACATCCCTGCAGACCCCCAGATGAAAAAGGAGAGGAGGTGCTCCAGACACTGGAGCAGAGATTCCCCTGCAGCCCATGGTGCAGACCATGGTGAGGTAGCTGTGCCCCTGCAGCCCACGGAGGTCCACAGGTGAGCAGTGACCCACCTGCAGCCTGTGGAGGACCCCACACCAGAGTAAGTGGATGCTAGAGGGAGAGTGTGACTCCATGAGAAGCCCATGTTGGAGCAGGCTCCTGGAAGAACCTGTGGAGGAGAGAGGAGTCCATACTGGAGCAGTTTTGCTGGCCAGAGTTGTGATCCCACAGGGGACTTACCCTGGAGAAGCCTCTTCCTGAGGGACTGTACCTCATGGAAGGAACCCATGCTGGAGCAGTTAATGAAAATCAGCAGCCCATGGGAAGGACTCACACTGGAGAAGCTCATGGACACGCGGTCTAGTCTGCTGAGACAAGAACTGAATTTCAGTTCCACAAATAGACAGGATGAAGATGGCAACTGTAGGAAAAGTTTATGAACAGCACAAACCACACACCACTTTTCAAGTTAATGTTGCATAATTGCAGTAAAGTGTGCCGGTTCCCTCAATATTACACAACCTCTCTGGGATGGGAATCTTCAGCAACAGCTTCTCAGTAACCTGTACTCCACTGTGCAAGACAGAAAGCTGATTTCCCTTGAGTCTTTCATAGATTTCTAATGTTTTTGGTGACCAAGAGAGTTACATTGGCCCCTTTCCCAAAAGCTCTTGAGAGTTGTCTGGGGGAGGTGAGCTGCATAGCTTCCACAGCCGTCAGAGGCAGGGCAGCATTCCTCTGCTCCCAGCCCTCACCCATCTGTCCCCCATCAGCTGGGGGATACTAAAATAAATTGGGAGTGGGCTGATGCAGAAGCAGTATTACAGAAGGTATGTCCTCCACAAGAAATGTGTAAACAAATATTTGGAAGATCTAAAAATATGAACAAAGATGCCTCTGTGGCACAACAATGAACTTTAAAAAGTCCACAGCACATGCTCTACACACAGTTGTTAAATAGCAAAGTTAAATTGCTAAATAAAATTAAACAACCAAAGCTATAAAATCTTCAACCTCCAGGTAGCATGTTCAATATTAAGCTTTTAGTTTAACATCTTGCTCAGTTTTGGTGTAGCCTCATCTATGTAATATATTAGATATATTAAAAAATAAATATTATTCCAAAGCATCCAATGAGAACTTGCTCACACTCCTGCATCAGGTTTTCTTTTGGTCTGGCCTTTGCTACTGAAAAAAATCAGGCTTACATCTGTAATATTGCTCAAAAAAGTTGGAAGCATTGCTGGAGAGGACTGTATGTGCCCTGAGTTGTGTCTAGTGCTAAACACTTGAAAACTTCCTGCCTCAGCACCAATAGTCCTGCTCTCTTAGTCAGTGTCTCGTCTCTAATACCACCATTTCTCCCAATTCAAGCACACTAACTCATATCCTGTTGCTCTTGTTCTGTCCAAGACCTTCTGATCCTTATGACTCTTCCCTTGTGATGAATCTCTGCCCAGTTATGTGTCATGAGCAGACTCTGCTCCCTTACAGCCGTTCTCCCTCGCCCTGGCCAGGGATGTGCATGCGAGGAATGAAGTCACTCCCAGCCGTTACTGTTCTCCGTGGCACACAGCTCTTCATATTTCTTTAGCCCAAACTCTTACTTTACACTAGTGCTCTCTGCCAAGCTAGTTCTTTATCTGTGCAAATAATTTAGCCTTACAATATTTAATTACCCACTTCATAAAGAGGTGCTTGACAAGCTTTTTATGAAGGTTGTAAGGCAAAAAGGCACTAAAAGACCAGGCGAATTAGGAGCACAGTTACTCAGCTATATTTTTCAAAAGCAGCCTGAGTTGTCAGAGATGAACTCCTTTCTGTGACTTTCTGTAAATTATCCCCAGGTAAAGTCTAACTTTCTGGAGGTTTCTCGAGTTTCACTTTAGCCGGTACCTTGCCCTCTTTGCTTTGTTCTGATATGACTTTCTTTCACAATGAAAAACTGAGATTTTAGTGATGGGTTTTGTTTGCCTGGTCACAGCCATGTAGATGTTTAAATCCTTTTTCTCTGTTAAAATTTTATATGTTTCATTTTTTAAAGATTTCCTTTAGCAGCTGGAAAGCAATTGCATGTAGACCCTCATATTATATAGCATTAGTCATTCCAGCTACCAGGCAGTTTTCCCAATTAAAAGGATTTCTACCCCTCATGAACAATACTATTTGCTTTAAGGTCTTCCTCTCATCTTTGTCAGCAAGGATTCTTTTGGATCAGTCCTCCTCTGCTGCCCCCATTGCTCTATGGCATCTCCTTCCCCCAGCTGTTTGTTTCTCCTTTGCAGAGAACTCATAAGGAGAGACAGAAGAACGTGTTCCCACAGCATTGCTGCTTCCCTAAATTGTTATCAATGCTCCACACTCCTACAATGTCACATTTACTCAGCATAGCCCACACTACCACCAAAGGGCAGGGGAAAACTGGTCACTTGGTCTTCTGCCCTCAGAAAAGTGGAATAAAGTTTTCATTTGTTGCTTTCTAAAAAGAGGTCAGATTGATAAGTGTAACAACAGCATAGTTTCTTCTTCCCTTCTTATAAATATGTTTCATGAGTTATTTATCTCCCTATAAGCCCAAACTTCCTTGATTGAAAAATTCCTGTTTCTGAGGCTGACCACTACACCATCTATTTCCAGTTTCCCGTTCTTGCCCTTTTGATCTATATCACAATTATAATATCTCTTTATGATTACTGCTTGACCTCCTGTCTTAATGTGTCATTTTTCTCAGTATTGGTTTTTCTTCTTCTGAGAAATGAATGTACACTGTTTTTTGTTATCTGACAGCCATGCCCAAGGGAGTATATTTATATAATGTATATTGACATTAAATATTAATATGCTTATATGTATGTATTATTTAATATTATGAATCCCTCTGTAAATTACTCATTTATGTCTAGGTAGAACACAGAGTAGTGTTGTGTGCTTACATTACCCAGGCATATAGTCACAAAAACCCAATAACAATTCAGTTTGTGGTTCTCCCTGACCACCCCTGTGAAATGCTAAAAGAAACAAAATGTTCTTTTATTTCTTCACTTTGGTTATAATTGCTATTGTGGTGGATAATCTGCAGGCCTGTCGTTCACCCTCTGTGATTGATGGGGGAAGCAAGTGAGGCCAGGGAATTCCTGGAGCTGGTACAGGGATGTACAGCCCTGTACAGGTCTGTGCTGGGGCACATCTTTCTTAGTTTCTCTTGACAGATTGCCTTTTTGGAACTATAACAACATACTATCTCATGTCAGCCTCACAAATCTGCCGAATAAATCAAATAAAATACAAAGTAATTCGCCCATAATCAAATGTGACCATGGCTGCCACAGATGAAGATTTTATCATAGCTGGATTGTGTTTGACAAGGTTTATGACATCATAGATGTGGATAATTACTATGTTCCTCTCCTGTGGAGAACCATTGCTCTTGATTGCTTTGTGATACAACACAGGATAGGTCTTCCTTACTTTGACTCTGGGCTAGCAACAGCTCTAGAGACACCGATCTGAGTAGAGGTGGAGTGGTCAATACTGTCACTATGTTCATTAACAAATCACTGGGATTTTTCTTATGCTCAAAACAGATAATAAAGATTGATTTTCTGTTTGGTTAATAAATTATAAGTGTCATAATCTAACTGCTTTAAAACATAATATGCTTTCTTATTGTTTCTATAAGGGTACTAGTGTATGAGCACAGTATACCATGGTTTTGTGATCTGTCGTAATTAGTGATTGCTGAATTTACTACAGATTTAAGATTCCTTAAAGGAAGATTGCTAAACCTTACAATCTCAAAATTAAATCACCTTTACATAGAAATTAAAAATATGATCTGTTGATTACTGAATAAATAGACAGAGCCTTTTAAGGAAAGGCCTTTGCTCTGGCCAGGTACTCTTGATTAATCTGATGGGCCTCATAACAAATAATAACCTAATAACAAATAATGCAGTGTAATTCATTTTAGCTGAATAATTGTATTGTACTGTAAATTGAAAAAAAAAAAATTGGACTTGTGGTCATGGTGTTAATTAGAAAGTAGACTCAAATGTAGAAGTTCCGGTAGCTATGATTAGATATATTTGAGTGTTTGGGATTATCTCCCCCTCTAGTGGCTGGTTTATGCAAAAATATGAAAACTCAGATTACACAGATTCACTATAATTTTTTGGAGGGTTCATAGAATCTTTTAGGTCAGACAGAACTGACCAAAATGCTATGCTGGATTTGAGTAAAAGGGTGTTAATGTAAATGAGAATAAGATTTTAAATTCTCGATTTTCTTAAAACCTTGGCAGCGATTTGGATACAGAATCACAGAATCAGTTAGGTTGG
Organism: Empidonax traillii; assembly: GCF_003031625.1. Lineage (NCBI taxonomy): Eukaryota > Metazoa > Chordata > Aves > Passeriformes > Tyrannidae > Empidonax > Empidonax traillii. The sequence continues at coordinate 1,081,819 of NW_020955431.1, forward strand.
AAAAGACCTCTGAGATCATCAAGTCCAACTTTTGGATCCAGTATGTCACAGACTAACTCACAAAACCATGAACTTTTGGGTTTGGATGTGTACAATACTTTATTTCTTCTGTCCAACTGTGATCTTACACTTTTTTATTTGGTAATGTACAAAATTTATCTTCAGTGCTTTACAAAGCCATATTGTTATGGGTTTTATCCATGCTAGGTGAACAATTATTACTGCTGGTGTATTGCTAGGGGAAGATGAATGGATTTCAACACTACCAAGTGAGGCAGTATCCACTGATGTGTTACTTTTGTGTTATCGTGTCAGAAGACTTATCTGCTGTCCAAGATCAGCTCTTAAAAGCATTTAGATCTTAAAACATTATCTCTGAGAACTAAACCCCTGCAATTTTAATAAAGAGTTACACAAAAACCTCACAGAGCTCAGTAGCATAAAGCAAAACAAAGAACACAGTATAATTTTTCAGGAAGGAAATAGAGAGCAAAATGGAAAATGTAATTACAACACTGTATAAGTTGTTTGCCCACACTTTGAATATCCTGCGCAGTTATGGTTCTTCCACCTAAAAAAAGATATGTAAGAACTAGAAGAGGGAAGAGAAGGGCAGCAGTGTGATTAAAGGGCTAGAATGGATTCCATAAGCAGAATGGTTGCATTTGCCGGAGAAGGGGTGTTTCTGCAGAGCAAGGTATGGTAGAAGTATACAAAAATATGAGTGGCATGGGGAAAACAGATAGGGATTGAATCTTCACCATGCTTTTCATATCAAAATCAGGTAGTTAAAAGATATTCTTCATGTAACAGGCAGAAAACCTGTGGATCCCTTTGCTGAACAACGCTGATTCACCAACTCTGCATGGGGTTAGTGGGAGGCTAGAGAAGGATCTGGAAGAGACTTCCAACATGATTTTCTAAGCAGACAAAACCTGGTCTTGGCCTATTCCTGTGCCCAGGGGGGTGCCCAATGCCTGGGCTGGGGCTGCCTCAGTTCCTCTCAGCTGCCCAGCTCCTGGCTGAAGCAGCACGATTGTGTTTGGCTGCCAGGCACTGCTATCACCTTCCCAGGGGCCCCCTACTGTCCTGGCTGATGTGTCCTGGTGGCACCATGACAATAGGCTCTAAAAATTGCCTAAACTGAAGATGGTCAGAGCCTGGGATAGTATTATGCAAAAGTATCACATAAACTTACCCTCTTCTTTTCTCCCCCAAGGTATCCTATGACCACTTTTGGAACCAGAATATCAAGATCCGCAGATATTCCCAAAAGCATTCTCCTGGATTTATTTAGACACACAAGTAAGAGCATGATATGTCAATAATCCTTTCATTCCACACATAATTAGTCAAGCAACAGCTGGAGTGCTGTTTTTGCTATAACTGAAGTTGGGAACACTGCTATGCTTAAATTTTCATATAGCTAATACCTGTAAAAATGCACATTAATCTTCAGTTACTAGTATTAGCAACCATTTCAGTGAACTGGTTTTCTATTTTTATAAGTATCATTTCTTTTTAACAGTCTGAAATTGAAATTTTTGTGCAAATTGCTTTGGACACCAGTTCTGTCATACACTTTGTCATTAGTGGAGCTGAGGGAGATGCCAGGGGCAGTAGGTGACTGCCCAGCAGGTCCACTTGAAGGAGCTGACTAACTTGAGTGTTGACAGGAGTGAAGGACTACTGAAGGGAGCTGAAAGGAGCTGATTGAGTGAAAGGCAGGCTTGAATAAGTAACTGAGGTGAATAGTGTCAAGTAAATAACTGATGCGACTGAAGTAAAAAATGGCATAAGAAAATTGAGGGACTGAGGGGTAATGACTTAGGTGTAATAGAGACTCTGGCTTTCTGAGATATTCTTGAACGTACTCACCTATCTAGCCCTCTATATACTCAATGTAAGTACTAGTTATGTTGCTGAAACAAGGTTACCTAATGGCATGACTATCAGTTCTAAAAGTCTGAAAATTTTGTGCCTTTGTCATGTTTCAGCACGGATTTAAGAAGAGGAAGTTGTACTTAACCAGCCTAACAGTTGGGCACACAGTGAAATACAGGAAATTCCACTAAAGCAGAGAAAAAACCCCTCTTACCTCGAGGGGGTTCAAGTAGTGGAATGGATCGCTCAGAGTTGTGGAGTCTTCATCTCTGGAGATATTAAAAACTTGACTGGACATAGTGCTGGACAACGTTTCCAGGCTGATCCTGTTTTAAACAGCAATTGGATGAGATGATCTCCAGAGATCTTTTTCAGCTTCAGCTCTTCTGTGGTCCTGTGTTACAGTGGCACCTTCAGTATCCTTAATTATATTAAAATCTCAGTGAGATGTCTTTGCTAAGATATGTTTGTCCTGAAAGTTAAAAAAGAATAATATGGACAATATCAGTTCTAAGAATGAGCAGAGATGTCTATAATAAGCAAACTCCTATGGAGGGATAAAATGAGTAAAAGACAGAGTAAACAAATTGTGTGAAGCCTAGGGAAGATCACAATGTGTAGTGACTTTTTAATTGGTCTTTATAAAGTGCAATACATGACAAGACTGTAAAAAATAATAAAAAGAACAGGAAAGCATCAGAATAAAAAATACTGTGATATATTTATCCAATTTGCAGTTATTCAAGTCAACAGGAAGTTAAATTAAAGCCTTTGAGTCCTGAGAACAATCTACCAAACAAGATAATTTTTGGAGCACTACTTAACAATGGGCAGAGTCTCAGGGTCACACCTTTCCTTAAAAATGGGGGATGAAGAATTTTCAAGATTATTAGAACAAATTATTATGCTATCATTTACCAGTAGTTCAGGGGACAAGAATGGGGAAGAAAATGTATCACATGGATTAAAAAAATAATTTTTGTTCAAATCCATCCAATTACCTTGCTTGATAGTTTATCTGCCTGACACTATATTCTCACCTATTGGAAACCTCTATCATGCCCCTAATTTTTAGCAGTTTCTGACACATTTATACAGCTTTTAAGAAATGAAACAGATATGATCTAGTTCAAGTTAATATGATGGAGGTCAGCAACAATTTGAATGACTGTGCTCAAGACAAGATGTAAATTATTTTCAGAGAAACTTTGTGAAGATACCACATGAAGTTTTAAAGGAGCCTGATGGTCCAGGACATTGCTTGTGAGGAAACTGAGAATTTGTATTCACACAGAGTACCAGTCTGGGAGAGCTGATCCAGATGTAGATTAGAGGATGGAAATGGAACTTAACCTAGTTTTAATTTAAAAAGTAGAGCATGAAAAAAGAGCTCAGAAATTCAGGAAAGTACTTAAGAAAGTCAAATTAACAAGTATAAAAGGGAATAAATATCAATATGCAAAAGTGTATCAGAAAATTGTATGTGAGATCTCAAGGGGGGACAGAGTGATTATTGGACAATCCAAAGTAAAAAAAAAAAGAAAAAAAAGAAGTCTGGCAGCATTTTAAAAATTTCTGTTCAAACCATCTGTAGAAAACTTTCATTTCTACCCTGTGGCTTTTAAGGCCAGTGGAAGAGTTTTATGCCCAGTTTTGCAAGTCATAAAAAACTGGAAAAACTGGAAAACCCTAAAGAACAGAACCTGTGAATTCCAAGGAAATGATGATGAAATAAAAAGCTTTTGTCTGAAACAATTTGCTTCTTTCTAGGAGAGAAAAAGTTGAGGGAGAAAACATTTTGCACTGAGGGGCAGTGAGAAACTGGCCATATGGGGTTTAATTTTCTACCAGAATTAATCCCCAACAAACACATTAAAAACTATTATTATAAAGGTCACTTTTTCTGCCTAATTACTGAAGGATAGATGAGAAAAGTGTACTTTGAAGTAATAATTGATATAAGTAAAAAAAAAAAAAAAAAAAGAAATGAGTAAAGGAGAATTGGACCATGCCCCCTGGGAGGTTTGTGTAGACTTTGCCTTCCAGAGATTTTTAAGAATAGGTGGAAAAATTATGTTAGGAGATGATTAGGAATTGTTGGGCTGAAACATGGGTTTCTGCAGGTCTTTTGCAGCCCTGTGTGCATGTTTCCATAAAAAAAACTAGGAGGAGACTATCTGGTCTAGAGTTCAAATTACATCAAAAGGAGCAGAAGAGAAATACATTCCAAGGTGAAATACCAACCTCAAGCTTGGGCACTGGGTTTCTTGCACATTTCCACGAAGAATTTCAGATTTTCTGCTCCTGAATTATATGTGCTCTACTCCTAGTATTTAGCTTTCATGTTCCTATGAATGTGTTGATGTTGATTGTGAGTGAACAAAAGCTGCTGATGCCTCAGTGTCAGGTTGTACATATTTAGTCTGTCCTTCATGTATATTTAATCTTAGACAGCTTTCAGTACTTTTGTGTATGAATCATAACAATTTTCTACAGTGTGGTTACCACCCTGACTTGTATCCTCTGTGAGAAGTTAAGGAGAAAGAAATTTTCTTGGGGACAGATTTGTTTATGAACACATTTAGAATTTGGTTTATACGTCAATGATCAGTATGTCTAACAGACTGTCAGCGAGCTCTTTATTTTCACTGCTACATTCTGGGAGTGGGGAGTGCTGGAAACCTGATAAGAAGTTGATTCTCTGGTCATTTAAGAGGGCAACCTTTTCTGTGTTATCCAATTAGGAGCAAGGTATTATGTGCACTTGTAGCATCCGTCTGTATTAAATATCAGTCCTTTTTTTTTTTTTTTTCATACAGCTAAAATAGCAGCGTTTGAAACTTTTAACTCTCCTGCCTCTCCCAGTAATGCCAGGTGTGAGGGCTGCATAAATGCATCCATTTGGGATTTACTGAGAACGAGATGCTAAAGGTGAGATAAGGTAGCAATGCCTGGAGTACTAAGGCTGTAGCTGATACAAGTTTTCAGCTTTCAGGGCTGTACCGACGTGTGACGCCCCGCCGGAGCGGCGGGGCCGGAGGGGTGTAGGCGGCAGAGGGTACCGGGGCCGTCCGGGAAGGGGCCACTGGAAGCGGGCAGGGCTGGATGCTGGATCCCTCGCGTGTTTGTGCCCCCCCCCCCCCCCCCGGGAGAATTTAGCGCCGCTGCACGTTTGGCGTCGGCCTCGCCGTCCGCCTAATGTCCCGGCCACCCGCAACGGCGGCAGCCCGTTTCCATGGGGAGCCGGGACTGACCTCGGGCTGGAAGGAGAAGTTCGAAAGAACGCCCACCCCGCGGCGGGAGCCCCTCGCCATGGCAACGCCGCCGGGAGATGGAGGCAGCGGCGGGGCAGCCGCAGGGCCCGGCCAGGACCGCTGCCGACCAGCCCATCTCCATGGCAGAGCAGCCCGTGCCCGCAGAGCCCCCGGCCCCGCCTGAGGGCGGTGCGGACACGCAGGTGTGGGCGCGGTCGAGCGGGGTGGGGGCGCGGCGGGGCCCGGCCGGGAACCCCGGGGCAGGCCACCCGTCCGGGGTGTGGAGTTGCGTGCGTTGTCAGTCTGCGTGGAAAAGGGAATCACAGGGCGGCTGCTCTGGTAATTTTTGCTCCGTAATTTTGCTCCTTGCCCCTTGCGGGGACAAGGCGCCCCGCAAGGGCTGCGGGCGGCGGCCACCGGCGCGTTGGGACCCGCTGAGTGCGGGGCAGCGGGCACAGGGGCTCTCTCTGTTTTGAGGAGGTATGCGCTCATAATAGGAGATTATTTCCCATGGTGCCTCCTCTGAGAAGGTATTTTTATCTGTGCTGAAATTCACGAACTTTTGCTGCTTGTAGACAAAGTACACGTTGTTGTAATTTCAGTAAGAGGGCAGCGGTTTCTACTGGTAATGCCTCGTGACAACACCTCAGGTGTTCACACACTTAAGGTTGATCTTTCATTATCAATGTCTTGAGTCCTGCAGAAAGGAGTAATATATCGTGCAAATTCCCGTTTCTTGCCTCACACTGAAAGTCTGTTGCTTTCAGCTCTACTCTTATTGTTACTAGTCTTGTTGACTGTTGAAACACACAGTTATACAACATTATTTCAATGATTAACGCAGTTAATGAAACTATTCCTTGAAAACTATTTGGTTTCCCTTTGTTTTGGCTAAGTCCTCGATGTATCTAAAAGAAAGAAGGCTTGAAGTATGCTCTTTCAGTATTAGCGATAGCTAACTTGACTGCCTTTCCCTGGAAGGGGTGTGTGGTTGATAGATCCCAGGGATGGTTGGATTCCATATAGATTGCCATAATGTTAAAGCAGTGCAAATGCCCCTAACTTTTAAATTTTACTATAGTTACCAGGACATGTTCCAAAATCATTTGGGCTGATATTTCTGTACAATTGCAAATGCAACAAGTTACTGTGCTTATCTCTTACACAGGTAACTTGTTTACCAGAAAGGCTGTTCTACCAAAACTTAAAATTTCTAAGTAAATAAAATCAGCCTAATATATATTACCTAATTATACTACCTAATGCTATGGTAATATAATCAAGAATAACTTAAACTTTCATAAAAGTTATTATTTGTTTTACGATAGATTAACTAAAAATGTAATTATTTAGGTATTTGATATATGGAGCTAAGAATAAAAATTAAAGCCATTCTCTCCTTACTAACATTTGTTTTAATTTTGATCATAATTATTCAGTTGGGAATTTGCTGCTTTTTCATTTAGCTTTCATGGATATGTGGATATGAGATGAAGTATTCAGAACTTTTTTTAAAGTGTATAATTTGATTACATTTATCATTTTACACTTCCTTGGGCTATAAACTTTTGCTTTTATGCAACTTGGAAATGAAATCTATATTAGTAAGCATGTGTGCCTTGTTTTTTCTCCCGACTGGAATGGGGATTAATGATGTAACTTCTCAATGACCAAAAATATCTGGATATCCTCCTACATTTTAGCAGCCTATGTTTTGCAAAGAATGGGGTGGACTAAGACAGAGACGAAGGAGAATTTCTTCCACACTTGATCAATTCACAGTGTAATGACTAAGGGCAAGAAAGTAGCTTTGTTGCTCCTGTGCAGGAGTTTTTTTTAAGCAGACCAACATCATCATTAACCTTTTCACTTCTACCTTAAATTTTTAGATGTTCGGGTACAGTAGCCCATGTGGAAAGAAAGATTCCCTTTCCACTGCCTCCCCAGTGGATGTACAGTGGATTTGTAAAATGATAATGGGAAATATGCAACAAACATCTCTTAGGTGTTGGCACTTGCCCTGGAAACAAAATTAGGACATGATTAATTGCTCAATACCAAGTGTAGAGTAGTGTAAACAGGGAAAAAAAAACATTCGATGTGTCAGTGAAAATATGGGAAAATATTTAATACTATGCCAGCTGTTTGGCAGTATTATTGAAAGAAATAAAATGCACTCCTCTCCAATAAAAGGTAAGTTTTCAGCCTAATTTTATATGCCATGATTTTGGTATGGTCCTAATAGAAAACAGTCCCTCAATTTTATTAGTGTTTCTTTTCTAAAACAAGCAAAATGTAGAAGCAGCCATGGGTTCAGCTTCTGCCAGAGGCAGATTGGTGTTAAGTCACTGAATTCATGAATGTGTGCTGCACCTGTTATAACCCAGCAAGTCATTGCTAAGAAAAATCCTGTATTCAGCAACATACATAAAAATGATCAGGGCAGAAAGTTAAACACATAATTTGTGTTTTTCTGAGCATTTAAAGGTGCAAGAAGAGATGCGAAAGGTGTAGGAACTGGAAAGAAAAAGTGCATAAAAAGATGGAACTGCTTCTTCAATATCTAGTGAAGAGAAAATTTTTTTTCTGACTTTTGGGCTTGAAATTTTTCAGTGATTATTATCTGTCTTTATTCAGAGCAAAAAGCATTCACTTGCTTACTGGTGGCAGACAAACCACTGGATAGCGGTACTGAATATCAAAGCATGAAGCAAATTGCATGAGACAGGCTGTTACTGTAGTGTAAGGTGGCTGAAGTAGTCTCAGCAAAGGCTGAGATAGCTAACCCATTGGAAAACAGAAAAGGATGCGTTTTTGTTTTCATCACCAATAGGATACTACAAGAAGTTAAAAGAATGTGCAGCAGTGGAGAGAGGAACTGATGCAGTAGGATGAGAACTATGGGTAGAGTTCATGAATTTTCTAACAGACCTTTCTAATCAAAAGAAAACAGAAAGCCAATAATGCTGTCTTGTTTGGAATTTGGGGACAATTAAGCAATAAATCAGTATGTGTTGCATTTGCTAAATATGTTTGGACAAAACATAACATCAAATATTTAGCTGGGAAAGAAGGATTTTTCTTAGGCACAATCAGGCTGTGACTGGTGAAAAGAATGTCACGGGTTCTTTCTGGTTTCAGTTTTCAGTAGCCAAGTAATAAATTTGAAACTGCTTAATAGACACAAGGAACATTTCTAAAGAACTATGAGTGGTAATGAAGGAGTATGTCATCGTTACAATTAATTTTCAGAAGATTTACAGGTGAGGAAGACATCTGTCACTTAATCTAGATCAAACAGTGTGTCGTACTGTAAACATATCACAAATTGTAACAATCATGTGCCACAGAAGCAGAAAGGCTTAATAGCCAGCAGCTCCAGGGCATCAAGTCCAGCCTCCTTCACTCTGAATGTGCAGGGGAGAGATGGCAAGCTGGGGACACAGCAATGCCACAGCTACGGTTGCTTGGCAACAATTCCAGCTTTCTACTGTGTGTATATTAAGCAGGCAGTAGCAACGGTACTGTTTCCAGAAAAGTCTTTTTAGCATCAAGGAGCAAATTCCTCTCTGACATGGTTGGAAGGTATGCCTCATACACATGGGCTGCCCATGCATAGCCCAGAATAACTTAAAATTTTGCATTATTGCCACTTTTGTGGAATTGAATAGCTTTGGCCATTGAAATATGAAATCTGTACTTGCTCTATTGCCAAGGTTATGTAAGGGGAAATGCTTGGTTATTGGCAAATAGCTGCTTTTGTTCCTAGGTTTCTGAGTAGACATTTAAAATACCTGAAGGATCTGTTGAGGTGAGGACCTGGGGTTGAACTGCAAGGGCAGGAGACAGCACTGAATGCTTTCTGTATTTGTGCTAATGCTGAAAGCCTGTGGATAGTCCAGTTTAACTGCACAACAAAAATGAACGTAACACCAACAGTTCTGGGAAATAACAGCATGCTTCACGTGTTGTTGTGTTCCTGTGATATCCAGTGGATTGTAGGGTGTTGTGGTTTAACCTCACCAGCAAATAAGTCCCACAGAACAGCTCACTTACTCCCCTTCCTGCATTGGGATGGGAGAGAGAATCAGAAAACTTCTGGGTTGAGATCAAAATAACTGAATAGGGAAAGTAAAAGCCCTGCATGCAAGCAATGTATGCACTAAGGAATGTATGCACCACTTCCCACAGGCAGGTGGGTGTTCAGCCATCCCTGGGAGAGCGGGGCTCTATTGTGTGTGATGGTGACTTGGGATGACAAACACCATCACTTGGAATGTTCCCCCATCCTACTTCTCCCCTTGCTTTTTATATTGAGCTGGGCAAGCACTGTTCAACAGTAACTGAAACATCCCTGAATTATCAACGCTGTTTCCAGCACAAATCCAAAACGTGGCCCCATACCACTTACTCTGAAAAAATTTAAGTCTACCTCATCCAAACCCAGCACACAGGGTATTACGAGGACTGGATTAAAAGTGGACTAAAAGGCTAAATGCAGAGAATGGCACTTGGTATTTCTTATGTCTTCTAAGTTCCATAAGGTGAGGCTGAGTTACAGAAGACTTCTTGGAAGCTATTGCAGGGCAAAAAATCACAACCCGCTTCACTTCCTTAATATTTTGAGTACAGATTTGCCCTTGAGAATTTATTCCATTTGTACTCAAATTAGCTGGCTTTCCTGCTTTGCTGAGGAAACAGAAAGGAGATGCCCTCTGTGAAGATGTTGGAAGCATTCAGGATTTCTAGAAAAGCTGAAGACACTGCTAAAGTATCATGGCAGAAAGGTGTGTTGTATGAAAAATATTAGAAACTTCAGGTTGCTGAAGCAATGAATCCTTCATGATGTCGAATTTGGAGTTGTGTCTTAATCTGTGTACCACAATATCTTTTCCTTTTGGGATTCTCATACTTTTTTCTTGTACCTTGCACTCATGAATGCAATTGTTGTTACAGCAGGTTGAAGAATGGTCTAAATTGCAAATTTTAGAGTAACTTAAATGATTTAATTTTCCTTAGTAGAATGCAGAAGAATCTGCTATTTTATGACTAAGTTACTTAATCCTTTGTATGTTCGATAATAGCTTGTAAAAGAAAATACGTCAAGTTTTCCCATAGCACATATGAACACTACAAATTTAAAGAACAATCAGATTTTTACTATGGAAAAAAAGTGCTTTATTTAGCCTTCCTATGGGAAGCACTGTAACAGCACTTTAGGGATCTGCATGTGCTGGCCATAGGGAATTATAGCACAAGAGTATCAGCACCAGAACGGCAAAGGGAAAAAACCTGCCACAGAAGCTTTGGAAAACAACTTGGGTGCAAGGTTACGAAGCTGCAAGCTTTTAGCATCAGTGAGGTGAAAACACCTGGAGGTACTGTGCAGTAAGATGTTTTTAGATTTGTTGGAATTTAAAAGCTGAAGTTCAAATCTACTGAAATACATCAAGAGACTGTTACAGTCTCAAGTAAAAGGTGAGCTTAACCTTAACCTGTGGTGGACTTATTTTATGTCCCTCCCAGATGATACCAACTGGCCTCTGGACAATTATTTAACTGTGGTAAAGAGGGAATTTGTGCTAAAAGCTGAGAAGCAGAGGTTTCATGAGTGTTGTTTTAGTCATGTGCAGACAGTGTAGTAACTTCAGGGAAAAGCTTTCAGAATCTTACTTTGTTTTCTCAGGAGCACTGTTACAAGAGTATTCAAGTAAGAGTCCTTTTAAAGTTTGAGAAAAATGTGAGTAATGGGGCTTGGATATTAACTTCCTTCTGCCCTGGCTTGCTGTATAGCAGTCATAAGATTGTGTTCGGTAAGGAAAAAGGCATTGGACATGCTAAGTAAAAGAGGAGTCATCTTGATACAATGATGTGTTACGGAAGAGTCTCTTAAGGTACAGTAAAAGTAATCTAAATCTTAGGTTAATAAATACGTCTCCAAAGGCCTAGAGTAGGAAGTGCCTTGTTAGAGGATAACTAGTTTCAGAAAGAGCCAAAAGTCAAAAATTTTACCGAGAAGAAAGGGGGAAAATTAATTACACTGCAGGAAAGAAATAAAGATGTGTGGCCTGTGATTACTACCTTTCTGTTTCTCCAGAGAAAAAGAAAAGATATGAAAGCTAGCACTAATAGATTGGCTAGTTGGCAAGTGTTATGTTTTTCATGCCATAGCTACCACTATTAAAACTTGCCAAGTGTGTGTTTTTTGTTATTAGTCAAAGAACTGGGTAGCTTAGATTAAATATACTTAGTTGTTGCAGCTCTGTTTCATTGAATTTATATCAAACTCAAATTATAAGGAAATGAGTAGTAAAAGTTGCATTAAATGGAATCTCGTATGGTGGTAAATAACTCCAATAGACTGAAAAATGAGGAAGACATTATTAAAGCCTACTTGAAATAAATCTTAATTTAAAATGTCATAACCATACAAAATAAAATACACTTCCTCCATAATTTTCTATGTTTTGAAATCTATGTGTTGAAGGAATTAATTTCCTTCAATTGTACATGTGTTAGTAAATTATGAGGAGGGAGAGGAAACGACATTTTTTCTTTCAGTGTTTTCAAAGTGAAGACTTCTCGTATGAGTTAGTAATACAGCTGAACAAATTGCTCTTTCTAAATTATTGTGGAGAAGTGCCATGCAACTTCTACTTTTAGCTAATGCACCTAGCTCTTTTCAAAGATAGTCTGAGATAGTCAAAGTCAAAGATAGTTTGAGATAGCCTATCTCAAACTAAGATTAGTAGGAATGATCCAAAGGGCATCTGGAAGTTTATGTAACTTCTAAATGACTGGAAAAACCCATCAAGCTCAGGATAGCTACTGAACTGTTTTAATGAATGTGTTGCATAGAACAAAGTGTTAGAGTACACTGGAAGTACCTTTTTATTGAAATCTGTAATGGCATGGATATGTTGTGTACAAGTTATTTGCGTCCTGTTTGCTATATGGTCAAAGTTAAAGATTTGTGGTTGGACTCCAAGTCTTCCCCAAGCTAAATGACTCTATACCTTACCCAGCATGAGTACAGCATGTATTAGCTGCATAGCTGGCATCTGTATCTGAAGCGTAAGAAGTGCTTTTCTTGTGACCCACAGGTCAGATGAGTTATTCCTGTGAGCTCAGTGCAGCTGTGAGTGGGGACTTAAACAGCTTTAGAGCAAATTTAGTTCAGCTGTGTCTGGGCAATTGTAATAACAGTTGATAGCTGTGCAGAAGTGCTGCTAAACAGGTGTAGTGAAAAAACCTGAATTCAGCACAAGCAATCAAAACCTCAGAATGGTAATATTACTTATTGAAACGGACTAAAATTTCTATATATGTTCTGTGTGGATCCAGGTATGCTTTTGGTGCTGGAAACTAAGCTTAAAACAGTTTTGGGACATGGAACAAGTTGCAGGACCTGAATCAAATGGCCTTGTCTGATTGCCATTGATAGCGAGACAAAAATGTGAGCTTTCATTTGACAAATGTTTTTGTTGGCTATTCCATGGCAAACAAGTTATCCAAATGGACATTTTGTTATTAAAACTAAGCTACCTGAAAACATTCCAGGTTCGTACAATCAAGCTTTTATTTATTGATTTACTTATCTTGTTTGCGTATCAGCAAAAAAATCAGGCACGAATCTTTAAGGCTTGTGCTGCTGAATCCCCTTCCAGGTAAAGCAAGTAGAAGGCAGAAGAACAGAAAATATGAGCCACTGTATCAATGACTTCACTTAAAAGGATAACAAAGCAGCTTGTAGAAAGCAGTTAATATCTCTAAAAGTATTTATGACCTTAAAAAGAGTTAAATGACACAAATAATCAGTTTTCCCAGCTTGCCATGCTGATCTGGAAAATTTATGTCAATTATATCTTGATAGTCCCCTTGAACAAAGGAAGCTAACACCCTCCCAAAGACAACAAAATCTACTTATTATGGTTATATTGTTAATAAATACAAATACATGTTTTGTCCTTTATAGTGATAACTTCAAAAAAGTTGTATTTGTCTCAAATTTGTATTTCATCATCTAATTTGTCTAAAATGGAAACACAGTGTTTCTATTTTAAACAAATAGCTGTGTTCTTTTCCTGCTTGCCTGCACTGAATTTTTATTTGGCATTCTAACACATCATAGTTGCTCAGTCCTGGAAGTCTTCTGTAATTCTTTGTGGTCATCCTTATTACCTTGAATAACATAGTTCTGTCTGCAGATGTCACTCTTGTAGCTTTTTCTTTTTCACCTGACTCTGCAGATGCCTCGAGAGCTCCACTCACACCTTTCAATTGCTGCTGTAAGAACTAACTATTCATTTTATTCCTCTCCTCTCCATTCCAACATTTAATCAAGTCTTTATCATTGAAGGTCATTTCCTTTATGCTTTTCCTAAAAGCATTTGACAATGGATCTTTTTGAAAGCTTTTTGAAAGCAAATCCATATGATGTAGATCAATCTCCTTTACACTAGTGCTTATTAACCCCTTTGGTGAACCTCAGCAGTTCCTGATGAGTGTTTCTCCCTTTCAAAAAAACCTTGTTGACTTTTCATTTGAAATTAAATTATTTGAGCCACCTCTTAATTCCGGTTTTTAATATAATGCCTGTTATTTTACCTAGCCAGGCCTCCTCATCAATTTTTTCTCATTCAGCTATCCTTAAAGGTGTGCATTTTTTCTGTTAGACAGTGCCCAGTCCTCTGACACTGATAACAAAGTCAGCTTCTCTGGGCCTCTAACTCTATGAGGTTGTTAAATTTTGTATTTTATTTGAACACTAAGATTTTTAACTTGATATTGTGAGGCAGGAGTCATTTGCCCTCATGTATTTTTTTTAATTACAAACTTCCTATTTATGATGTCTTAAAAAATTAGTATCAGCATCACGATCTGAAATGGTATTTCCCTTGTGTATGCGGAGGTATCTGAAGTTACTTGCTGATGCTGTTCTTTGCCGTGGGGACCACCCTCATCACTGTCAGCATGTCACAGTCAATACTTCCAGCCTCATTAGGCAGACAGTAATATCATATGTCTATCTTGTTTGTGACTGAAGCTTCATGCCATTGGGCTCTGGTTGGCTTGCTAAGTTGTTTGAACACTGAGCTCTTTTACAGTGGTGTGGATTTTTCCATGTTGCCTGTGTAGTAAATACCTTGATGTATAGCACAAGGTACCAGTGATATCTTCCTTATCCTGAGTTTAGTGCTAGTATTACAGCAATGTCAAAGGTAGCTTCCTATTTATCCCAACTTTATTTCTAGGACTGTTCCTACGTAGATATAAGTAGTTATGTGCTTTTTTTGGTTTTCTATTTCCTTCTGCCTTGTTCAACAAGGTAACATTTTGCTATCCAGACTTTTGCTATGGCTTGCAGCCTGACAGGTGGAAGCCTCTCTTTTGTCACATGTTAGAGCTCCCTGTACTTCACACAAGTGGTATTTTGAGACCACATGATCTTCAGTGCCTGATAGCTCTTCCTTGGGTTAGGTTTAAAACCTCCTTTCTAATCTTCAAGAGTAAACCCCTCAGAGTTTACCTAAATTGTTTCTTCCAAAACCATTCCTTTCATTTCAGGAGTGTCCCCAGCTTCCAGTGAATCTGGACCTTGTTTCTGTCATGGTCTTCAGTTGTGTGTTGAGAGTTTATCATGCACTTGCCAGGGATATTGGAAACATCTGAACAGTGTTGGGGATCCTTGAAGATCCTGAGTTAATGTATTTTTGTCTTTAATCTTTACTCTGGCTAAACTGATGGGCACAATCTCCACGTAATTGGAAATAGAAAAGGGCAGAGAAGATGTGAGATTTGGTAGTTCCTTAAAATGGAAAATGTATTATTTGCATGGTTACTTGAACTGCAGTTGTCTGTCCTTGCAATAATGTCTCTTCATTTGGTAAGATCTACACATCCTGTCTGTCCTGGTAAACAGAAGGCTAATTGTGTATCTACTGACTTTATAATTAGGTGTTTTATCTTTAAATTTTATTTTCTTTGTAATGGATCAAATAGGCGATCAAATAGGCCAGCACAACCTGGAGAACAAATGTTTTGCACAAAGCAGAGCAGGGAATTACACTTAGACCGCCTACATCATATGTTAATTCTTTGAGCAGTACTGTTTTTCACATAAAATGCTTCTTGGAACAGCAAGGTAACTTTATTTTAGATTAAAATCTTAGTTGTATATATTGCCTCATCAAACAAGAAGTGTAACTTTCAACTCTGATAACCTTTCTTTTTCTTATTTTTTTGTTTGTTTGTTTGTTTGAGATGAAGATATTAGGTGGCTGACAAATTGTACACTTCTTAGCTGTTTTAAGACAGAAAGCATTTTTTGGAATTACAAGCAACCCTAATGCCTACTAGTGCAGGAAATTACTGAATATGATGAAGTTTAATTTTTCTTAGCAAAGCAGTTAAAAATCCTTGCCCTAAAGGTATTAAAACCTCAGTGTTATTTGACTTTGAAAGCAGCTCAAGGTAATAATGTCTACCTTTGGTTGTTCTGATTGCAGTTGTATCAGGAGAATGCAACCAAGTAGGATATCTATTTCTTTAAGTTCCCCCACTTCTATTCAGTGTAGGTTTTCAAGTGATTTGTAAGTGGTCATCTCTGTAAAAGACAATTTAAATTGCCAGATTTTAAATAGACTCTATTTTGTGGTCTTGTGAAGAAGAGCATGAAAGTCATATACGCTTTCAGTGTTTAACCACTAGATGGTAGCTAACTACTATCTGCTACTACTAATTGCCCATAGTGAAAGAAACCTCGTTGTCAAGGCTGTGCAATGTAACACTAACAAAAAATCATAGAATATACTGTGTTGGAAGGGTCCCATCAGGATCACTGAGTCCAGCTCCTGGCCCTGCACACGACAACCCAAGAGTCACACCATGTGCCGAAAATTTTATCCAAACACTTCTTGAACTCTGTCAGGCTTGGTGCTGTGGCCACTTCCCTGGGGAGCTTTTCTCATCTCTGCACACCCTCTGGCTGAAAAACCTTTTTGTACTATCAACCTAAACCTCCCCGACTCAACTTCCTGCCATTTCCTCAAGTCCTGTCAGTGGTCATGAGAGGAAAGAAAACAGCACCTCCCCCTCCATTCCCCATTGTGAGATGTTGAAGACTGCAGTGAGGTCTCCCCTCAGTCTCCTCTTGTCCAGGCTGAACAAAGGAAGGAAACTGCTTGACCTGCAAGAAAAACACCATTGGTACACACAGACAGGTCATTCAGTGTGCGGAAAGAAGAGCAGGCCTTGTAGAAGGCCAACATGGATGAACACAGACACACTGTCTGAACTCAAACATGCAAGCTTCCATAGAAGTTTGGGATGAAACAGGATCTGGGATGGGCCACCCAGGGAGGATTATAGAGACAATGCCTGAGTTTCCAGAAGTAGAATTAAGAAGCTAAATCTCAGCTGGAGTTCAAACTTGTGAGGAAGGTGAAGGGAAATGAAAATGTTGTTTCTAAGTATACTGGCAGCCCAAGAAAATGTAGACCCATTGCTCAGGGAAACAAGGGACTAAGAATGTGTAGGGAAGGGCTGCTATTCAAATAAATGTGAACAGGTTTGAGAAATGGACTGAAAAGAACTTCTATTAAAGAAAATGCTAAGTCCTACAGTTAGGATGAATAACCTTGTAGGACAATACAGGTCAGTGGCCAACTCGCTACATATCAGGTTTACAGAGAAGAACTGAAGGGTATTTTTCCTCACCAAGTTGAACAGGAGCCAGTAGTGCATGTCACAGCAAAGAATGCTGATCACAGACAGGGCTGAAATAGCCAGCAGGTTGACAAAGCAAGTTCAGCAGCAGGTCAGCAAGATGTACAGGAGGCCAGAGTGTGTGATGTATGAGAAGATACTGAGAGAACTCTGCTTGTTAAGCCCCAGGAAGAAAAGGCTAAGGGAAGATCTTATTGCAGCCAATAACTGTCTAGTGGGAGGGTAGAGAGAAAACAGAGCTGAACTCTTCTTGAAGGTGTATGCTAAGAAGAGCCAGCATACACAAGAGCCAACATACATGAGGGATTTCAGTTAGGTGGGAACAGTCTTTATGTTGAATGGTCAAACTCTGTTATAGTGCCCAAGTGGTCGTGGAACCTCTATCCTTAGAGATATTCAAAACTCTGTTGCAAACATCTCTGAGCAACCCACTCTAATTGGACTTGCTTTGAGCAAAAGACTGGACTAGATGACTTTCAGATATCTCTTTAAATTCTCATTTTGTGATTCTGTAAATTATTTGCTATTCTTGTTGCTATTCATGCTATTTTGTGATTCTGTAAATTATTGAATGAAAAAGCTCCATGATTCCTAGATGGTTCTTTGAGAGATTTATTTAAGGGGGTTTTTTTCCTTTTTTTTTTTTTTAAAAAAAAGAAGTTTTATTGCTGCATGGCATAGTTAAGCCTGTTGGGCTGAGTTTTTACATTAGAAATCACATACATCATGCAAAGAAGTATAGAATCATAGAATGGTTATGGTTGGAAGGAACCTTAAAGTTCAACTAGTTCTGACCCCCTCCTATCATGGGCAGGGACACCTTTTACTAGACCAGGTTGCTCAGAGCACCATCCAGCCTGGCCTTTGAATAGCTCCAGGGATGGGGCATCCACAGCTTCTTTGGGCAACCCATTCCAGTGCCTCACCACCCTCACAATAAAGAGTTTCTTCCTAATATCTAATCTAAGCCAGCTGTCCTTCAGCTTAGACCATTCCCCTTTGTCCTATCACTACAAGTATGTGTGAAGAGTCCCTCCAGCCTTCTTTCAGGCCCCCTTTAAGAGCTGGAAGATGCTGGAAGGTCTCCCTGATGCCTTCTCTTTTGCAGGCGTTAACAGCCCCAGCGCTCTTATCCTGTCTTCATAGGAGAACTGCTCCAGCACTGTGATCACCTTAGTGGCTCTCATCTGGACACGTTCTAAGGGAATGTAAATAGTTCCTCAGTGGTTTGAATACGTCCAGGAATTAATTCTATGTGTAATATCTAATAGCATGTTTAATTTTAAAAGAGAATATTGTAAAGGTTTCAGAGAAAACTATGGATGTTTACTTTTACACTAAATGCAATTTTTCAGTCTTTATCTTTCAAACAGACACACAACTGGATTTGACTGTGGCAAGTGGGAAAACTATGTAAAAATCAGATGACATGGGGAAAATGGTTTTTATTCATGCAATTGTTGTCAACATTGAGGTTGTCAAGTGATTTTTAGGCATTATTCACACTGGTATGAGTGGAAACAGAAATGTTTAGGGACATTCTAAGCCAGAAATAGCTGTAAAAATATCTTGGTTTTCTTGTTCCTAATATTGGATAATTAGTTTGTTTTTTCTCAGAATTTTCAAGAGGACATCACATTATATTCTGTCAGTGAAGTGGAAAAATTAAGGCTATTTTAAGAAGAAAAAGCTTAACATTCCTTACTGATGAAAAATTGCTCTGTTAAGTAACCATTGTACAACTGAAATATAAGTGACTGAATGTACTTTAAAAAATATGAATAGAAAACTCAGTAATTTAGTAGTCTGTAGGTAAAAAGTATTTGAAAGTTGCTTGACTGTTGTTGCTATATATTTAAACAGTCATCTGTGACAAGGAAACAAAAGATGTCTGTTGACTTGAGAATTACTTAAGGCAGGTAAACACAAGTCAGATAAGCAGTTATAAAATTGACTTCTGCAAATAGTTATGTTGCCCTTGAGCATGATGAATTGTATCCAGCCGTGTTTGTATGTAAACAGTATCACCTTAACAACACTGTGGTTGGTAGCAGTAACTTTCAATGCCTAATCTATAGGCAGTAAAAACTGGTGGTTAGAGACTTCTCATTTCTAAAGTAGTGCAATTTAGTTTTCAAGCAATTTGAATGCACATTAGAACTGAATTTTAAATACAGAGATAAGGTTAATAGTTGCTGGTGTTTTAGGTCCTTTCTCTATTTTCCAGAGTTATCTTGGTGTTCCTATGGAAAAGGAATGAAACAAGTAGAAACTAAAGGTTAGGGGAAGAGTGAAAAATAATGAATCTGGAAGCTTTCTCCCCAGTTTAGGGCTTGTTGCTGAAAAATAGTACTTGATGCTTATACTGAATAGTACAATGTTTAGAGCCGGAAGAAAGCAGCTTTGGAAACGGAGCATTGGCAGAGTGATAAAGGTAAGGAAAACTGAATTTTGAACTAGGTCTAGAGTAGTAACTATATAATTTGAATAAAGGTTTGACTTGAGTGTGGGGGGGAGGGTGTAGAAAAATGTCTGTTTTTAAAAAGGTGTAAATGCATGATATTAGTTGCACAATTTTTTTTGAAAGGCAGATTTGCACTGGGAGATATGTATGTATTTGACTAGTGGTACTTGTATCTTGCCCAGGTTGTTGCAATTGTCTGGTGATGGTATAATTTCACAGATGTTATATTAGTGCAATGAAGAGTTTGCTGTTAGAACTGGCAGCAAAACAGGGATGGGCTCTACAACCAAGGAAAATAGAAGTGTCACTTCACTCCTCCTGTATTTGTAAGATGGGAATAGAATTTTGAAGACAATACTTAGTATTGAGAAACAACCATAAAGTACAGAAGTCAGTAAGACACTTAGACTAATTTCAAAAGCTGGTTATTTGAGCAAATTGTTCCTGAGTTAATACAATGTGATAACAAATGTGCAGAGCTCTGCTGTTTGAGATTTAAGAGCTGGCTAAGCAGACTGCCCCAATTTTTTAGGGTATGGATTTTTTTGGAAAGAGAAAATAGAAAAGTGTGTGTTTGTTGAAAACTCAAGGTGCTTGAAAAGGTGTAAAATGGTTTGCAGTTTACTTTTGCGGGGAAATTCATGAGCAAGACTTATACAACGTAAAAGATCTTAGCAAGTTAAAGGAGAGACAGAGGAATTTCACACTGGTTAAATAAGTCTTGCATAAGACAGTAAATTAACAATAAAACATTCTTTTTGACTCTTTCACTATTGAGTGTCTCAGTAAACTATTGTTCACCTGTAAGACTTTGATTTGAGAATGTCTAAATTCAGCAGTGCACAGTATTCTGACAACAAAATGCGTCATTTGGTGGATAAATAGTGTTGAGAAGAAATTTTATCTTGTGTAGTTATGACTTGCATACTAAGTAAGATTCATGCTGACTCCATTCAGGGTGTCTGCAGACACAGCAGCAACCACAGTAATGGAGAAATTGGCAAGAGTCAATAGCTGGCTTCTGAGCCTGTTGTTTCAAAGAAAGGACCCCTGGAATCTCTAACTTGTGCTCTTTTAGTACCTGCTGCTTAAATATATGTACTTATACTCTTTTAGCAGTTAGAAAACTTTAAAAAAAATTAATTTAATCCCCATTTGTTGCTTGAGATTGATGGGGAGATGGTTATGATTTAGGCATATGTTAAGATGGATTTAGGAATCTCCCCTTTATCTTGCTTCAGGAGATGTCTGTTGAAATTAGTTTTCTGTGCTGAATTATTGGTATTTAGGTATTAGGAATTTTAAGGTTTTATATAAAATAAAACAAGCTACTTGTTTTATATAACTGGACTAACCATCAGAGGAGTTTGTAGTTAATTAGTTTAACTTTGGACCTGCATTTGTTGTGCAACTGTGTCCTATGACCTTTCTTACCTTCATAACCAAGAGCGGTAAAAGAAACCCCAAACTAAACTTGTCTGTGTTACTTGTGCGGTTCTTTAAATGGAAAACTGAGGTAAAGCTGTGCCATATAAAAACTTGGACAATCCTTCCAGATATCTAAGTGAGACATTGTTTCTCTCTTGTAAATGCTGCTCCTTCTGGATCCTCCTACATCATGGGACATTAGAAAGATGATTTCATTATGACCTTGATCAGAATTGCTGCTGATCCTTTGCAGGGTTTGCATGCATGTTACTGCATGTAGCAGCAATTTCTCTCTTAGCGGCATAAATGATAGCTTGCGTGTTTTAGCATCCTTCCATCTTCAACTCATACTCTTTCAGTGTGCTATGAAATTTTGATATATGTGCTATGAAACTACTTATTCTTGGATAATTTTTTTGTATAGATGCTGTTTAAGCCTATGTACTTCTGTATTGAATCCTGCAGGATGTAAAATATACAAAAACTCCTATGATGACTCTGCTGGTTTGAAGCAAGATGTGAAGTTAGCTAAAGGGGAGAAGGGAAGAATGAGAGGTAGAAGGCTCAATGTGTTCTTGTAATTCACTCCCTGAGATCGCTAATCCTAAATAAAGAATATATTAAAAATGTATTCTTCTAGTAGTGTGGAAATGGAAGCTTGGAAGCTAGACTAAAAGGCAGTTTCCAGTCTAGCTTTTGAGTGTGTTTAAATATTTAAATTAATTACTTACTATTGAAAGCACTAATGTAGGGTTTCCTCTGCTTTTCTGTGGACAACGTGATCCTAAAAGTGAGACAGAAGTTTCTTCTGGTGACTGCAACAACTGACGTGAGAGTTTGTGATTGAGCAACAGTTCATTTTGGGAAGAAAAGAAGTTTGTAGAAATGGCAGATTATCAAAATATGGAAGCATGACAGGCAGGGTGTGTTATTGAATTGCATTGTAGCAACTATCAGGAAAAAAAATGCATGAAATTTGCATTAGTTGTAGAGATATTCACCACATCGATGCAAATTCCTTCCAGAAGTGACGTGATAAATGCAAGTCCATGTCTTAATCTTCATAAAACTATAGCTTTACCATTTAGTTAATACTTTCCTGTTTTCTTTAGGTATGGTTCATTAAATAAGTTAATTAGACTTTAAAAGTTTTGTGACATGTTAATGAATACTCTTGTTACTGGACTTAGACATCAAATATTGCCTAATGCTGCATAAACAGCTATACACTGTAGCTAGTATAGTTATACCCATTGAGATACAGCAATTAAAGGCTTGGAAAGCATTAAAGAAACTGGAAACAAACCTCGGGTCATGCCTTCTCAGTTTGAGAAAAAGGTGCTCATGATTTCAGCCTACATAAACAGCAACTTGTAGAAGAAATGGAGACTATGAGCATCTGTATAGGTCGAGTTGGTAACTAATAACCAATGTAAGATGAATACCTTGTATAGCAAAATATCTGGAGTTCTATGATGGAAACACAAGCAGAGTAAAAAAGTAGTCTCTCTGTAGTTTGAGTAAAACGAAGTGTTTTTTGCTGGATTAAATAGAAATTAGTAGAGTATTGGCTGTATTTTTTCTGTTAAGGATGCATTATCACTTGTGTTCAAATTACCAAAACAACAATTTTGAGGATTCCAGTGTTATCATTTAGTGTGAATGAAGCCGATTCAGCCAAAAATGGTTACTCTTTGCATGTCTAACTAGGAGGAAAATTTCTGCTCTGATTTAAAAACATGCAGGAGAGACTAATTCTGTGATGACACTTCACTTTTGGTAAACTGGAGATGATGTTAGAGGATGAGAGAGGTAAAATAGCATAAAGTACTTGTATGAATTAATCTGCTACTATGTTCTTCAGACATATCTGTGTAAAGAACGGGGTTTGTATATTTGTCTTTTACATGAAAAAATATTTCTAATGCATTCAGCATTTGTGAAGGCATGCTAGTAATTACAAGTTTACCAAATATTTGAAAATTTCTTCAGAAAATAGGAGAGATATTTACATAAGTGTATAAAGTACATTATGCAGGTCCTATTGGCTCTGCAAAAACTTGGGGATAAATCAGTTGTGCATACTTTATAGAGCTACTAGTTTTCTCATAATCACTGGGGAAATAAGGATTGAATTTACCAGCAATGAAACATAATGCTAAATTTCTTTTGAAAATGAAATTATATTAAATCTTGTAATCCACAAGCACAATAATACCAGTAACTATTCCAGAAGGCTATTTTGTCTATAATGTAATGAGGTGTGTTACATATGGGAATTCAATTTAATTAGAAGAGTAGGCATACTGCTTGAAGAATGGTATAATAGCTATAGTTAAGCACATTTGTAAACACTTGTGTATCTTGAGGCTCGTGGTTTGGTTTACTTCTCATTATATTAAAGAGATAATGTATAAAACCCTAGCTTCCTCCAGCAGCATCTGTCTTTATTAGAGAACAGTACAATATCTTCCATGAATAAAAAAGATCGGTCAGAATCCTGTCTTCCCTTGATGGTCATACGTGACTAGACTGAAAAGCTGAGACTAAGGACTTAGGGTGTTGAAAACAACTCAGCTGTTTATATAAAACACATTTTTTTGTTCTACAGAGCCTTTCAACAAATTAGTCTTTTGTACAGCATTGTTTATGATAGAAATGTTGTGATAAATCTGGAAATAGAAAACCAGAAACCAACTGTAAAATCATAACAGGAGTTGCTTCTAAAATTTTGAGTGCCATAAAAACATAAATCACAAGCATGTAAAAATGTAATAACCTTTACTTTTAAAAATAACTTTTAAAGCTTTCTTTATTTTTGTCTTCAAAATAGATTGTGACTTTTTCATTGTCCACTTTGTTTTTTATGACAGCAAAAGCTCAAGGAGGAGAGGGAGGTTAAACGGGCTCGGCTGGATGGCAGGCATGATTACCTACTAGATACTGTTGCCTCCTGTGTGAATCTGGATAAAGCAGAAGTAGAAGATGCTATTCTTGATGGTAACCAGGTAACCTGATGAGTTTGAACGTGAAGCTCATGGGGTACTTTAGAACTGATATTACCATTAAATACTTGGTGAGATAGTTGTCAGGCTTTGTGTCAGAGATTATTCAAGTCTTCTCACTGAAAAAATATTTTTCATGATTTTGTAATTAAGTTGAACAAAAGCATCCTTGCTTCCAGGATCTGCTGTAAAAATGCTGATTTTTAAATTGATTAAAGTTTCTGCTTTCCAGTAGTTACAGATAGTATGGTAAAACCCATGACTGTTTCCATAAGGCTGCCACCAGCATTTGTGATCTAGTTTAGCAAATTGAAATAGGTGGAAACTACTTGACAAAATAGAATGGATTATGTGATCTGACTGACTACATGAGGGCTAATGGAGGGGGTAAACAGTTACAAATTCATGTATTGAGGAAACAGTGCATCAGAGTTGATGGTAAGCATTACAGTGGAGATACATTTTGTGGTTTGAAAAGATATTGTTGGGGTTTTTTTGAAAACGTAGGTAGACAGCAAGTAAATCATATTTTACTTCCTGATGCTAAACAAAACATGGTTGTGTTTGTGTTTTTTTTTTTTTTTTTTTTTTTTTTTTTTTTTTTTTTTTTTTTTTTTTTTTTTTTTTTTTTTTTTTTTGTTCTCTTGTATTCTCATTCCATCTTCATACCTTCAATTTATGAATTCCTATTTAAGTGCTAATATTGTTGAGAAAATGAAGAAAATCCAGTAGAAGACTACCAAGACAGAAAGGGACATAAGGGATGTGGAGTATGACATGAGGGAGAAGAAGAGATTGAGTGCAGTTCTTTAAGGGTAATTACAAAGATGACAGAGCTGAACTATTCCCAGTGGTTGCAGATGATAAGAACAAAGACAAGGCCACAACTTGCAAAATGGCCATTAGGAGACCATTCTTCACCGGGAGTGTAATGCAGCATGGGAATATGTTACTTCATGTCAGTTGTGGAATTTCAGTCCTTGAGGTTTCTGAGACTCAGCCTAGGCAAAGCTCTAGATGGCCTGAGCTGTTGTTGATAATACAGGAGGCTAGCCTTGAGGTCTCCCAGAGGTCCCTTCCAACATTTCCATGACTCCATGTGATATGAACAAATAAGCTGTGCAGAACACTGTTGTATGTGTTAAAATGAAGAATTGGTTTCAGCCCTTGTGCATTCTGTCTCTAAACGGGTTTCTTGGCAAACTGTATTGCCTGAGAATAGCTGTCAGATGAAGAAAATATTGGCAGCTGCTATACTTGGAAAGAGAAAAATGTAATAGTTGTTTTGACCTCATCTTGGAGGGCTCAGCCAAGATTTTTTGGAATAGCAGTTTGTCATCTTGGTGAAACTGAGGCCTGTTATTAATGGAAGAGGGATAATTGCAGCTTTCTTCCTGCTGCTAGTGATCTTTTAGCCTTTTTCCTGCACTAGGAAGCACAAATGGGATAAGCAAATATTTCTGAAGATGAACTTGAAAAAACCTTTTCTGCTGAAGATAACTATATAGTTAGGGACTACATGAAACAGTGACTCTTAGATCTAGAAAAGTAGTGGATTAGGCCAGACTTTCAAGTGCTGATACCTGCATCAGCATACTAGAATAGAGCAATTAAGTTTCTTCCTCAGCCTGTTTGGCCTATATATGAGATCTATAGAGCACACTACTAATAAATGCTTCAGTGATGCTTGATGGCAGCCTTGAACTCATGGAGAATTGTGAAATTGTGCGGAGGCTTAAAATACAAACAAATAAAGGCTTCCTCTGTTGCTATGATATGAATCACGGAATCATTAATGTTGGAAAAGACCTCCAAGATCAAGTCCAGCCTTTGGCTGAACACTACCTTGTTAAATAAACCACAGCATTAGTGCCACGTCCAGTTGTTACAGAATAATTGCAGCTGTGTGTTTTCTGCTTTGAATTAGTTAGAATGGCAGTAAGAATAGTGTGGTGAGGTACTTCAGTGAGATTGCCACTGTGCTGCCCTCAGGTTGAGATAATACACAGCATGTCCAGTAAGTGGTTGTAGTAAACTGAAACACGGCCTGACTGTATTTGATTCTGTTCAGCATGAAAATATTGAAACGTTTCAATTAAGTAGGTGTGTGCCGCTAAAGGGAAAAGGCAACCCAATTACTTTTTGAGGAGTAGTAACTGGGCCTGGTATAATTTTAGTATTGAATGATGATAAAGTGGTGAGCATTTGTCAGACCTTTATTAAAAATCTGAGCAAGTTAAACTTTTCATAGTGGGAATGCTATGTATTATGATCTCAACATGGTTTCAAACAGATAGAGCGCATTGACAGATTCCTCGCCCCTGGAGGTCTCCGTCATCTGATGTTCTACTATCAAGATGTGGAGGTAACGGATACAGGTAAAGCAACTTAGGTTCTCCTGCAACATGTTGTAGTTGTGCTGAGCAAATGTGCAAGGAAAAAGCAAACAGTATAAACTGTATAAAGTCAAGTTTGGTCATACTGGGGCATCAATCTCTCTTCAGGAAATGAGGATTGATGAAATTATTGAAGCTTATTAATGCATTTCTGCATATTGCTAATGTGAAGCAGCAAGATACTTCCTTGTGAGCTCAACAACTCTTGTATGGGGGGCTGGAAAATGTTTTTGATAGTTAAGAGGTGACTTTCACACAAGGTGAGCAATGATAGATGCTCTGCTCCCTCCCCTCCAATCGTACTACCAGTTGGTCCTAGAAGCTGTGCTCATTTGTTGGCATACAACCATCCATCCAGGTGATCCTGTTACATGACAAATGCGTTCATGAGGCCCTCATTGTGAGCAGAAGGGCTGTTATTCCAGAAGTCTCTTCTGCACATATCCCTTTCTCCAGTGTACCTGTGTTACCACGCTTCTGGCGGAAGCCTTCTTCTCACTTCCCTGGAGGCAGCTCAGGACTCCTGTGACAAGGACATCCTCTCTTTGCCCATGGCTTCTGTCCCAGAGCCTCCAGTGCTGCTGCTGTTGGGCCTAAGTCTTTTGTGACCTTTGAGAGCCTGTAACTTGTGGGAGTTCACCCCACTTGGTTACACTGGATGTACATGAAGAACCTTGTAAGCATATCTGTGTATTTGTATAAATGTGTTTATACATAGCATATACTGAGATGAAGGTACAAATACGTATTTATACTTCATGTATTTTCAGTATATATGTATATATATACCTAAAAGGGATAAAATGACTGTTTAATATAATACAAGCAACTTTAATAAAAAAAGTTTAAACACACATAGAAACAAAATTAAATAAAAATACAAACTCAGCGGCTAATTTAGAAATCTGAACCAGTTTTAATATGCCTGAGCTGAAGCGGTGAAAGTATGAAGGAGAGTGTGAGACAAGGGTCTAAACTTAGAAATCTAATGAGAGTTGCCTTCACCCACCCACAAACCAATCAGATACCCTGCAGTATGACTGTGGTAGCCTTTGGTCTTTGGGATGTGATGCTAAATGCAGGTAACATGGAAAGTGCAAGGAAAAAACCACAAACAAAACACAAATTCTCAGCAACATGTGCATTGGGTGAATAAGCAGAAGTCCCTAAAAGATCATGCACACAAGAGGAAAAAAAATGAAATGGTTGTGAAGGAGAAAACAGTGGGATGAAGTGAGTGGATTGGAAGCTGCTTTTGTCCACAGCTACAAGTATGGAGTTACTTGTGATACCATCACAGTGTACAACTTCTGCTGTACGTTTTTCCTTTGTAGGTGGAACAGACTTTTCAAAAGAACTGTTTGTGCTGATTGTTTAGGGCTGTGATACAGAGGCTGGAAAAGCAAAAATTAAAGTTATGGTGATGCTTAGTGATGCTCAGGAAAGCTAAGTGAATTTTTGTGGTATTACATGCATGTTGTTGGCAAGGACACTTATTACAGACACCTCAAATACAAGCTGTTTTTCTCTCCCTAATGTGGATCAGCAAACACTTCTGCTAAGGCAGAGGGTGATCCCATAAAGGGTGCCTAGAAGATATTTTGTGTGGCCTCTCTCCTTGTTTCCACAAGCACTCTATTTTTTTTTTCCTATGTTAGACTTATGTTTACATGTTTTTAAGGAAAGACAGTTGATAATTGCTCTTTTAAGGTTAAGTAAATCATTGCATTTTCTGATTTTTCTCTAATTTTTCATTTTTAAGCAATAGGGCATTATCTGCAACTGCATGACAGAGCCATGTAAGAGCATCTTGAGCTTGGAAAATTTGCTTAAAAGTAATAGAAGACAAGTAAATGAATAGAAATGAAAGGCTTTTGATGTGAGAATTTAAACACTAGATGAAATAGTTCTTACTGTGCTGTGAAGACTCCAAATGCTCTATATTATCTGTGGATAGTTTCCTGAAGCGCCTCCAGGGGACTGGGACTCAGAGATGCACAAATGATGA
Source organism: Empidonax traillii (assembly GCF_003031625.1). Classification (NCBI taxonomy): domain Eukaryota; kingdom Metazoa; phylum Chordata; class Aves; order Passeriformes; family Tyrannidae; genus Empidonax; species Empidonax traillii. Next base: position 1,109,985 of record NW_020955431.1, read on the forward strand.
CTGAACTGTTTGTGTAGAAAACTTTTCTTTGAATAAATAATCACTGGGCCTTAATTGTTTCTTTTTTTTTGAATCTGTAGAGCACTTTGGCCTTCCAGGAACAGGAATGAACTCCCATTTGATAAAGAAGAAACTTAAAGTATTTGTGACAGAGGGAAAAGAAGTTGCTTTAACTGGTGTGTGCATTTTCTTCATTAGATCTAGTCTTTCTAAACCCATAACAACTGAGAATATCTATCAGGTAAGAGTTGGTGACTGATGATCTCTGTACATAATCTTGTTGAAGATACATTTTCACCTTGGAGTATTTGCTCTCAGCACATAATTTGACAGCTGTTGGCATGGAGGAGTGAACAAAAAGACACAATTAGACTAAATGAAACACAGGACAGTAAAGGAGTGGAATGGAAAAAAAGACATTATTTTGTGGCAGTAACTTGAAGTATATCATTGATATGAAGAAATGATGCCAATAGAAGAAAATTTAAGACACTCCAGAATGACAGAGTAATTAGTCAATACCTAAATAATAAGATGATAAATTTTAATAATTTCTAGTGAATTCAGTAGAAAAAACATATAAAAATAATTTTACTTTTTAGACCATATATGTAAATTATAGATAAATAAGAATTTAATGGTGAAAGACTCCTTGTGTTTTCTTTTACAGGAAGTAAATTTTAATATGATGAATATAGGTCGAGATGGCTTATTAAAAAGTGTTGAACAGTTGATTTCAGAAATCTTCATTCCAGCCTTACAGACTACGGATCGTGGCTGGGTTGAACTTGGTGAACCTCAACAAGTTTCCAGTATTAAGCAGGACTTCCTTTATGCCCTTGAAGCATTTGTTAATATGCTATCAGGAACTCAGGAAAGTCTGTTGGAAAAGGTAGTATGTTCATGTGGCAAATAGATTTTGAGCTAACTGTAGAACTTTAGTCTTTGGCTCTGCAGCTTTTGAATTAACTGCTGTTGTAGATTACTCATTAAAATGACTTTTTTTTAAAGTGGATAAAAAACCAACAATTTTGTTTGTTGTCATCAGAAACTTGTTATCCTCTGATCTGTGGTGTTAACGCTTCTGCAGATGCTTCTGTTCTTGTTTGTCCTGTGGCCAGTTCTTTGGAGCTTCCAGACTTCTTGACTCTTCATGTCTGTGGTCACTCTTAAACAGAGAATGATTAATGTATGACAAACCGCTGCTTTAAGTGTTGATTCCTATTCAGCTTTTTTGAAGGAAAGGGCATGACAGCACAGCTTCCAGGCGAGTGAATTCTCCAGATTCCAGAATTCTGGCTCAAATGAGTTTAATTTAGATTGAGTTGGGAATAGGAGGTGGAATATAGCAAGTAGAGCAAGCAGTTACTTTTTAAATTTCTGGATTATTTGTCATGAACATTTCAGCATTTCAGGTTTTTCGTTAAATTCGTGCTTTAGGTCAATCTGAAGAAATGTGAAACATATGACCTGAGAACTTTAAGAGGACCTTCAGATTACCTGATGGTTGCTAACAGCATAGACGCTCTTGAAAAAATAGAAGTCTGCATGAAAGAATGGACCAAACAAATTGAACAGGTGATACACTGGACAAATGTGAAATATGACAACATCTGAGTTTAATCCTATTGGTGTTATAGCTACCTTTCTACAAATTTATGTGATCCATCTCTTTATTTTAGAGTACTGTTGGTATGTTTCATATGCTTTTACTTCTCAATCAGAATATTATTGAGAGCTTTTTCATCTACTAGTAAATAGAGCATACATGTCTTTGGAAGCTTAGCTTAGTCCCCGGTCTTTGATAATCACCTATGGTTGAAGTGAAAAACAGTTAGTGGTTCCCAGTGAAAGAAAAAGGAACACAATAATTCAGTGAACACTATTCTCAGTGGTCACAACTGTACTTTGAAACATGCTTTGCAGGTTATTTGCAGAAAATGTTGTTGACTATAACAATATTCTTGGAACACAAGGAATAGTATCTCCTATTCAACTTGGAAATAAAAGGCCAAGCAAAATTAAGTCTCTTATGAGAGGTGGTGGCAGAGTTAGGTAATTTATCAGGAGAAGTTAATACTAAGAGTTAAATATAGAATTAATCTGTGCTATCCATGCAGATAAAAAATTTTAACATCACTCACTAACATTACTGCATAATAAAAGGTTCTTACAGAGAATGACCAGGTGAGAAAGGAAGCTGATGACCTTGGACCACGAGCAGAGCTTGATTATTGGAAAAAGAAATTGTCAAAATTCAACTACCTTATGGAGCAGCTGAAGAGCCCAGATGTGAAGGCAGTGCTTGGAGTACTCACTGCTGCTAAATCGAAACTGCTGAAGGTTTTTATTTTACATTATGACAGATGCAGAGACTAAAAATGCTCTTCATACCCTAGTTCTATTGGTGCTGTATGTAAGAGTGCTGGTGGGGAAAACATTGAAGCATCTTTGGCTTTTGTTTTCTTTGTACTTCTCTAGTCCTCAACTTGAGTAGATTAAGTTTAATCTAGTTTAATTTATGGGATTAAATTTAATTAATTAATTAATTAATGGGATTAAGAATGGAATTCCTCTTTGTCTACAGGCTGGTAACGTACTGCATCCCCATGGCTCAACAGAAATAATGAAAAGAAAATTACCCCCCCTCCCCCATTTTTTTAAACATCTTTTTCATGTCGTAGCAAGCACATGTGCTTGTGGGATCATGACCCTGAGGTTAGCTCTGTTGGTTAGAGTGTGGTGCTAATAACACCAGGGTTGTGGGTTCAGTCGCTGTATGGGCCATTCACTTAAAAGTTGGACTTGATGATCCTTGTGGGTCCCTTCCAACTCAGAATATTCTGTGAAATTTCTGTGAAATAGCGTCTTACATTGATAAAACAAAGTCAAAGACCCATCACAAACAGAAAAATAAGTAAACAAACCCAAAAATCTTGACTAATCAAAATGAGATGTGAAACAAATACATAGTGATATATTCATCATTCGTATATTTTACAGCAGTTTGACTGACACTACTACTGACAGCTTGTTGAACTGAGTGGCGTAAACTAACTGCATGCTCACAACCAAGTTACTAATGCAAAACATCCTTATCTTGGGTGAATAAGTATAACTCTGAAGTAACAGATCTGTGCTTTCAAATGTATTTAAAAGCTAATGACACAATACAATGATCTCAAAACATTTTTTTCTGAAATCTGTGGTCTTATTTTTTTTCAACTTTCTATTCTTAGAAATGGCGAGCATTGGATATTCGCATCACAGAGGCAGCAAATGAAGCTAAGGATAATGTGAAGTATCTATATTCTCTGGAAAAATATTATGATCCATTATACAATAGTGATCCTGTAAGTGGAAATTTAAATTCTTAACATAAATGTCTTGAGACAACCAACACGAATGTATGCTATAAGATCATCTTGAAAATGACACAGAGAAAATTTTACATATGCATCTGCAGTTTCAGATTTTGTGCAGTTATGGGGAAAGTAGCCTAATGGGAATTTCTGGCTATAAGTACTTGTTACTTATACCCCAATATCATTGTAAAGCTTTTGATCTGATGATGAAACTGGATTCTCTGCTATAGGAGAAAGTGAAATCTTTAAAGAAATAAACAAACCTACAAAACCCTGGTTTGCTTTGTGCTCCCAGTGTGGGTTTTTACCATGGAGGAAGTGGTGCCTATTTCAGAGGTGTTTAGTTTTGAGATGGTGTAGCATTTGGGGTGAAAGCCATGTAGGCATGGATTGTAAACCCTTTCATTAATTGGTATTTACTCATTTATATATTTACTTCATTTATTGATATCTTTTATTGGTATTTTGAGAACCAGTTTGTCAATAGAATAAAACTGTCATTGATTCGGGAATTCAGACAGGAGGAAGAGAGAGATGTCTGTAAAACCTTTGGCCCATTCATGAGCTGAAGACAGGACTGCTAGGCTTTTGAAATGGTGCTTTTCTTTGAAGTGTTTAGTAAAAGGTATTTATCTTGTACACAAGACTTACTGGAAACCACAAAGGGTATGGAGAGTTAAAATGAGTGTGGTGGGTTAACCTTGTCTATGCACCATGGACTCTCTCAGTCTTCTTCATTAGGATGGGAATAAGAATACATAAAAAACTCATGGATTTTTCAAAGACAAGGGCATCACTTACCTATTATAATCATGGGCAAAACAGACTTGACACTAAAATGTCTTTATTGATAGTGAAATACATTTGGGAAGTGACAAAGTCAGTCAGAAATTAAACCCACATTTTCACACCCCTAGAAATCTTCCTCTCACTCCCCCTCTCTCTTCCTGCAAGTGATGCAGGGGGAAGGGGGGCTGTGGTCAGCCTGTGACAGCTTCTGTTTGCTGCTTGTATTCCTCTAAAAGTCTTCTTTCCTATGGTCTGGGTCCTTCCCAGGGGCCGCAGGGAAACACCCGCCCCACTGGGGTCCCTGCTGGAGCCGCAGGACCATCCCTGCCGGGGTCTCTCCTCCCCTCCCGCCCTCCTCCCGCTCTGCCCTCGGGGCTCGCAGGGTTGTTTCTCAAGCCCAGTTCCCCTCCCTCAGCCCTGGCTGCCGGGCAGCGTTTTGCCCTCCCTTGCCCAGGCTTTCCCCGGGGCTCTCGCTCGTCCTTCTGCCCATGGCTGAGGGGCTCAGCCGTGCCCTGCGCTGGGGCCGCTGGAGCCGGCAGTGTCTGCTTCCATACAGGTGTCGCCCCCAGCTGCCAGCCCTGGGGCTCCTACACCCAAAAGAGTGGGCTACAAGGTCACCTCCTCCCAGGCACTTCACTAATTGTATATCATCTGTTATCTAAGCGCCAGTGCTGTAGCAAAGTTGTTCTTCATAGTTCCTTTATTCAGGTAAGCACCATGAAGCTTAATGGAATTTCTGGGCTCCCTTTACATGCAAGCTTACATCAAGTTTAGCAACTGAGCATACAGACATAAGTTTTTTTGTGAAAAAAGTGTTTTTTTTGAAGAGGCCTTTGCCTCCATCAAATATTAGTCACTGATCATAATTCTTCCAGCCAAGACCCAAAATTAAATTGTAGAGCTTGGGGAGTGAAGTAGGATAGGCTGCTCTGATGGAGAGGCCCACAGAGACAAAGGCAGAACTATTCTGAAGACCATGTTTAGAACACTCCTGCATTCGCTAGTTAGGTGTTGAGCTAATGTGTGGTAACAGAGGTACTGAGCAGAGTTTGGACTGTTTGTTTCTTTCCAGGTGTCCATGGTGGATGCTATTCCAGGACTCATAAATACAATTAAATTGATTCAGAGTATCTCTCAGTATTACAACACGTCTGAAAAGATCTCCTCACTGTTTGTGAAGGTAGGTGCTCAGCATGAAAGGTAATCTTCACAGATTGTTTTCTGCATTGTTTCTTGAGTGAGAGAGAAAACTCAAAGGGACCAAGCAACTGGAGAGGCAACATTTCAGTCAATTTAATGCTGCTTTTTGAATGTATAGAGACTTGGAAATAGTGATAAACTACTTCAAATATAGGACTTATTTTACAGCCTGTAATTTGAAGTTATAAGAACTTTTTCAGACTTAAATCTCACCCCTGCGGTGAATAGATAGAGTAACTTTTTGTATAAGTTTTTCCTATCATGAACTGTTTATTTTGTAGACTCAATTATGTTAAATTCATATTGCCCTTAAACCTCTATGTGTTTGCATAAAGAAGAAAATGGAGTCGGAAGGACAACCTGTTCTTTAATGTCTGTAGTCTTAGGGCCCTTGATTTTACTTTTGCTTTCAGAAGAGGCAAAGTCTTATGACTCTGTAGCCCTCAATGCCATTTTTCAACCTTTAGGCTGGTGGAGTCAGCGTGTGATGAGACTGAGAGAATGGCAAGATCTGCTTTGTCTTGAAATGCTTTTTTTTTCACAAAGTTAAAACTGCTTTTAGGTGACCAATCAGATGATCACAGCTTGTAAATCCTACATTGCAAACAACGGTATGGCCACTATCTGGAATCAACCTCAGGAGAGAGTTATGGAAAAGCTACAAGCAGCTATTAGACTTAAACAGGTAGGTGGGAAGAGCATATGGAAAAAAAAATATAAGGTAATATTTAGGAGGGCCTGAATAAGAAAACTTTTTTTTTTTTTAATATGAGGAAGAAATATATTAGTGAAGGAAAATGAAGTAACTGAAAGATATCCTTTGGAACTGGAATGTTTATATTAGAGCTAACAGGGAATTTAGTCTAGTGTCTGTTGATGTTCTGAAAACAGAATGTTGATACTTAGTCTAGCTTAACTATGCCTCTTATAAGAGAATTGCTTGGATTCTCATGCCTGTGTTTCTCTGGAAAGTTTCTTCTCATATGATGTGGAGGAACATGCAACAGAAATTAAACCAGAGGGAGTTATTGAACTGAATATGTTCCAAAACTTGTGGACAAGTATGCATGTAGAAAGGGCATTTTAGTGAACTGAGTAGAATTCAGCTGTTCAGTCTGTGTGGACTTGTTAGGAAGATAGCCTTTATTTTTTGGAATACACTTCTGTTACCATTTTGGAATTTTTTTTCTTCCCTTTAAAGCATAGTATTATAGGACTAGTCAGTTTGGAAGGGTCCTCAGCAGGTATCTAGTTCAACCTTTGGCTCAAAGCAAAACCAGGGGCAGCTATGAGATCAAACTTGGTTGCCCAGTCCCTTATCCAGTCCTGAAGTTTTTCAAGGATGGAGAGACTGCACAGCCTTTCTGGGCAAGGTTGCACTGTTTGACTGTCCTTAGGATGAAAGATTCTCTCCTTACATCCGGTCAGAACATCATCTGTTACAATTTGCCTCTTCGCTTCTGTCCATGTGTTACTGTTAAGAAGAGCCTGCCTCTGTCTTTTCGATAACCTCCTTGTACATATCAGGAAACTCATATTAGGCTTTCTTCATTATTATATTTTGATTCCTTAAGATATGTTGGAAGATTAGAACTTTATCCTAACAACTTCTGAAGCAACAAATCCTGCATACTTCTAGTTCATTATAGTGTAAACTTGTATGTTTTCTTACCATCAGCAATGAGTACTAAATTTATATATTTCTATAAAGCTATATCAAATAATTCAGTTGCTGCATTAAAATATATTGACAGATTAGCTTTTTTATTTGAGTCTTATCAGTTCCAGAAACTTACAGAAAATGAATAGAGTAAAACATAACATTTTCATCAGTAACAGCTTAGGAGATGTGAACTCTTTGTATTGATATCTCCAAGTGTGGTTATTCATACATAAATGTGATAAAAATAATGAACATTATATTATAAAAAAACCTACTATTGAAAGAAACCATTTCAAGCAAATCTGTTGACTATTTGACTTTGGGAAGAATACAATTTTAACATATTTGGAGTAAGGTTTGTGCCCAGTTAAGAAAGCAAAATGAAAACTGGAAGCTGTTGTGGATCAGCATTCTAACTTCAGAAGGGCTTTTGTTTCTGAAAGTGATTTCTGAATCATGACTGCTCAGTAAAACTGCTCAGCACACAATCATTTTCAGTCTCTGAAAACTGAAATCTGTGTTGTCCTCTTGGTTATTCAGTAAACACATCAGGCCCTGCTATAAAATAGAGTGAACAGAATTTCACACCAGCTAAGGAAGTGTACAGATACATATTTGTGCAGTTCATTCATTTGATGAAATATGTGATCCTTTAATGGTATTGCTGGGTTAGTTTTCAGAGACAAATTTTGTTACTGTTTTTATACTGTTCATGATTGTTTGTTGATGAAACTTCTACTTGCTATCAAGTTAAGATTATACCTGTCTGTGTAAATTTTGTTCTAGCTAAGGACAGTGCCTTTTGTTATATGCTTGACATTTTTCTTTTAAATTCTTTGTTTTAAGGAGTATCAAAATTGCTTTCGCAAGATAAAAGAAAATTTGGAACAAAATCCAGCTGAAAGACAGTTTGATTTTAGTGAGATGTATATATTTGGAAAATTTGAAACCTTTCATCGTCGTCTGGTAAAGATAATAGATATTTTCAACACTATGAAAACCTACTCAGTTTTACAGGAATCTAAGATAGAGGGATTGGAAGAAATGATCACAAAATATGAGGTACACATTAAATTTTGGATGTCATATCAGTCTAACTTGAACCTTAAAAAATAAATAATTATGAAAATGAGAAATGGTTATCAAGAGAAAAATTTAATCTTAAATTGTGCTAAAATAACTGGATAATAGCAATATAGGTGTGTCATTGCTGGGGAAGTGAAGTGAACAGACAAGGTGAAAAGGTCCAAGTCAACATGTGAAAGAGGTATGCTAAAATTAAAGTTGATTGAAAAAGGAAAAAGGTGGTGGGACTTTGTAACAGGTAATTGGAGTCATGGTTTCATGCTATGATCAGGAGAAAAAGTGAGAAGTCCAGCATTTTGAATGTTGGGCTAGCTGTGACCGGAATTGCAGACTGTCTTCATCTCTTGACCGTTATTCTACGGGTAGCTGATCAGTGTCTGCCATTGAGGCTGGCTCCATTGCTATGCTGATTGATGCTGCAGTCAGATTTTCCTTGCAGCTTGGGGTTAAAGCAGCCACATTTCTGTGCTGCATAAATACAAACAAATATAACTTCGATTTCTTGAAAGAAGTAATGAAAAGAGAACCAAAACAAATAACACCACCCAACCCCCCCCCCCCCCCCCAAACACCCAAACAAACAAAAAACCCAAACAAAAATCCACAAAAACTTGGACTCTTAGATTTAATTTGTTCCACTAGGGAAATAGTGAGCTCAATTCCGGCAAAACAGATTATTAAGTTTACTTAAAATCTGTATTCTAGTTCTAGATCTAGAATACAACCATCAGCTTTGTGTTTTATGAGGGAAGAATGATTTAATTCACAAATGACTGTCTGTGTGGGAGAAAGAGAAAGGACTTAGCTGGTTTGCTCTGGGAAGCTCTTCATGTTTAGGCTTTTTTCTTTTGCAATAGTAAAATCCCTTTGCTTGTTAGCACTTCTATGCAGTTTTCTTTTTTGAATTTTTTTTTTTTAAATACAAGTGAGACTTGAACCACAAGGAACTCTTCTAAGAATATAGATATGCTATATCATGTTCTTTTCCTTCCTTCTTTCTGGTATGACTTTCCTTTCGAACAGGTAGAGTCTTCCCTGCTTTTACTGAGCCTGAGTTAGCTTACTTTATTGCGTATCTTTATTAGTGCAACACCATAATTATTGCACTTATAAATATTAGAATAAATCAGAAGCATTCAATGTGTGGATGTTGTAGATTGCTTTTAGATTGCAGTTTCCTTTCCCCTGTCCTTTACCTTTTTGTTATAACCATGAGTCAATCACTTTGCTTTAGTTAAATAGCTACAGGGTAAAATAAGAGCATTCCATGGCTCTTCCTGATTCGATTTACTACCTCTTGTAGTCTGGGGTTAGGATTCATTGAATACATCCTTCACAGTAGCCAGTTTTCTACTTTGTTCTCTTCTATAGTCTTCTGAGAGTTAACCAGGGCAAAGCTGAAAGCACAGCTTGGTCCAAGAGTTTTCCATGTGGGCAGGACAGGCGTGGACTTCCCTAAATTTTGCTTCCAAGAGCTGCTCTCTAAAACTGTGCCACCAGGATTCTCAGCAACTCAGCTTGCTGAGAATTTTCAGATCATGCAATGAAGACACTATTTTGGTACGCTGGAACACAGGAGTCTCAGATATTTGGGGCATTTGTATTTGAAAAACTGCCTGTGACTATTAGCCCAGACTGCGCTGCAGTCTGCAAACTCTGTACAGATACACCTCATTATCCATGGCAGCACCCAAACCTAAAGTAAGAAATTTGTGTGAGATCCAGCTACTCTGAAGTCAGTGTCTTGTGGGGAGGAGAATAAGGGGAAATTATATATGCTTAGGTAAAAAATGCTACATAGAAGGTTCTGGATAGTATGTATAAAGGGCAGAAAAGTGATTGTACTTTTATTTTTAACAGTGCCAAAATTGAGGTACTAAAGTATTTGACACAGGCCATACCTAGTTATGTGACTTGAAAATTTTTTGCAGTAGGAAATTACTATTTTACAGTTCTTTATGCTTTACCACTTGGTCCATATCTAGGATTTGCTTGTTGTTAGAGGAAAAGATGGAGTTTTTATTTAAAGCAATGCAATAAAACTTCAGTTGACTTACAAAATGGTGAAAGTCTGCTTTACTGAAAATATGCTGAGCTTTGTGGTTGTACTGGGGTGAACTTCTAGGATGTTGAACAGTAGTTAATCATTAGAAATCCTTTAACTGTGTGTACAGCTCAAGGGAGATGCTGATTAAGATGTACTTTCATTTGAGTGGACAGCAGCTGTGTAAGCGAAGCCAGGAATACTAAGTCCTGGGCTGGTGATGTGCTGCATCTTACTGTGACTTTTGAATAATCTGTTTATCTATGAAAGCAGTTGTTTTAATGATATGGAAAATAATAATGTGAAAATATTTTTCTGTGTTGAACTTTTTAAACTTTTAAATAGAAATCAACATCTGCATGAGAGAACGTTTAATAGGTAAAAAATGTCTTTGATGAAAAGTGAGAATCTGAATTTTCTGTCATTTCTAATTGATCTCGAACAGAAGTAAATAATACAAATGAAATTCATATAACCATTACACCAACTTGTTTCCTGCAAATATGTAATTTAAGGGGTTTGCTTATATTGTTCAGCAAATATGGGCAGCTAATAACAAAGGTAAAATGTGAGTGTAAACATCACATTGTGCTAAATATTTTGGTGTGGTTAAGTCTCTTTGATAAGAAACATTTTGGTGATAATTTTCTTTTTCTGTGAAACTGTTTAGAGCATTGTTGACAACATGAAGAATAAGAATTACAATTTTTTGGATCAGCGGAAGAGTGATTTTGACCAAGACTATGAAGAGTTTTGCAGAGAGATAAATGATCTTCATGTAGGTTTTATGATTCAAATACAAATTTAATTTACTGATGAATCCTTATGAAAACAAAAATATCATTGTGTGAGTTACCACCAAACAAATTATACAAATTTCAAAGTTGAAAAATTGGTCTAATGTATCTCCACTGTAGAGCTTCCATTTATTATCTTTCAGACCAATTTCATGGAATAGGCCATTGAGGGCCTCCAACGAAAGGATTTTTCATTACTGTGTGCTAGCAAGAGTAACAAGAAAATGGGTGATTCATTGAGTGAATGGAGCATGTTACAAATAAGTCAAATAATTAACTTTTCCATAATTCTGAAATCACAAGCTGGTGGAAGGAAAAGGGTAGCTGTAGAAAAAAAATAATTAAATGTGTCTTGCTTTGGCTGCCAAAGAGGTAAGCAAGCGTTCTTTGAGGCCTCTCAGCATGGTAAAACATTGGGTACAAAAGCTTTTATTGGTTGCACAGCTACAGAGTGAATGTGGAAAGAAAATGCCTCAAAAACTGACTGTGTTTTGTCTAATTATAGTGGGAAGAAAGAAAGGGAAAATTAATACTTATTGAGATTAGTTTCACATAAACAAATTAGCTTCTAATATATTGCATAATAAATCCTGTCAAATAATACCTGGCAAATTTGATGTGCGTGCTAATGGAGTTCTCTGATGTAGAATTATTTGCTCTTCTTCAGGATCAATTAAGGATTTTCATGGACATCACCTTGGAAAATATTTTGAACACTGAAAGGGCACTGAGTATGTTGCAGAAATTTGAAAGGTACTAAGTCCTATCTAGTTTGCTAAAACTCTGCCAGGCAGTGGAAATGAGACATTGAGGATGGTGGGAAGTGAGGGAAGTAGAGCAGGAGGCATGTCCTTAAATACAAACAAAACCAACTCAACCTCTTCTCACTCAACTGTTCAGCTCTGTTGAGGGTTGCCTTTTCAGTAGTTTGAATTAATAACTGCCATATTGTTTTTTGTATTAGAAAATTAGAACTGTAAGTGGACTTTAAACTTCATCTTTCAAAATTAGCATCAGCACAGGAATACTTTGTGTCTGTTAGCATATTTGCCTTAGCTTTGTGCTTGAACAGTGACATTAATTTGTTACCACAGTGCAGTTTGGAGAGAGGAAAATGCTTCTATTGAGAAACAGTGAAATTTGTCTTGATAAATTAACATTGTTGCAAAGCAGCCTTGCTTTTTATTCTGTCAGTTCTCTTATTATAATCTGTTTAATAGAATGGACTGCTAGTGGTGAATTGGTTACAGTTTGCTGCACATAATTTCAGCCCAGTGTTTGAAAACAGTGACAAAACAGAAAATGTGTAGGCTTACTTGGAAACTTTTATTATCTGGTCTAAATCTTGGTTGTTTGGAATCAGGTTGTGACAGCATTTGTTCAGGCTAAAAACTCTGCTGCTAAAGTAGTTATTTTATAAAGCATGCAAGGGAATCTGGAAGAACTGTATTTTCCAGCCATGCATTAGAAGATTTCAGAAAGGTTGAAGGAATTTTTTTCATGATTGTTATTTTTCTAATCAGATTACAAATCCCGAATCTTGGCATTGATGAAAAGTATCAGAGAATATTTCAAAAATACGGCCATGACATAGAAACAGTTGGTAAGATCTACAGCAGGCACAAGCAGGACCCTCCACTGGCTCGTAATCTGCCTCCAATAGCTGGTAAGATCTTGTGGGCACGCCACCTATTCCATAGGATCCAAGAGCCCCTGAAGACTTTCGAAAGGCACCCGGCAGTTCTGCAAACACCAGATGGCAAGCACATAATTCGCACCTACAACAAAGTAGCAAAAGTTCTCATGAAGTTCGAGGTGATTTACCACAGGGAATGGCTTCAGCAGGTAAGTGAGTTGATTTTGATGAGGATAGTAAAAAAAAAAAAAAATCCCCCAAAACCCCAAAGTGCGGTGAAATTTTGTTGCTGGTAGATTAATAACATCCAACTTTACAAACCAGATTGGATTCCCATCATTTCAGGCCTTAGTGAAACGCTGGGTTACAGCAGTGTGAAGGAATCTCTGGTTAATAGTAGTCAGGTATGCTAAACTTTAGCCTTAGGGATGACTCTTAAGTAAGGGATGAAATAAGAAAAGGTACTTCATATGAAAGTGTTTCTGTTAAGAAATACAGCCTGTAGCACCTTTAGCTGAATTTAGGAACAACTGAAAGACCTTCGTTATAAGTAAGAAGCTAGAAAGAAAAATATTTATTATGGAAATGTATAATGAACATTCAGTAGTAGGCTTAACTGCCCCTCTGTCTCTGCCATGTTCTTCTGACTCTGATGCAAGATCATCGTGTATGGGGAGAAGAGTTTTCTGACACATACTGTGCCATAGATGGAGCTATCAAATACATTCGCCTTTTATCTTTTGCAAAATGACTATAACATCCAAGGCTTCTCCCCTGAACTGGTGCCTTTCTTTATGAGATCTGAGTAATCAGTGTTCTGATCCTGATCTGTGCTAAAAGTAACTGTCTGGTTTTTCCTATAGCAGAATCAAATCACACTTGGCAACCATTTAAATTTGCTAAGCCTGCTGCAGCACTATACTCATTAGGTGGGAAAAAAGGTGGGATCACAATTTCAAATTTTGAAACGTACTCACGTGTCTTGTAAATATATGAAAAGTATATCCACTTTTACATCAATTCACTTGTCTACGAGAAAAATGTGACTATTGATCAGTAGTCTTGTCTCGAGGCAACGAGAGTGCAGACGGGTGTGGACATGAGTGTCACAGAACACAAGGTGGAGCTCCTGCTCTACTCCTGAACAAAAGAAAAAACGAGAAGGGGAGAAGTGTCCTGTGGGGAACATAAATGGAACAGAAATAGGATGGTAGCTCCTCCTATGTTTTATTCTTTTGTACAGTGTAAATAGTTAAGCTTAGTGGCACTTTCTGATATTTCCAAACATTCTTCCTTCTTTTTGTCTGTTTGTTACTGGATGGTTACTACCTTGTTTATACAGGTTTTTTTGTTTGGGTTTTGTTTGTCTGAGTTTTGTTTTGTTTTGTTTTTTCTTTTTAACAGCATAAGATTTAGGGCCATTATTTTTGTGTTATAGCAAATGATGTTCAACTTAGACATATTAAAATAATACAATACCTGGAAGTGTGAAATTTACTACAATTCTTCAGCAGTGTAAGATTTGTGCCTTCAGTGTACCCCTTATTTCCATTACCAGTTTTTGTTACCTTAATGATGAAAATTGCCTGAGGAAAAAAGACATAAATGGGAGAGGAAGAGCTGATAGTGGGAATAATGGGTCTGAAGTCCAAAGAAGAGTGCAGTAAGATTTTCTGTTGAACTTTGCAGAAAAAAATTGAGCTTCTATCCAAGGGAGTTGTGCTTTTTTTCTGAGATTAGTGGCTAGAGCACAAAAACTTCACTGACAAAACATGGTTACATGATTTCTTGAAAAATTCTGTGTAGAATATCTTGATAATACATGATACTGCTGAAATAAGCAGCATAGTAAACTATGGTTTAGACATTGAAAGGCAGTCCAAATTTTCTGTGTTCCACAAAAAAAGAAAAAAGTACACTGAAAGATATAAATGGGTTTTGAAACTACTACCCAAAACCAAGCTCTGTCTCATTGTAATGTGATACATGAAATTTGAGGAGTGAATAAAGAACAGTAAACTTACGTTGGCAAAAGGATAGTAGGAAAATAGGAATAGCAGCAAAGTTTTTAGTGTAGTTTTAATGTAGGAAATATTTCCCTGCCTAAGGCAGGACTTCTTCCTGCTATCAGCTAAATTTTTCATATGTAATGGTCTAATCACGTAGAGAACAAATGGTATTCTGACCTATCTATTAAATAAGACAGTTAAACCAATTGCGTCATTAGGCTTTCCTTTTAAGGATTAAAAAAACCCGCCTATAATAAACATTAATTTTTGTCTTTTAAAAGATTTGCCTAGAGGTTAGATATAATTAGGAGTACCATTAAAATTGGAGTGTGGTATATCTGTTAGGTATTGGAAAACAAGTGAAAGGAGAAATGGGGATAAGTTTATTCGAAAGATATATGATGAAGAACACTTCAGTTCATTAAGAAGGTTGAGAGCAGCCTCATTGTAGAATGTGTAATAAGTTCTAAGGAGATGAGAGTTTAGATTTAAGATGGCTGAAGAAAGAAAGTCTGTGTCTCTGATTTGATTTTGGACTATGGAATGCAGCTTATGATATCCAAGAACAAATGGAAAAATATCTGTCAGATAAAGATCAGTTCTGTTGTTAAGCATTTGGGTACATATAGATTGTGTTTATAAGTTTTTGTTGTGGATTCAAAGCATATCAATCTTTATTGTCAACAATACTTGATTTTAGTATCTGCCAAAGTGATATTTATGTCCAAACCAAAGTATTCTGTTGTAGTGGCTTGTCTGATCAGAAATGATGACTTTGTTTCCTGCAGATTGAATTAACTAAAAGAGGACTTCAGGCAACTCTCTTGGTAAAAACTCCAGAAACAGGAGAATTATTTGTGAATTTTGACCCTCAAATATTAACTTTAATCAGAGAAACAGATTGCATGGTTCACATGCGCCTTGAAATACCACCATTTGCAAGTATTATTCAACATCAGAGAGACTGGTATAAGAAGATTGTCAACAATTTGCACGTGAGTTTATTTTAGTTATTTTTATATATTTGTAGCATGCATTAAGATGTCTAGATTTTATACATATGGAAGAGGAAAAATGAAGATCAACTATTATCCACTAAGGAAGCATTGGAAAACCTATTTTTTTTTTCATTTGTTTGACTGTCCTGAGGCACTTTTAAAAGGAATTTCTGGGCTTCACGCTTTTTGTGAAGTCACTTCTCAGATGCATGTGTTCAGGGAAGCTCTACAGAGTTTGGGAAGAGATGAGGGTGGGGAGGAAAGGAGCCTTAAATGATGCCTCATGCTGTTGCCTGCTTTCTCAATAAAAGCGATTTATCTCTCATCCAATAGTGAAGTCAACACTGGACAGACTTTATTTTGAAAGGATAGTTGGGAGGGAGGAACGGGTGGTATGCCTTTAAAAAGCGTAAAACATCCAGCAATTAGCAGCTTTGTTCCAGCACCAGTGTTTTACATAGATGTCTGTGGAATAGTTTCAAAAAGAGAAGCCAAAACTTCCCTTTCTCTCATGGTTTAAATCCTTTGGATCATTTTATCTGCTTATGAACAGAAAGTTCTTGATGACTCAAGATGGGGATTCAAAGATAGCTGTCCGGAGAACTATTGCTTTAAAGGATTTCTTGATTCTGAAATGAGAATAAAATCATAATAAGTCGTAAAGTTGTTGCAAAACATGAAACCAGATCAGGTTTAAGATGCAGTAGAAAGCAAACACTATATTAAAGTTCTGGTAAGGCTGGTCTTATTAGAACTGCTGAAAAGTTAACTTAGGTGTATTTTTTTACTTGAGCTTTTTCTCTTCCGTAACACCTATTTAGAGAGTGAAATTTGCAACCTTTTTCTGTCTCATGGTTTAAGCCCAGTGGGCAGCCAAGCATCACACAGGTGCTCTGTTACTTCCCTCAGTGGGATGGGGGAGACAATCTGAAGGTTAAAAGAGAAAACGTGTGAATTGAGATAAAGACAATTAAATAGGGGAGGCAAAAGGTGCATGCACAAGGACAGCAAAATAAGGAATTAATTTACTACTTCCCATCGACAGACTGGTGTTTAACCATCTTCGGGAAGGTGATATCACAGCTAATTGGAAAAGCAAGCACCATAGCTCTGAATGTCCCACTCCCTCCTTCTTTCCCCAGCCTTTATTTTTAAGCATGATGCTGCAGGTACGAGATATCCCTTTAGTCAGCTGGGGTCAACTGCCCTGGCTGTGTTCCTTTCCAGCTTCTTGTGTGTCCCCAGTCACCAGCAGGGTAGCGTGAGAATCAGAAAAGGCCTCAGTGCTGTACAAACACCATTAAGCAGTAGCCAAAACATCGGTGTGTTATAAACATGTTTTGGTGACAAATCTAAAACATGCCATTGTGTGAACCACTGTGACAGAAATTAACTCCATTTCAACCAAAGCCAGTACAATCCATCTATAAAGATTGATTTTCATGCAAAATAATACTTACATGAATAAAAAGAGCATCAAAGGGTAAACTTCTGCCAGAAAATAATGAAAACCTTTCCCAAACAACTAATTATAATTTCCTAAGAATTTCAGTAATGTACATCCTGGTGAATCGTCTTAGTTTAAGTTCTCACAAATATGTGTATGTGAAGAGATTCAAATCAGTGTATATTAACTAATGTTTTTGTTTTCTGTTTATTTCAGGTGATGCTGGCAGAATACAAAAGAATTAAAATGAAAATACAACACCCTATTGAACAACTGATGGTTCCTCGATTAGCAAATGTAGATGATGCTATCCAGCCAGGTCTAATGTTACTGACCTGGACATCCTTGGATATTGAGAAATACATTAATACAGTTTTTCACAAGCTGGGTGGGTTATTTTCAGCTGTCCTATACTTCACAGAACCTCTGTTTTATAACACCATCTTCTTTTTGTCTCACATGTTTCTCAAATTTTTACCAACATGAGTGGGATGGCAGTTAGGATTATACAAAGCATAAAGTAGTGTGCAAAAATCCTATGTATTCTGAATTCAAGGAATTATAGCTACTTTTAAAAAGGGCTCCTAGGTTTCAGACTTTTCCTATTCTTGTCTTTTTGTTTCTATAATGTACAAAACAACTTCTCACGGAATAATACCTCAACTCAGTTAGCGCATGCTCAACAGCATTTCATATTAATATTTTTTTCTTTTTAACATCAGTCTCTCTAAAACTAAATCACACTTGGAAAGCAGCTTTAGGAAACAAGGGAGCTTGTAGTCTGTTTGAAAGTTTTATTGTAAGTTTGCACTGAGATGTGTATTATTTCTTAAGATACCAGATTCCTTTTGCATCAGCATAATTACTACATCAGATTTTCCTTTTTGAAATTATGTAAACAGAGCAGGAATTTTCTTTAGTTGAAATGACAAATTAAAATGCATTTTGGATGCTAACCTGATGTTATGCTCAATTTAATTTTGAATAATACAACTAGTTTGAGTCTGGAACAGGCACCTTGCTGCTATTTCAGTTTCAGCATTGAGAGCAGATTGCTATTAAACAGTGAAAATCTAGTGATTGCTTTCTGTTAACTGTTACTTGGCTTCTAATGTTTGTTTGAAGCATAGAGATTTTACTTGCCAAAAGTTTCTGTTGCTAGTAGGTTCTCCAAGTGATAACTAGTTCAAGCTATAGGACAAGGTAGAATATTCTTGACCTTAAAAGTTAACATCTTTGTATTTGAAATACATATACTTTAAAATTATTCTAATACATATTTGTATAATAAAATAAATGTATATTAAATAATATATAATTATACAATATATTTATATACTATTATAGTTTTCTTTAGCATATAGATAGCATATGCTAGGCAAGCATATGGTGTGCAAAAAATATGTTTGCTGTGGTGAAACTTGCCATAAAAGTTTAGATATTTGAAGTAAACTGGTTAAGGTGTGGAATTTGTATACAATTGAGTATGGTAGTTTATTGAAATAAAAATTTAAACAGGACTCTGCAAAGATTATATTTTCAAACTTTTAAGCTTACCTTGAATATTCTCTTTGCTTCAAAAGCTGAACTGGAGTTACTGCTTGATCGAGTGAATGACTTGGTTGAATTTCGTATTGATGCTGTCCTTCAAGAAATGAATAGTGTGCCACTCTGTAAGTTACCAGAAGAGGAACCACTGAGCTGTGAGGAATTTCTCCAAAAGACTAAGGTTATTAGAAAAAAATTTCATAAAGTAGAGTTTGATGATTTTGAATTATGAGATAAAAAATGTTGAATGCAGAATTAACGAAGTGTGCATGGGATATGATGGAAATCCCTGCTTGCTTGGCTTGGACCTTAAAAGGGAATAAAAATACCAAATGCAGAGAGGTCTGAATTGAGATGTTCTTTTCTGAGCTTATTCATGTCCAGCCAAGTACTGCATGATATTTCTTTTATGCTTTGATGTCACTTAGAATGTTTTACTTCTGTGATAGTATCTTTTTTGTCATTGTTCTTTGTTAGTGCCTTTAAATAAGGCACTGATGTCTGAGGAGAGTAGATACTATGGAAATGATTGTGTCCTAAGTATCTTTGTTAATCTCAAGCTATCCTGAGTAGGTAATGGTGTACGTAAAATATATACAGAAGTACCTGGGTGCAGGTGTTCTGGGAAGAGCCTCTTCCTTCAACCGATCAAAATACTTTTATGTTGAGGAAAATTGATTGTAAGCATGTAAATTGTTAGTTAGAAAGTTGATTAAGGTCATAATAATATTAAATGTCAGAATTATTTTATGAGGCAATAGTAGAATATTCTGGCTTTTTAGGTTATAATGTCTAATGTGTTTTCTCCTGAAATAAACTTTGCTTTGGCAAAGACTGTAGAAAGTAAAGACTGTAGGTAAACCCCATCCCTGATCTCTTGTAGCATAAATACTACAAGCGAAAGTTTTGCTTTTCTTAGTGTATTTAACTATTCAGTCTTTTCTCTTTTGGCCCCTGTAACAGTTCACCTTGTTGTTAAATACAAAGTAAAATTTATAATAGTATTAAATGGAATGATTGGTTGGTTGTAAACCCCATAATCCATGGTTGTTTTTGTTGATCCTGCTGCTGCCTTCCTGATTGGGCAGGTACTAAAATGTATATTCACTAGCGTAAAAACATTTGACACTGAGCACAAAAACTTCTTTGCACTCTATAACTTGAAAACTTGAACTGCTGCATGGCAATTACAACACCACAACAGCCAATTGATTTGAGCTAGCCGAGTAAGTGTATATGAAACTCCAGGTACGGGTACAATGAAAATAGTAACAGAGTTTTTAAGCTTATTGTAGTTTTTAATTAGAAGGGACTAGAAATAAGTTCTATCACCTAAGATGTGTCTTTAAGTTTTTAAAGTAATTGCTGCAAAAAAAATAGCTATGCAGTAGAAAAATCCCAGACTACTTTGCTTAGCGGTTGCTGTGATATTACAAATCAGATCTGCCTTCTCCCTCAGCTAGACAGAATAATTAGTAAGGTCAAAGATTATGTCATAAAATATGAAAATGACTGAAACTTGTCAATGGCTCAATTTTTCCAATTATTGATTTTTAATTAAACAAAAGTAGTCAGGTTTGGTTAAGCTGAAAGAAATACAAGATAGCGAAGAAGAAAAAAATTAAATGGCCATAATGATTAAAAATTATAGTTAGCTGAAGCATACTTGATCAATTTTACCATAGGTATTAAAGAAAAAAGATACACAATACTGCAAAAGATTTATGAATTTTATTAAACCTCATTCTTTGATTCCTTCTCTCTCCAGGTATTAATTTTCTTGTTTATTCTAATATTAAATAGGGCTTTTATAGGTTTTATCTCTTGTCTAGATGTAAATGGGAACTATGATTGGCTAATACTCATTATGGCACAGCCAATTAATGTAAAATAGCAATGATTAAAAGAAATGTTAAATCTTCCATGTCTACATTGGAAAGTTAAGAAAATTAAGAAACGCTTTCGGGAGCCCTTTAGTGGAACTAGGCTTTATACATTGATTCAAAATTTTAACTATGGATGAATCGTGATTTAAGAAGCAAGCCAAAGCAATTTTGAAAGACATTTATGATGTCTTGTTTGGCACAACACAGAATCCAACACTAAAGAGTTTGTAACAAACCAATTTAAAAATAATCTTGTATATTGATCTGGTTTTTCACAAATCTTAAGCCTTGACATTTGTGTTAATAAAGGCTGCTATGCTTGTGAAATTGACATGAGAACTGTGAAGATAAGAGCATATCCTTGTTTTGGTTCAATAACAGGAGCTCTGTGTAAAAGGTTCTCGGACTTTACATTTAAAAAGCTCACTGGTGGAAGCCGCTGCTAATGATCTGATTAACATGTTACTTGACACCGAAATACAGGTCAGTAAAGAAGATGAGAAGTCAGTTGTACCCAGTGGTGAAAAAAGGCTCAAAAATACAGGTAAGAAGACTGTACTGAAGCGGGG
This sequence comes from Empidonax traillii, assembly GCF_003031625.1. NCBI lineage: Eukaryota > Metazoa > Chordata > Aves > Passeriformes > Tyrannidae > Empidonax > Empidonax traillii. The sequence goes on from NW_020955431.1 coordinate 1,131,022, forward strand.
TGCATATGTTTCTTTTTCGTGATAATAAGTATGTGAAGAGGGATATTGTAGCTTAGCTGCCTGAAGTACTGAAGGGTATCTAATGTCTAAGGACTTTTCTGTGAATTTGCCTGGGAAACACATCGTGTAACAATCATTTATTATCTGCAAAATAGATTAATATTATTAATCTAACTTACATGTTGAAAATGTTAAAGCCATAGGAGCAGCTATTTACAAGCCTTGGTTAATTGCTGCCCTTCCTAGAGGGAGAGTGGAAGAAATAGTGTCTGAATTTTGGTGAGTCGTGCCAGTTTGTACTGAGTAGAGAAGGTGGATAGGAGTAAAAGGACTGTTACATTGAGGTACAGATTACAAATGCATAATTCTGCACTTCTTTAAAATAATTTTGGACCCCTGTGGAGGTGTTGCTGTATTGTGTTTTCAATTTCACTAACTAGATTTATGATGTTTTAGCAACAGAAGAGGAAAGAAGATCAAAAAGCTTGAATTTCTCCCAAAATTCCAGTGAGATATTGGCTGGCCTGTCTCCTACAGCCAAGAGGAAGAGAATGGAATTAGAAAAGTTAGAGGAAGAAGCCAATGAACTGCTTTCTTACTTCAGTAATCGTAATGTTGATGCCCTTTTGAAAGTAATTCGAAACACTCTGGAGACCCTACGCAAGCGCATCCATGCATCTTCCATGACCAACTTCCTAGGTGTCCATATTGCAGTACATTGCTTTCCTAGGCTATAAAAAGAAATATGAAAATTTAATATGCCCTAGTTGTATAAAAGAGTCACAAGTATAAAAGAGGGGAAACAAAGGGAGTTTGATTAAACTTTCTTGTTAAATTGATATAATTGTATATTTCCCAAAGAATTTTTTTCCCTGTGACAGTAGGAATGTGTCATTACAATGCTGTATTATACAATGCTCTGACTGCACTGTTCTTAGTCAGTGATCTTAGCATTGACTGTACTGTTCTGAAGCTGGATATTTTATTTGGAGCGGGACTTGATAAGTGCTTGACATTGTCTTTACATAAAATTGTATAAAAAACCACCAAGAGATAAGGAGATGTGTTCTCTTTCTCTTACAAATTGCCTTCTGATGTTTCTATACATAGTGGTGGAACACTCATTTGAAGTGTTTTATTGTTACATTCCTTTAAGAAACAAAAATAAAGGCAATTGTGTTTGGTTTCTATAGCATATAAAATATACAGTATTGTGAGGTTCTAAGGAGGTTTTGTGCCCAATGTAATATTCTAACTGGGATTACAAGCCAGATAACAAAATTGTCTGCTAAACAGAGTTTAGCTGCACAGAACAAGTTGAAGAGAAGCTTCATGGAGATAAATAGATTGGCAGTTAGTTTTTTTGTGCTGCTATAGAGTTTAGCCATACATCTTATAAGTTACTCAGGAATCTTTTTTCCCTTAAGAAATTACACTCAACACTAGAAGATATGTAAATATTGTTTTATATCAGTGCAATTGTTTTGTATAATACAATTATATCAAGATATCAATAGTTTGATGTCTTGAAAAAAATATGAACAACCTTTTTTGTTTTGTTTCTGTCTTCTGTTTTTGTCTTTCATTTAGAAAATCACAGTGCTTCTAAGCAGAGAAAAGGTGCTCATCCTATGATTAGGACTAGTATTAACTTATCTATCCCTAATATCATCATGATACCCTCTTTGGATGAGGTACAGCAGACCCTTAATAAAGCTGTAAATAGTATTGTCAAAGTAATGAAAGGAGTTGGACAGTGGAGTAAGGAGAGAAGATCCAAGGTTTGTGTCTTTAACAGCCTTACTTAAAACTGTTTCAAAACTACTGCAAATAGAAAATAAATATTTCTTCCTCAGAAGACAATGTTAGAGAGAGAAGTTGCTGTGTTGCCGTGTGAGAGCAGGGACAGCGATTCTGATGATGGGATGGAAGAGACTGGAAAAAACCCCATCCATGGTAATGATAAACTCTGACATTAATAAATTTGAATGTTAGGTAAATGGGATTTATGGAGAATGTGTTGAAGTAATTACAAAATACATCAAAAAAAGTGTACATCATAGATTTTAAACTACATCATAGATTTTAAAGTACCTCAGAGAAGAAATCAGGTTTGCCACTTTTCCTTGTGTGGCTTTGAGTAAGGGGATTTTTTTCGGTTTCTTGGAGAGTTGTACTGCTTTGGGTACTTGTGGCAGGTGGAAAGGTGTTCGGGTGCCAGCATGGGCAGCATAGAAAACAATTGTAGTCACTATTGCTGCACAAAAGATCTTTCATCATTTGCCAGTGTGGTTTGTAACTTGGCATGTTCAAATAGCATCTTAAACTTGTGTTGAAATTCCTTTAAGAAGGGTAAATTGAACTTACACAAAACCTGCTATTGAATAGAAATGTCTGTATAAATTGCAACCTTGGCAGAGAGTGGATTGTGTAGAGGAATGAATAGACTAGAATTTCTGAAAGGATTTTGTCTTATCTGTTTTATGATCAGACATTGAATAAAGTTATTGAAGGCATTAGTTCACGGAAATTTAAGACAGTGTCTTTGGTTGCTGGGTTTCTCTTCTCTGAAGTGGTTTAAAATGAAGCCAAATTAATTGTTCTGCATTGTAGTTGCAGTACTTAAAAATACATATTAGTCTTTTAAGTTAGCACTCTCTTATACACTTAAAAAGTAGGACAGTAATACTTGAATTTGTTAAGAAAGTAGTCTTTCAAAATTCAGACTAAGAATTTCTCTTGCATGAGATGAAATAAGAAATGATGGTAAACTCAAACTTGTTGATATTTGCTAACTGATGGACCTTCCTTTTATCTTTCTTTCTGGGGACTGGCTATGATCATCTTCTCAGAGCTAATGTTAATTTGTATTTCAGATTGTCGGTTGTGGGATATTTCAGAAAATAAAAAATACTTATGGATTTGCTCAATGCAAATTTTAGGTGAAGTATTCAGGATAAACCTTGTGGAGGCATGAGAGGAAAAGAAAGATTGTATTTAAAAGATTGGAGTGGACTTTGTTCCATATTTGGGTACCTAGATGAAGCAATTTTCCTAAAGTGGAGAGGTTTATGAATTTGTGGCAATTAAACTTGGCTTCCTAGACTTCCAGTTGCCTTTTTGATTGATAAGAACAGCTAACTTTCAAATGCATGTTTATTGAGAAATATGTTATTAGTTTTTGTTTGTAGGAATTTACTTGACCTAAACAGTATGTCTTCTTAACATTGCTTTTGTATTTGAATCTGCTTTTTTAGATAGTGTATCAGATGCAGCATCACTCAGTTCGTCTGATGCAGTGCAAAGCCAAAACTACTTCAAGAGTGTTTCAGAGAACAAAGAAATTATTAAATTAGTTTCTCTACTCAGTAGTGCTATCAGTTCTACAAAAAGGGTAAGCCAATTGAGATGTTAATATGACTATCCAAGGGATAATAATGTATTACTTTTAATTACTTCTACCTTAGGCAATAAGGGGGGGCATTTAAAGTGCTGATTAAACACAAGAATGAAAAAGTGTAGCATGGTGGATGGAAGATGTGGCTGAAAATTTGCAAATACACTTTAAAGGTGTAACATGCGTGAAGTTCACTCTTTTTCAAAATTTGTGAGGTTTTGAATATTTTATAAATTGAAATATCATAAAAAAATCTGGGCATAGTTGTGTTGTGTGCATTTAATATACAACTGATAATAATACAAATGTGTTAAATACAGTTTTGTTCGCATAGAAATTCTAATGAAGCCAGCAAGATTTCTGACCCATTATGAAGAGCTTATGAAGTTTTTGGAAGAAAACTGGCTTTCAGCTTGGCATTTGTAAAGTGCTGCATAGGGTTTGCTAGTGGAGGTTAGGATTTAACATAAGGGATATTCATTATTTGTTTCTCTTGTTCTCATTCTATCCAACCCTTAGTAAACTGTAGGTATTGAACTAATATTTGTTCAGGGAACTGCATCATCTTGCAGGGCTGGTCCAAGCTTTTAAGCATCTTGCCAGGTAAAAAATTTTTGACTCAAGCCATTGTGACTTCAGTGGTACTAAGCGTAACTAGCACAATGACATACAGGCTTCTGCTAAGGAGTAAGGAGACGTTGATAATGGTGGATAGTTATCTTGGTATTTTGATACTCAGTATTTTGTAATTCCAAACTTTTATCAGTGAACTAGGTTTAAATACCTAAAAGCACTATATTTATGATAAATCATAATGTGAATTATCTCTTGTACCCGTCATCTCTCATTTACTTAATTAGCTGCAGTGATGATGATTTACCTTTTTCTGATGTTTTTCTGAACTCCTGAGAATAGAAAACTAATTCTCTTGCGCATCCTTAAATGATATTCAAATCAAAGAGACATGAATGGAGTGTAGAAATTAATGTTAAAAAAATTTGTCTCATAACTTCATTATTTGAGAATGAATTGTTCTTGTTATGTTGGGCCTTGGAGCTCAGGTTACAGTTGCTAGTCCAAGAAATGGCAGGGAAGGACAAGTGTGCCATATCCTAGTCTTTAAGGAGTGTTTTACTTCAGATAGATTCCTAAGATTTTATTGACTGAAGAATCATTTAATTGGAGAAACACTTAAACTGATCTGACAAGTTGAGTGTGATCAGCATGGCTTGTGATCCCTAATGGAACTTAGTTTAGCATAAATTTACCAGCAGCCTTCTGTTTAGTGAGGTGATTCAACCTGCTCCACTATGGAGTTCTTGATGTATTCTAATGAGCAGCTGCTAAGAAATTATATATAACCTATACATGTGATGCTGAGAATCTTTCTTTGAACTTCTAATGTCTTTCAGGAGGTTCTTACAGCTTTGGAGAGTTTTAGTTGTTACCATCATATATGGCAGAGGGACAAGGAGGAAACCATTGATAAATTAGTGATGGGAAACCCATTACTATCTGAATTTGAATCCGAAATTCTGCATTTCCAAGACTTGGAGCTAAAAATCAATTCAGAGCCTGAATACATCTGTGTGGGAGCTATTGCAATGTACACAGGTAAAGTTCAACTTTTCACTTATTTCTAGAGACATATATTTTCTGACTTCAGTAGGAAGGAGAGATGGGGCTTAGTTTTGGATGGATGAACTAGGTTAAAATGGGAAGGAGAAAGAGAGAGAAGGGCTGTTTGCTGTTTTGGCTACAAATGCACGCAAACAAAACACTAACTTAAGGATATCTGTGAGGCTCAGCTGGAGTTTCTTCCCCCACCAAGATGCTTCTGCTCACTTTATGGGGTGGATGGTAGATGTTTTCCTATCCTTCTGTCACTGATTCCCAGGAGTACATATTTGGTGGGAGTAAGATGATAAGTTTATGTTGTTTTTCCCCTGGCCTGGCTGCATGCAATAAGACAGCTGAAACCCATTCTATTTAACAGTTACTTGGTTCTACTGATGCTGCAGATAAAAAAGCTAAGTGATTGATGGACCATTTGGTTTCATTAAGTGTCAGATCAGACTTGTTTCTTCAACTTACATAATCAAGCTCTTACTTTTCCCCCATGTTATTTTTTTAAAGATTAATTTTTGAAAATATTTTAGACGTAGATGAGAATATTAATCAATTTGTTAGCGTTGTATAGAACAGAAATTTGTATAATGACATATGAACAAGATGACAAGTATGGAGTCTAACCTTATCTTTCCAGTAGGTACATTCTAAAAAACATCTACAGTATCTAGTATCTCTTCATCATTCAATGTTTTTAGCTGCTATTTCAGTAGAAAAGATGACAAATTCTGAGAGGATTAGGAGGAAATAATCCTGAATTGCGAGCAATCATACCAACCACTCAAAGGTGTCCATATGGTTTCATCTTCTCTGTACGACTGAAAAAACGGAACTGGCACCAAAGAGAACACATGTTGCAAAAAAGATTAAAAGTGCATATTAAAAAATGTCTACAATATCTAATATCTGTTAATTGTTCAATGTTTTTAGCTGATCTGAAGCTAGCACTGAGATCAGAAACCAAAGCCTGGATGATTTTGTTGGGGTATCATTGTAATAAGAAGTACCGAACTGAGATGGAAGCAATTTTGACCTTTATAGAGGAAACTGGCAAGAAGTTAAATCGCAACATCACGGACCTGGATGATATCAGAATAGCCATGTCAGCTTTAAGAGAGATCAGAGAACTACAGATCTCCATAGAGTCTCAAGTTGGACCCATTGAGGTAGCTAGTGGGAATGTAGCATGTATGGGTACTGTTCCAACAGAGCAATTGTTTTCTAGGTCAAAACTTAACAGAGCACTTTGAAAATGTATGGTTTAATATGTGTTGAATGTTGGGTGACAGACCTGTTGTGTTCCTGTAAATCTTTTTGTGTAATTTCTGATTTGAACAAATGTAAACTTACTGAGGTGAGTGGTAGTTCAGTGAACAGTGCAGAAATTGAGTGATGTAGGTAAGAGGAAGATGAGAATATAGATATTTAATGCAAGAAAGCTTTTCATACTTCGAAGAAGAAGCCTGTGTATGAAAAGGGATGAGTTTCATAATTTATTTTATTTTTTGCTTAGTCTACAGAGGAGGAAAATCTGTATGCTAGGAAGACTATATGAGAATGTGCGAGAGTGATTGCTTGAGTCAGCTGTATCATAGGTTGAAATAAACATAAGCAACTGACTTCCTTAAAGAAACAAAAATGATAGAATACGTTTATTGAACATCTGACAAATGGCAGAATTAAAATCAGATGGTAACTGTTTCTCTGCCTTCCTACCTTATGTATTTAAGAAGGCTGTAGTGTGGCAAAATGCACGACTGATTAGTTGTTCAGTAGAATTCTTTTTTCCTATGACGTGTTCATGATTCCTGATTGCCCATAATTTTATTGTAAGCTTCCAGTTCTGCAATCAGGAGGCTCAAGTCCCTTGGCACAAGAAGCCATACTACAGGTTTCTGAAAGGAAATTTGATGTATTTTCCACATAATGGAACAGCGGACAGATAGTTACGATTCTATTGTTGCAATTTAACTGCAATTTGATCAAACTGGAAAACATAAATGGAAATAATTCCACTTCATACTAAACTTTTCAAATCAAACTGTTATGCCACAGATTCATTGCTACCCTACCCCATGCTAATTTATAGTAAATCAATTTCAGTTATATTTTTGTGAAACTTGACAAAGGGTTTCAGTATGTGGAGTGTACATATGTTGGTGGTGCAAGTGGAAATCAATGTTCTGAGATAATAAAATTCTGATGTTTCTTCCAGTTTGGTGTTGGTTTGCCAGATTGTGGTAATGGATATGCAAAAAAAGAACAGATTTCCTAACAGATCATTCTTTATTCTTAAAAACTTTAAATGTTAGCATTCATATATATATATCAAGTTAAGTTATCATTTTATAAATCTTGATCCAACTTTCTGACAGGAATCCTATGCTATGTTGAACAAATATGATCTACTTGTTGCCAAGGAAGAGACAGAAAAGGTGGACAGTTTGCATTACACTTGGGAAAAGCTGCTAATCCGTGCAAATGAGGTGCAGAATGAGCTCATTTCTTTGCAGCCAAACTTCAGAGGAGAGCTTATTAGTGCTGTGAAGACTTTTACTGAAGACTGTGCACAGTTCTATTCAGATTATGATCAGGCAAGTATTTGTATTTTATTGTATTATATGAATTTTTGAGGAACAGCGAGAGCATGGAAAGATTTTGGATTTGACTAATGGGATGGACCTCTACAGTTGAATATGTTTATTCTTGCTAATATGATATTTGAGTTTCAGTGCAGGGCAGGCTTTGGTTATTGTTTTGTATGTGACTGAAGTGTGTAATGCTGGTAATCACTTCTTAGAGATTAAGAACTGAGATATTTTAGGTTTATGGTAAACAACTAGTTAGCATGAGCAAATGTGAAGACTGGAATTAATGAGAAATTATGTTAGAGTATGAGAAGTGTTTTCTGATGCTAGATATAAGTACAAAATATAAATGAATGAAGCTGAACTATTCTTCTGTCATCTTTTGAGTAATACTGAAAAAGGAGCTATGATTACCCAGCTTTTACACTATAATGACAATTTCAATGTTAAAAAGACAATTGTGGTGTGTTTTTTGTTTGTTTGTTTGTTTGTTTAATTGTTTTTAGAGAAAGTGCTTGTTCTACTAGGGAACTGTGATCTCTTGGTTCAGTTGTTATTTGATGCAGGCTGAGAATCTGGAGGCTGCAAAATTGTTTGACTTTAACATTCAGAAAATGCTGATTAAAAGTAAGTAAGTTGTGACTATTATCCCTCTCTAAATTAACTTTTTTGTTGTGTTTTCTGGTTTTTTTCAGAATGGGCCATTGGTGGTTGGTTTAAAGCCTCGGGAAGCCAGTGACAGGCTTACTATGTTTCAGGTATTGTTAATTCCAAGACATAAATTATTACAAGTAAGCTAACATCTAAAGGCTCTGAGAATGAATCACAGTAGTTGAAATAATTTTCATTGATACATAGGGTTACTGATTTGGCAAAGTCTGTTTTAACTTAATGAAAGCTAAGTTGGAATTTTTCTATGCTTTTGCAAAAAATGCTGGTTTTATAGGAGTTCAGAGAATGACTGCATAGATAATGATTACTATATTCAAATATTCTGATGAAATCCTACACTCAAGTTTAGTATATTTGACTATAGGCTATTCCTGTGTTAATTATTGTGGTTATTCTTTTTTTTGGGAGGAGGGGTTTGGGTGTGATGTGTTTGTTTTTTTTTGTCCAATAGAATAAAATGTTTCCATTTAAACTGACAATTTTCCCTGTTGAAGTGTTTCTCTGTACTATGATTAATACCTATTCCTGTAATGATGACTACCAATACCTTTTCCCATAGTGCTATTCATTTGACTTCCAACTATGTTTCCTGAACTATATTACAATTGAAATATAAATTTGAAGATGTTTTTCCTTGCTACTTTAATTGCAATAATTCTTACTTCAACCCTTTAATAAAAGACTTGCACAGCATACATGGAGAGGTAGAATTTGCTGTATCCATCTTCCTTTGCTTTGCATGTCATGCTCCACCTCTTTCAAGTGCAATCTTAGCATTTATTGTTCTGTCACTGTGTCACATGAAGTAAATGGCTTTCCTGTCAAGTTCTAAAGATGTGCCTCCGAGCTAGCAAAAACTTACTTTTCTTATGAAAATTGTTGACAAAACTGTTGACAGTGTAAGCTGTTATTATCTCTTTATATCTATTATTTCCTAGATTTTAGTCTCTAATGGAGCTCTAAGCATAATGCCAGATCTTGAATCCTTAGTTATTTAATTTTATTTGATTTAATGTGTTTTTTTTTTCTTTTTCTTTCTTAGAATCGTTTTGATAATCTTTTTCGGAAATATATTACTTGTACCGGTGGGGAAGATCTTTTTGGTTTGCCAGTTACTCAGTATCCCCAACTGCTTGAAATACAGAAGCAACTGAATATGTTACAGAAACTCTATAAATTATATAACAGTGTCATTGACACAATTAGTGGCTACTATGATATTCTTTGGTCAGAATTAGACATTGAAAAAATTAACAGTGAACTTCTGGAGTTTCAGAACAGGTGAGAAACTGCTGCAGTGGTAAAGTTGTCTTAAGTTCTTTTGTTACTTCTTAAGTATGATTATAATTGGTTAGCACCAATAATCATATCTGAGTATATATTTACTCAGAGTAAATGGGATTTATTGCATGCATAGAAGCTGAACTTTTCATCAAACCAGAAATCAAATAATTAGAAGAATTAAATTGCATGTACTGAGGATCAGGGTTTTTCTAGAGCTCAGAGCAGTGCATATCATGAACCTGCTCAAAAGATTAAATCAAATGGTTTTGAAGATCTCTTGAACAGAGTATATGAGAATTAGGCAGCTACAGTCTTTAAGAGGAGTCTGTAGGTGCCTGCCCAGTTATCAGTCATTGAAATGGACTGGAAACAGGTTTTCTCACATGCAGAATCACATACAGAAGTTTCAAACAACAGGTAACCTGAATTTGGAAGGTATGTGTTCTGCTTTTAAAAATGTATACTCTTGGTTTTAAAGAAAGAATATTTGAAACTTTTTGAAAAAGCTTGCATTACCTCTACATAGGTGCCGTAAGCTTCCTCGTGCTGTGAAGGAATGGCAGGCCTTTCTCGACCTAAAGAAGACCATTGAGGACTTCAGTGAATGTTGCCCATTGCTTGAGCGTATGTCAGATAAAGTGATGATGCCTCGGCACTGGAAGCAGATTGCAGATCTCACTGAACACAGATTTGATGTGGAAAGTGAAACATTCAAGCTGAGGCATATAATGGAAGCTCCACTATTAAGATATAAAGAGGAAATAGAGGTATTATGAAGGAAGAAAAAAGGATACATGAAATAAAACAACCTACTTGAATAGTATAGGAGTAATAGCAGCAAAAAGGAAAACAAAATATTTCTAAAGAAAGAACAGATAAATGGACTATCAATTTAACTTTTTATATAAAATAACAACACAAATATATTGTGGTGTCAACTTTTTTCCAAATCATTCCACTTCAAATCATTAACCGGGAGTTAATTTGCAAGGATGCCTTGCTTTGCAACATTAAAGATATGAAAAGTAATCACTATGTTATTCTTCTATTCTCCCTGAAGTTGACTATATCGTGATGTGGCATGCAGATTATTAGCTATGGTGTTTGTATATCTGTAGATCTTTCCACTTCGTAAATAATTGCTCATCAGCCTTACCTAGAGTTAACGGAAATAATTGTTAGATTTGTATATCAGAGACTTGAAGCATTCATAGCTTGTTTTGACATCCTATCTATTTAACAGGATATCTGCATAAGTGCTGTGAAGGAGAGAGACATTGAGCAGAAGTTAAAACAAGTGGTATCTGAATGGGATAATAAAACGTTTATCTTCGCAAACTTTAAAACCCGTGGGGAGCTTCTTTTAAGAGGGGACAGCACATCAGAAACAATTGCTACCATGGAGGACAGCTTGATGATTCTTGGTTCTCTCATGAATAACAGGTAACAGGAAAGGGAGGGGAAGAATGAGGGGAGAGATTAAAATATTAGCAAAATATTTGTTTTATTGAACAAATCTGTCACAGAGGCGAAGGAAAATAAATGTTTAGATAAAACCTGATAACTTACTTGTCCTTGAACTATTCATGGGCTAGTTGTTATTGTGTGTATCCCTCCAGTAAGTTCTTTTCAAAGCAGATGGATGCAGTTCAGGCTTCCTGAGTAAACAAGTGGACAGTTTTTCATTGATGCAAGAAAGTGGGGATATAAGGGAGAACAACACTACCTGTTTGTGGCAGGCATGACATGGACATTACAGGCACTGCTACTCTGCCCCTGTGATAGGTCGTTGCCTCATGCCAAAGGTGCTGAAAATCCCAGTCAGAGTGAGCTCCAGTTTGTCTGGATCAGAGCTGTGCTATGCACCATGTATGCAAAGCAGCAAGTTGGAGCTGATTTGATTTAGACAGCCAACTAGCTGAACTGAGTATAGATTTTTATGATTTCACTTGAAAAATATATAAAAAATATATAATATATATAAAATTATTCCTCATCCTTGCGAATATTATGCTGGTTTTCAAGAATCTTGTTTTCTTCTTGAAATTAAGCAAGGGGGGGTTTTTTGTGGTGTTTTGTTTGTTTGTTTCTTTGTTTGGTTTTTTTGTAGATACAACACACCTTTCAAGACACAGATTCAGAAATGGGTGCACTATCTTTCCAACACAACAGTTATCATTGAGAACTGGCTGACAGTGCAGAACTTGTGGATTTATTTAGAAGCTGTTTTTGTTGGTGGTGACATAGCAAAGCAGCTTCCAAAGGTTTGTAGACATCCCTTTTTTTCAGTTTGTTTATCTATCTTTTAAGAATAAAATTTAACTGTGATGTCATAATTGATGCAGGAACATAAACTTCATTTTTTTGGTACTTAACAAAAATATCCCTTCTAAGAAATTAGGTAAACAATGCCAATGGAAGGTATTGTGTTAGAAAGAATAATAAAATTGTGCGAGCTACTTGATCTTTTTATTTCTAGATTGTAAAGTTGTTAACCAATATGTATTCAAATGTTGTGTTTAGTAGTAGTCTAACCTACATAGGCTAACTTAGTGTACCTACCACTAGCCTAATAGTACCTAGGAATCCTTATCTTAAACTTTCCTATGTAACATTTCAAAATAAAAAGTAACTTAAATTTTTAGGAAAAAACTTTTATATTTGAAGTATTCAAGACTATTGAGTTTTCGATTTTTGCTCTAGGAATGATAGTAAGAGAAAGTGGGTAGCTGGCTGAACAGCCAAGTATGAACTAAGCTGAATTGTGTAAGCAGAAAGAACTGTGGTTTTTTAAGTGAAAAATTTCAGGTAGACATATGATTACTAGTGAGAAGATTACTGGTGAGATTACTGGGTGCCATTTCTGCAAGCAAGTGCCTTTTCCCTCTTTTCTCTTCCTTGGTCTAAATCTTCCATTCTGCGTTCATCGTCATGTTTCAACAGGAAGCAAAGCGTTTCTCTAACATTGATAAATCCTGGGTAAGGATCATGACCCGAGCTCATGAAACACCCAATGTTGTTCAGTGCTGTGTTGGAGATGAAATCATGGGACAGTTATTGCCACATTTACTGGAACAGCTTGAAATCTGTCAGAAATCACTCACAGGGTAAGATTACTACAAGACCAGTCTTGGCCAGATGGTTGTGCATTGTGTAGCTATGGAAAGAGCTATTGCTCAAGTACTGTGCCATGAACTGTGCAAAGATCATGTTCTTATTCTACTATGAAATTGGCTGAACTGAGCAAACAAGTTAGCAGGATGATATAACACCTCCAGAGAAATTACTGGCAACTCACTGATAAGTATTTGATCTGTGACTAAGCTGCCACTCACTGTTTCTCTCTGTTAAAACCAAAGCTTTTTTCAGCCTAGTTTCGATCCAGAAGGCACTCTAGATCTGTATGTTCTATTCAGACCTTTCCCAAATCTGGAAGAAATTTAGCAGGGTTCTAAATAGCAAGTAACAGACTTCTTGTAAAAACATTTTATTTAGTTTCTTTTTACTGGTGTTTAGATTATAGCAAATAATCCAAGGTTTCTGTGAAATGATTTCTGGTGCTAAGAAAGTAGCTTTAAAGCAGACGCTTAACATGAATGTATGTTGGATAAAAATTGTCGTTGCCACAGCTAAAAATTGGTATGATAAATTGTGAGAAATACCACCTTCAAAGAGAAAAAGTTGTATAAATTAACCTAATTCACTTACAATCTACTCCTTCCTGGCTTCTCCACCATATTTTTTAAAAAATGCAGGTACCTGGAGAAAAAGCGCCTTCTATTTCCACGATTCTTCTTTGTGTCAGATCCTGCTCTCTTAGAAATTCTTGGCCAGGCATCAGACTCTCATAATATACAGGCACATCTGCTGAACATCTTTGACAACATCAAAACTGTCAGGTTCCATGAAAAGGTATGTACTGCCCGTACCTCAGCATTACGTTCCTTCACATTAACAGTGTGTAATACTTGTTAAACAAGAAAGCTACTTGGGTGCATAAGGCACTGAACTGTTTTACCGTGTTCAGCAACTATTTGGTAAGTAGACTTTCTTCATTTAAGCTTTAGTTTTGTATCCTTGTTTATGTAACAGTAAAACTTTAATATAGCAAACCAAACATTTGCACCAGTGCTTAGGTTTCAGAAAAAAACCACCATGTACTGAGCTGTTTTCTGTAGCTTAATGTAGGCTGACACATTTTCAGATAAGCTTCTGATTCTTTGTGAGCATATTTGTATCTTTTCTTTGCCTGTATTTGTAATCTTCCATTCGTGTCTAGAGTCTCACTTGTTTCTGAGATGTCCTTAATACGTCTTCAGGCATAGTGTTGCAAGAACACTTTTCTTACACCCTTTACAAGAACAGACAGCAACATTTTTTTCCCTTTCTGTGTATACATTTTCTTAGAAATTATGTCCCCATGCTTTTGAAATTCCTTTAATTGCCCATGTTCCTTAACTTTTGTGTTTCCATTATTTTATATTCTAAGACTGTAAATTTTGTTAGGATATTAACCCACCGGTAGTGGGGGAAGGTTTCCTGCATTGTGACTGGAAAGTGGATGTTGTCATAGAATCACAGAATGGGTAAGGTTGGAAGAGACCACAGTGGGTCATCTGGTCCAACTCCCCTGCTCAGGCAGGGTCATCTTAGAGCAAATTGCACAGAATTGCCATTGAAACTTAAGTGAAATTCAGAACCTGTCAACATATTGGGATTGTCTTCTTGTTCTGTTGACAGTGTTTTATTTAAAGTCTTTCTGCATAACAAAAGTAATTGTTTTTCCATTTCACTGAACAAATTGGCATAATTTAGTAGCTATCTAAATAAGTTTAATGAACTGATTGCAGAAAAATGTAGCATTTATTGTAAAGATAAACAATTTGTCTATAAACACAAAATGTTTTACTTTGCTTTTATTAGATATATGATCGTATATTGTCAATTAGTTCACAAGAGGGTGAGACTGTAGAGCTGACTAGACCTGTAATGGCTGAAGGAAGTGTGGAAGTTTGGCTTAGTTCTCTGTTGAAGGAATCCCAGCTTTCGCTGCATCATGTTATTCGCCAGGCAGCTCTGGACATTCAGGAAACAGATTTCCAGATTACTGAATTTCTTTCTGCTTACCCGGCCCAGGTAATATTGTTAAGTTAATGAAGAATTATTCACAGATAGGTATCACGTTTTTTCTTGTCTTTGCAATCAAAATTACGGTCAGTGTTATAAATAAAAAACTAACATTTAAATTTATCTTGATCACCTCAGTCTTTAAGTTACATTTCACTTTCATATCTGAAACCAAAAGAAGAAAATTTACCCTGAAGCTCTTGTTTAAAAATAATCCCGAAGGCAATAAAATAATGTAATGAAGTTAACGCTATTTCTTTACAAGCTTAATACTTGACTATTGAAGGAAAAGTAGCAATATTTTGTGATTGTTCATGTATTCAGGCTAACACTATATATTGCTAAAATTTGAAACTGAGAGTAATGTTGAAGGAAAATAATTTTCTTTGGAGAAGCTTCTTCACTCATGATCAGCAATGTTGTTGGAGATGGAATAAAGAGTTTGTCAACTACTGAAAAAAATTTTCAATGTGAAGCATTAATTATTCACTGGTTAATTGTTATATTTAGTATATTAATTATATATAATTATAATTATGTAATTACTTGCATTATATATAAATATTTGTATATATGCTGTAAATTATATTATATCACCAATGCATCATAATCAGTATCTAGAAGACTGAAGTGTGGACTTAAATGTGTGTTTATGAAGGGAGTTGGGACGCATAAAACAAATGCATAGGTTGAATGACCTCTGTATGGATACATGAAAAATAATTTTATACATATAGGAGGAGAACCATTTCTTTAATTTATCTGTGTCTGTGAATGTACATTTTAGGTGAAAGGGAAAAGATTAAGAAGCATATACTTTTATATTTTCTAAGGTTGGGTTGTTGGGGATCCAAATGATTTGGACAAGAGACTCAGAAGAAGCTTTGACTAATGCAAAGCATGATAAAAAAGTTATGCAAAAGACCAACCAGTTTTTCCTGGATCTTCTAAACATGCTAATAGACATGACAACAAAAGACCTTAATCCCGTTGAGCGAATTAAATATGAGACATTAATCACTATTCATGTGCATCAGAGGGACATTTTTGATGGTCTTGTAAGTATTAAAAAATTTGTCATAAATGATGAGGTGTTTTTCACAAAAAACAATGTGAAATGATAGCAAGAAAATATTACTATTACTATATTACTAAAATATTACTATACCTATGAATATAATCCTGCCTCATGAGGTAAGGATTTAATTTCAGGACTATAATGATTGTGACCTGAAATATTATAAAAATGTTGATGTTGCTTCAAACCATGTCTTGGTTTCCTTTTAAATAATTCAGTGGGTTTCCCCCTCCCTCAAGCAGTAGCAGAATTTTATAATGTTTCATAGGTCCACTTAAGTTAGACACCTCTGTTGTATGATCATTTAGGGACTTCTGTTTCCTCACACATTTAGTTACAAGTAATTGTCCTTTCTCTGGACTTCATTGTGAGTTTCCATGAGTAAATAAAATGAATATAAAATTACAGTACAGGGAAAAGTTTGAAGCTGGTTGAAGGTGCTGTCTCCTCTGTTCTAGTTTCAATAGCATATCTAATTACTACTTAGGGATTTATTTATTCACTTCACACCTTCTCATGCAGACACAGGATGCTAAAATTAGGAAAATGAAAGCATTTAGCTTAATCAAACTCAAAGCTAGCATGCCCTTTTACCTATGCAAATCCCTGGACCTGATTCTAAAATTAGGCTGAGAAAAGAATTACTGAGTTTTAACCCATAGCTTATAGGCAGGCACCAATCTTTTCATTGTAGAATCATTTGTTTCAAGCTATAATCATTTTATGTGCAGTATAACTTTTTGGAAAAACATGCAGGACATTTTTTTAACCCTGTTTTAATATTCAGTTTATCAACTGTGAGTTATTGCCAGATCTGAATTTCTTGAATAGTATCTGCATCATGACAGTGTCTTGAAATACCTTTTTTCCAATTTGCACGTGGTTTTATACAATTCTTATGGCAGTTTTTAAAATCAAATATCTTATTATGTACCTTCTACTCATGTAAAAGTAAAGTGGTAGAGAAGACTAAAAGGAATGGCAATTTTAGAGTTGAACTGATTGTAATGACTCTTGTTTGAGGCTTATGTATTTGTATTTAGAATTTTGACACACTCATCTAGAACCTAAAGTGCCTTTGCCTTCATATGGGCTTCAGCAATGAAACATTAGCAATTTCTGTGGTAAAAAGATAGGGTCTCGACTATTCTTGTGTTATTATTAGCTGTTCTCTATGTGTGTCATCGTGATTGCAGTGCTACCTTTGCAGTACTACCTAAATGATGTAATATAAATGGGAAAATAAATGTTATCCATAAATGCTGCAACCTTTTTTCCCTCTTTTCTTAGTGTTGCATGCGTATCAAGAGCCCTACGGACTTTGAGTGGCTGAAACAGTGTAGATTTTATTTTAAGGAAGACTCTGATAAAATGCTGATTAAGATCACTGATGTGAGTTTCACATACCAGAATGAATTCTTGGGCTGTACTGACAGGCTTGTCATAACACCTCTTACAGACAGGTGAAAAAGACTAATTTTATTCTTTTATTCTTTACTGAAAAACCTAGGCTTTTACAAGAGCAATTTAATAAATTCTCTTGAATGCAAAATTGATATTTGCAGAGTTTGTCCTTCACGGTCTTGTCAAAGTCAATAATTTTACATGGAATACTTCAGTATTTTTTGTTTTTGTGCCTTACAGTATGACTAACATCCAGCTTACTTTCTGACACATAATTGCATGATTCCCACATACGAGATGTATGTGACCTTGATTCTTATGTATGTGAGTCTGGTAAACTGGAGGATCAGGTCTGTCCAACAGATACAATATTCAGAGAAAGATACAGGACAAAAGTGTTTACAAGCAGGAAGAATAGGCAGGAATAGACTTGAGATCTTTGATCTAAAAGGATGTTGAAAGAATTGCAACCATATTATCAGAGAAGTCAACCTACCTGACTTGAATAACACTAAGAATGCTTTATAAGCTAACACTGGCAAAATAAGGGCATTGGGATATTTCAGTTTGCTGATTATGGAGGTTTATCTATTCTTTCACTTTATGTATAACAAGGTGAAGCTTAATATTCCCCTCATCAGAGACTGAGTGAAGGATTTTCCTCCTTACTGATTTAATTTGTAATTAGAGGCATGTAATTTCAGCACTTTCCTTTTCTTCTTAAATCAGACCTTACTTGAGTAAGTTCCTCTGGCGCTACACAGAAAACTGTGCGTGGCAACCCATTAAGTGATGATTGATTGCTGCCTTTTAGATGTTACATCACTTTAGCTCAAGCTTTGGGCATGAACATGGGTGGAGCACCTGTGGGACCTGCAGGAACTGGAAAAACTGAAACCATCAAAGATATGGGACGGTGCCTTGGAAAATATGTAGTGGTCTTCAACTGTTCAGACCAGATGGATTTCCGAGGACTTGGGAGGATCTTCAAAGGTAAGAGACAACTGTATCTCAGGGTGTGCTGCATAGCTAACTGGTCAAAGGAAGTGATTGTTCCACTATTCTGAGCTTTGAAGTGGCCTCATCTCGAAATACTCTGTGCAGTTTTGGGGCCCACAATGTGAGAGCATATAAAAATAATAGAATATCTCCAAATGTGAGCAACAAAGATGATGAAAGAACTAGAGGGCATGACTTAAGAGGAACAGCTGAATATATTGCATTTGTTTAGCTATGAGAAAAGGAGACTGAGGGATGCCCTCCCTGCTGTGTATAGCTTCCTCATGAGGGGAAGTGGAGAAGGAGATGCTGATTTGGTGTCTGGTAATAGGATGTGGGGGAATGTCTTGAGCTGCAATGGATGAAGTTCAGATTAGATACTAGGATATTCCCTGAGAGTGTGGTCAAGCACTGGAACAAACTCACCAAGGAAGTAGTGAGGGTCTCAAGCTTCTCAGTATTCAAACAGTGTTTGGACAACAATCTTAGTTATATGGTTTAACTCTAGGTAGCCATGTGTGAAGTCAGGAATCAGACTTGTTGATACTCCTGAGTCCTTTGTTACTCAGGATATTCTGTAATTATATGATTTTATGAACTATGTGAAAGTTAAAAATGCTAGAACATCTTTATTGACACATAACCAGCAGATGCTTCCAAGTTTTTAATAAATGCAAGGAACTAATACCTTGTTATTAATATAAAATAAAGTTACAACACCATCTCCAAGACATAGAAATGTCTGAAAACATAAGACAGTTTATGAAAAGCTGTATAAAGTCACTTAAAATAATCAAGGAGGAAAAGGCAAAGCTTTGAAATTTATTACTGAACTGGTAGAATGTTTTGAATTCCAATTCCAGTATTTCAGCTCCTTCAGATGTCAAAGTTCCTATCAGCAGAAGGAAATGCATGAATAGTGCTATGTGTGCTAGGTGCAGATGACATCTTTTTTTTAGGCACCTGTCAGTCATGGCAGATGTCAAATTAGAGATCAAGTAGATGTTCTTGAATACTGTGTAGTTGCAAGTGCCTGTATTTGTGATTTTTTTTTGTTTGTTTCGTTTTCCCAAAATAGCTAAGGAAGAATGCAGTTCTTCCTTAGTTAGGCACAGGCTGACCCCTAACTTCTTTTCTCATGAAAGCAACTGTATTGTGCATTTTAATATGTGCAATAAGCTATTGACAACACACTTTATTTTCATAGAATCGCTGCAGAAATTTTTTTTCTGGGGTAAAGAGGAACATGAAAACATTCAGGGTACTGAGAAAAGGAGCAGAAATCAAAGGATATAGTATCCTTTACAATCTTACTTTTGGAACTTTGTGAATTCTTGCTTGAAAAAGAATTAAAACTCTTCTATTTGTTGCTTTCATAACCCTCAAAAATAGACACTTTTTTTTTTTCCTGAGATAGATTAACCTGATTTTTTGGCTTGTGAATTGCACCAAAAAAGGGTTAACACCATAATGGTCGTATGCTTAGTTTCTTTTCTCTTTGAAGGTCTTGCTCAGTCTGGCTCCTGGGGTTGCTTTGATGAGTTCAATCGTATTGATTTACCAGTACTATCAGTAGCTGCACAGCAAATAGCAATTGTGCTGAGGTGTAAGAAAGAACGTAAGAAAAGATTTATTTTTACTGATGGAGACAATGTGGAAATGAACCCGGAATTTGGCATCTTTCTTACTATGGTAGGTATTCAGTAAGTTCCTAATATGCCAGTGATGATTGCACAATAGTGAAGTCTAACCTGATATGTTAAATGTACTTGCTAATTCTTATCTCAGTCATCTCTTAGAACTAACTCATTGACAGTTTGAGAATCTTTAGCACTACCTCAAAGACAGTTTACAGGGACTTGTTTCAATAACATTAAGCACATGCAATTAACAAATGCAGTCAGCACTATAAATACAAGTTATCTCATTTTCAGATTGCTTCTGCGTGCCAAGTTCTTGTTCCCCAAGAATGTCTTTTGCTATAAATACAGAAAAACCTCCATGGAGATATAGGTAGAAGTAGCCAGTAAAAATAGGACCTCTAAGACAAACTCAGATTTAAAGTGTTTAGGGGGAAAATTTTTCCATATCTTATGGATGTAAAAGAGGATAAAAATTTTGTAGAGATATGATGGTAAATCTCCATGGCAATTCATTTTTACATGTGATTTAAAGCCAAAAACCTGTTTTTATCTAACCATATTACACTTTGCTTTGTTGATCCTTCTGTTTGTGCAAGGTGCAATCAACTTCAAAACCTGTTGTTCTCTTCAGAATCCAGGATACGCTGGACGGCAAGAACTTCCTGAAAACTTGAAGATAAACTTCCGTTCAGTGGCTATGATGGTTCCTGATCGTCAAATCATAATTCGTGTTAAATTGGCTAGTTGTGGTTTCATTGCTAATGTTGTACTGGCAAGGAAATTCTTTACACTGTACAAACTGTGTGAAGAACAACTGTCAAAGCAGGTGATTATGTTCATATGGGAAAAAGTAATTTTGTGGAAAAACTATATATGATGTCACAAATTATTCATGTGAAGAAAATGGAAAAGTTCACGTTCAGTAAGAAAGCTGAATGACACTTGCAGTTTTAGTAATGCAAGCCTCTGCTGTCCTGGAGGATTAACTCCCACTAGAGGTTGTCAGTACAAGAATGGGACTGTCATTCGGAACACTGCTTATTATTAAGATCTAACTTTAATGAATGGTGATTACTGAGAAAAATAAAGGGCTTATTATTATACTAGTTGGCCCTACAGAGTGGACTGAGAGGCATTTGATTTGTGTTCCCTCTTCTTGTTTAGATGTGTCTCAAAGTCAGTTTCCAAGGACCACAGAGAATTCAAAATAATACTGATGGAGTATCTCTTGATAGTCCTTATGATTTAATTTCTTTTTTCTGACACACATTACAGTTTAGTAGATGGTAGCAGAATTGGAGAGTGAAGTCACCCATAGTCAGTCATACAGCCAAAGTCTTGTTGTTGGATGTTTGGAGGCATTTAAACCACATGTGCTACTTCTCATACACGCCTGTGTCTTAAATAGTAAATAAGAATTGATTCATCCGTGTTAACTTGGAGAAAATTTTCCCAAACTTCACATATCTTCTAGGTCCATTATGATTTTGGCTTGCGGAATATACTGTCTGTGCTACGTACATTAGGAGCAGCAAAAAGAGCAAATCCCACAGACACTGAATCAACCATTGTCATGCGTGTGCTGAGAGATATGAACCTGTCTAAACTAGTAAGTTCTGAGGGCCTGATAAATTACTTAGACTGCACTTTGGAGTTACGTGATCACTAGAAGATTGGATGTGACCTTTACATTGAAGCAAGCTTGGAAATGTTTCATTCTCTGAATAGAACATTTTGGCTGGGATAGAGATAATTTTGTTCACAGTATCCTGTATGGGGCTGAGGAGGCAGTGAGAGAGGGGCTGTATGTTACTTGGCTTCCTACCTGGGCTGAACCTTAAATTGTTCGGATTTTTTTTCCCCTATTTCCCCTGCTACCTTTAGAAATAAGTGACAAAATATATGTCTGTGTAGTAATTTTAGACATGTTGACCTTAAGTATTTAATAATTCTTTGAAATAACCTGTTATTCACAGTAATGAGTACCAACTCAATCATCTAAATAGCTGAAAAACCCTCTTCTGTTGTGATACTTCATCTTTTTTTTTTTTTAATTTTTTAAATATCTTAGACAAATAATATTATTGCTAAAATCTACTTAAGAAATTCAGTCTGTATGTTAATGGTTTATTTTAAATACTGGAAGCATCACGTGAACTCTTTCTACTGTGTCCTGCTAGTGTTTGGCACTTAGAGGATTACCATACGTGGTTCCTTATCTTCTCAAATATGTCTTTAGATCTGCAAGACTTAGAGATTGTTTTTTTAAAAGATGATAGAATAGATAAAAAAGGTTTTAATCTCTGTGACTTATTGTTTTTCCTGATTTTCACTAGATTGATGAAGATGAACCCTTATTCCTGAGTTTAATTGAAGACCTGTTTCCAGATATCCAGCTTGATAAAGCAGGCTATCCTGAACTTGAAGCGGCCATCGACAAGCAGGTGATGTTTCTCTTGATCTGTGCTGCTCTGGCATAACTATCATGATGTGACATCTAAGAAAGTTATTGTTGTTGAATCTATCCAGCTGGTAATTTTGTTTTACTATTTAGAAGAACAGTAAGCTTTTCCATAAATGTTTACCATTGGCATATTATTGTTATTAAACTTATTCTTCAGCGGGTTGGTGAATTGTGGTTGTGGTGTACTGTGTTTTCTTGTGAGTCATTTTCGGGGGCCAGTTTTAAAAATGCATAAATATAGGTTTGCCTTATGTGACCCAGGATTAAATATTTGTATAGAAACAAACAATTAGAACATGACCTTGAGAAAATATTTACCTAAAATGATACTTCTGTTTAATTTCCCGCTAGATGTTTGTAGCATTTCATTAGGACCAACTTAAGAATATAATATATATACATTTATAATAGATATTGATATATCTAATAAATGAATGTATAAAATAATATATATATATTAGATATCTACTAATAATTTTATTAGATATATCTCTCTAATAAATGAATGTATAAAATAATATATATATATTAGATATCTACTAATAATTTTATTAGATATATATCTCTAATAAATGAATGTATAAAATAATATATATATATATTAGATATCTACTAATAATTTTATTAGATATATATCTCTAATATAGATATGTTAGCTTTATATCTGGTAGCTAAGCCAACAGCCAGTCACTTACTCACTTTCCCCCAGGAGACTGGGGGAGAGATTCAGAAGGGGAGAAGAGAGTGCAAAAAAACTCATGGGTCTAGATCAAGACAGTTTAATAAATGAAGACAAAAGAAATAGAAAAAAAGTGATGCAAAAGCAGTTACTGACCACTAGCAGACTGATTGTCAACCAGTCTCTGAGCAATGGCTACTTTGGAGAAACTTTCCCCCAGTTTTATTGCTGAGCATGATGTTACCACTTCGGGAGCATTGGACTAGATGATGTTCAAAGGTTCTTTTGAACACAAACTGTTCTATCATTCTATGGTACAGAGTATCCCTTTGGTCAGCTGGAGTCACCTCTCCCAACCTCTTGCACATCATTTACCTTCTCGTGGATAGAGCAGAGTGAGAAACAAAGGCGTCCTTGATGCTGTGAAACATAGTTAAGCAACAGCCAAAACAGTGGTGTTATCAACGCTGTTGCGATCACAAATCTAAAACATGGCCCCATATGGGCTATTATGAAGAAAATTAACTCCATCCCAACCAGATCCACTACATATTAAGTGTGTTAAAAGAGAACCTTTTGAGAACATGTCAAGTCTGCTTGTGACTGTACTTTTTTATTGATAAAAGAAGTATCTAGTCCACAAGATTATTATAATATCCATGAATTTTAGAAATTGTTAAGAAAAGTCTCCATTGATGCCATTATATTAGAGTGAAGAAATAGCTACCATGACCATCTTGTTTTATGTGAAGAAAAAATCTGATACATTCTATTGTACATTCTATATATTACTGTATATATATTGAGTGTGAAAACAAGTCAGAAGGCTATATTTGATACTGTAAAGAAAGGTATCTTGGCTGTTTTGGTGTCAGCTGTGAGAGTTTCTAATATGTAAAAGATAGAGTTTTCTTGTGTATCCTTGAAAAAGGAGCATATGATGTTTACACTGTATTTTGCAAACTCCATTGCTTCCACATTGGTGTTCTTCATGGTGATGAGAAGTTGGTGGCAGCATAGACTTCCTTGATGCTGTTCATGAATTCACCTTGTTCTGCCTTCTGTTCTTGGCTTCCTTGCGAAGAGAGATAAATAAGTTGAACTGGTATGACCTTCATTATGCAAGTGATACAGCAAGTGGTAATTCCAGTTCAATGGTTCTAACTGACTACGTGACAGTAATTGTAAAAGCTGAGCTTTATCTTATCAGTAAAAAGTTAGTCCTCTTTTTAGTGATAATCGTTTCTGAGATGTTTGTTGAACAGAAATTATACCGAAATTAAAATATAATTGTTATTTTGAGAGATTCACCTTTATATCATGATCTTGAAGTTGTAGAAATGTTTTTGACTGTCAGAAACATAGTGTGCTATGAATCCTTAGGAGATAGTTCTAGCTTTTCTCTACTGGCTAACTACTTTCTAGTTCACATCAAGCAGAGTCATTTTCAAGCAAAACCAACACCATAATATGGAGATTACTACTTTTTATTAGTATTAGTTCCAAGCTAAAGATGTTAACAAGCATATGATATTTGATTTTAAAAAATAAGGATTTTTCTTGGGAAAGTGTTACTGAAAAGTTACTCAAGGATCTGTCTGTATACTAAAAAATATTTAATGATGCCTGACATAAAAAAATTTGGTTATTTTGAGCATTTAGAAATACAAGTCATCATCATCATAAAAGGCAGCTCTTCTGAGAAGCAAGTGGAAAATGCTATGTAGCTGTGAAAGACATTACTAGCAAAAGTGTTTCTAAAATCCTTGGCTTTTCCTTGAAATGATGTTTTAACACTAAGAAGAGCTAAAAAAAAGATGGTTTATCTTATTTTATTTTTTCTGAATGCATATTTGAGTACCAAATATCTCTTCTTTTTTCCAACAGTTTTTTTATATCCACAAAACCTTTACAGAGATTGTAGTAATCTGCTGAAGATACATGCTTTTGTTAAAGCATCAAAGTATCTTGTGCACTAAAATAATAGTACTTTGGTTTTCTGTCACTATCTGTAGGTGGAGGAAGCTGGACTTGTTTGTCATCCTCCTTGGAAACTGAAAGTTATTCAGCTCTTTGAAACCCAGAGAGTAAGGCATGGATTGATGACACTAGGACCTAGCGGTGCAGGAAAAACTACTTGCATTCACACTTTATTGAAAGCAATGACAGGTATATGAGTATTTGTATTTTACTGTATTGTACTGTTATTGAACTTTTAAAATGTAGACTTTTAAACCACATTGTTTCTTCAATGTGGTTTCTTCAATTTCTTCACTGTGAGAAAATATTACTGGAAGAATCAGCTTGCGTGTTGAGATACTAATTGTCATAGTATCTTTTAAAAGCTTAAAAATGTCTGACATTTAAAGTCATATGCTTTATGTCCTATTTTCCATGTTATGATACTTATATCAGAAGTTCTTATTCTAGAAACATTAAGCAAGAGGAGATCCATCTTAGGTAGGCAACTTGGACAAGTGATTAAAGCGTCTCCTGGGTTGGCTGAAACCTTTCCCTAATCACAGAACATGCTGAGTTGGAAGGAACGCACAAGGACCATCAAGTCCAACTCATGGCCCTCCACATGACCATCCCTAGGAGTCACATTGTGTGCCTGAAAGTGTCATCCAAATGCTTCTTGAACTCTGTCAGGCTTGGTGCTGTGACCACTTCTCTGAGGAACCAGTTCCAGTGCCCAGCCACCCTCTGGGGGAAGAACCTTTTTCCAATATCTAACCTAAACTTCCCCTGACACAGCTTCAAGCCATTCCTTTGGGTCCTGTCACTGGTCACCACAGAGATTATAAGTATTTAGTTATTTTTGAACACAATTCGCAAGACAGGGTCTTTATCTGCAGTGTGAAATAACTACTTCTGTCATTTGTTGCTGATAGGAGATAGTTCCTGGTTAAGGCAGTGACAGCGTCTTAAAAGGTATTTGTTTTCTGTCCTGACTGGAGGCTTGAGGAGTGTGTGTTTTTTGTTCTCGGTATTTCTAAACAAAAATATTAGTTAAAGAACATCTGTTTGAACTTATTAAACTAAAAGGTCATAGCTAGGGGACAAAAACCATCTCTTTTGAGGTAGGTTTGTTTTACCCCATTTCAGAAGCTGCTTATACAATTTTCCAGAAATAGATAGCTTCTTTAAAAAATAGTTCAGCAATACATGCAGTAACCTAATCTGTTAAGAAATACTGTAAGCTCTATATTGTAGCATAAATCACTTCCATTTAGGAAAAAAAGAAGTAAGAACAGGTATATATTTATATATGATACTATACATTATACTATTTTTCTATGTTTTTTCTACTACTGAGATGTGAACTACTACCCAGATAATGCCACCACCAGCTTTTTCAAAGCTGATATTCTCACACAACCTCATGGAATGTTAAACTACATGATTTGTCATATCCTGTATGTCAGTGAACTTTGACTATAATAAAGATATTTTAAAACAAGTAATTTTTTATCTCTTTCTTTCAACTTATTACAGGCTCCTGACTAGTTTTAATATTGAGTTTTCTAAAGATGTTGGGTACAGGAGTTTTTAAGCTGTTATTAATGAGGAAAAAATAAAGATTATATGATCATGGTATGTCTAGATAGAATTTTGCTGCCTAAAGGAATTCAGAGGGATATGCCAATATCATATACCTTACCTATTCCAAGATGTATGCAAGTGCACAGCTGGGCAAAATTAAAAAACACAATCAGTCATGTGGAGCATCTGTCTCTTATTTAGTCATTGCATTTTAAAAATGTGCATCCAAACAAAAGACTTTAAAGCTCTATTGTTTGATAAACCTTCAAAATATTAAACTAAACCTCAAATAAATGTTAGTTGCTGCTCTTCTGTTCCCAATGAAGCTATGAAATATGAATTATCCTTTCAGAAGTTTCAGACCTTTGTTCTACTTTGTTTTGATGGTCCTCATTAACAGATGTTGATGTATAGCAAGACATAAGTTTTCCAAGTAAATACACGACATCTTATAATTGTGAATGTATATCAAAGCATACATTTGAGTGTAATAATTTTGAATTTGTTGAAGTTCTCTGACTGCTGAAAAGAAATAAAAAAACTATCTGATGGTCTGCTTTCATAGATTGTGGACAGCCACATCGTGAAATGAGAATGAATCCTAAAGCTATAACTGCTCCGCAAATGTTTGGACGTCTTGATGTGGCAACAAATGATTGGACAGACGGAATATTTTCAACACTCTGGAGAAAAACTTTAAGAGCTAAGAAAGGTATAACGATAAACACTTCCCTCCAAAATAAAGCAAGAAAAACCAAACTACTCTATTCTAAATTATTTGTGTTCAAACTATGTATAGGGTAACAAATACTCTTTCACTGAATTTCCTAAACCCTCTTTTTTGGAATATTAAGCCTTTGTATGGAAGAAAAGTGGAAGGTAAGAGTCAGTTTCCCCAGTACTGGTATACTATAAAAAATTTTGGTGCTCTTAGGATTTCTATCTGTTCTCCAGCTGCCATGTTAAAAGGGAGTGAATCTCACCAGCTAGGCTTGCATGTATCATAGTCCATCTCAAATGGCACTAGAGAATTCTGTTTAGGCAACCAGTTTCTGCCTAAAATAATGCTGACATATATTCTTGGGCTGATATATTAACTCAAAGAGTGACCTTGGTAGTTTGATGCTAGATAGATTCTTCTTTGTTTTGTCTGAAAATCAGTATGTGATCTTCTCATTAGGCCTTAAGGACAAACGGGAAAAATAAAATAAAATCCTGACATTTGTTGCATTATTTTCATACAAAAACTCTTAGTCTTCAACAATACAGATATTTTTAAAATTGAAAATACTTTGAATTTTGTTGGGCTTTGTCTCAGATCTAGCAATGTAGCATCTTTGAGAATGTAGCATATCATTAAGTGTTGATTTTTAAATTTTTTCTCTTCAAGATGAAATAGAAATTACCATACTCATATGACTTCCTCAAGTTCACTCTTTGCAAAAATTCTGTAATGTCTCTTTATGAATCAAACTCCAGACTATCTCATGGTTGAGATACCTGAACTGTAGTTGTAAAAAGCCTCTAAATAAGAGAAGTTTATCATCTAGAACCTCTTTGGTTCATACCTAGCAATGCTCCAAGCTATCTAGGTGTAGATGGCAAGGACTCACTCTGAAGGCACATCTCTGATTAAAGGGCTGTCTAGCAATGCACAGCGAGGCTGTCTGCTCCCAAAGGGATGGGGAGCCAGAAGCCAAGGTGGGATCTCTTTCCAACCAGGACCTGTTGCTCAGTACCCAAGTGAGGTGATCAGAACAGAGCCAGAGACTCCTAGGAAACAGAGGCAGGCTGTAAGATACATTTCTGTTACTAAATGGAAAGTGAAGGAAAAACTTAAAAGGGAGCTAGATGAAATTTATGAGCAGAAAACCACAAGAATCTTCCTCTAATGGACCTCTTTTACTTATGACAGTGAGCACGGTATTTGAAAGAGTGATTTTATTTGTCTACATTTATGCAAACTCTTTGGAAATGAGTGGTGTTTAAATATTTCTGTAGCTGTTATCTTCTTTATGCTGTTTTATGTGACTCAAAATAAACCTAATTTATTACTATTTTGAAGACTGGATCCATAACACTTTTTCAGACTATTAAAAACTGGTGACTTATGCTGATGACACTTTATATATTGAACAATGGATAACTATTAGCAATAGGTGACAAAATGAAATAATTGAAATTGAGTGATGGAAAAGGTAATTGTATTAAAATCTGAGATTATAGTTGTGTACATGAATTCAGAATTAGTTCAAAATTTATTAGAGATAAGAAGCTGGCTCTTGAAAGAAACTAGCACTTCCTCCATTGGCTTTTTTATCTGTTATTCGGGGTTATAGGTGACCACATCTGGATAGTTCTTGATGGTCCAGTTGATGCTATTTGGATTGAGAACCTTAATTCTGTCCTGGATGACAACAGAACTCTGACACTAGCAAATGGCGATCGGATACCTATGGCTCCAAATTGCAAAATAGTCTTTGAACCACATAATATTGATAATGCTTCTCCAGCAACAGTTTCAAGAAATGGGATGGTATTCATGAGCTCGTCAGTTCTCAGCTGGAGTCCTATCCTTGAGGTACAATAGCTAAGTGATAGTTTATTTATTGAAAGTTTTACTGGTTACTTGTTCAACCCTTCACTGTTGTTACTTTAGGACCCATTCCTGTTTCTGTGCCTTTTGCTATGAAATAGCTTTTACACTGTATAAACTTATAGGTCAGTACATAAAATAGCAATGTTTCTGGTAGTTTATACAAGAGTGAATGATTTTTTAAGGAACATAGTTAATATATTACACTATTAAAAAACATCTATTTCACTTTCGGACAATTTTGTGATTGAAAGTATTTTATACAAATGAAGACCGACTCAGTTGTCAGAACACCAACTACCTGGCAGCCCCTAGTACAGCTTCAGACTAAGGAAGAAAAAAAGAGTAAACAAGCTGACTTAGGAATCTTTACATCCTCAAAAAAATAAATATAAGTTCTGTTGATATTTCTTCAAATTAATTGCAGTTGGGATTTAGAACCAGAAATAAAGTCAATGCAGCATCAAAGTATGTAATTTTTAAATTGATGTTCTCACTTGGCTGTGTGTTAACATTTCTAGAAGCAAAATATCTGAAGAACTGAGCAGTAGTTGCTGTCATGGAATGAATAATTTAGAAAAACAGAACAAGTTTTGGAGTCCAAACCCAGCGTCTAACATACTGAGCTGTCAAACTGATTTATAAAGTATTTTTCTTTTTCCTTTTTTTTAATAATATCTTCTAAAAACCAGTAAAAATCAATCCTAATCTTGACTGAATGCTAGTAACGATATAGTGAATGATACATTTTGAGACTTGAGCATACTGTTTTTTTTTCATGTAGCAAAAATCTAGGTAAAGATGAAATATAAGAGTTCCCAAGAATCTACCTAATGTTCCATAGTAATATCTTTCAACAAAGCTTTCAGCGTTAATTACAGTTTTCTTCCCTTTTAAGAAAACAGTAGAGAAAATACTAGTTAAAAAAAAAAAAATTCGGTTCTGCTTATTTTTTTATTCTTAAGCCCTATATTGACTTAGAACTTTATTGGTGAAGTAGACTCCTTAGGATTAGCACTTCTAAAAAAGCTGAATTAAAAGAAATATTAATTTATTTTCTCTGTATATTTTCTTGTCTAGTCCATCTTGTTGAGCATGTTTTGTTGACATTATTTTGGTTTGATAAAACATGGACTGTCTCATGAGTATCAAAAATGAAAACTTTCTTCCATGTAGCTAAGACATTGATTCCTGTGATCATATAGATAATTACTCCATTGCCCTCCCCTGAAAACCAAGCTAATATACCTTTCTTCAGTTTAATCTCAAATTGAATTCATTTATATTAGCTTTAAACTTTAATTTTAAGCTAGGAATAATTTCCTGTTTGTGAAATTAGAACACCATGCAGAGCCTTGTAGTGTATTTACCCCTAAAGAACAAAGCTTTATAGGTTACTGTGAGTTAACAGACTAAATTTTACTGTCCTTCTTTCTAGCAGTTATCACATTAAAAAGTTTTTTGAAATAATTTTTAAAATTAATATTTCACAATCTCATTCTCTCATTTCGTTTTTCAAATCCAATAGAATACCTATGCAAAATGCAACTAATCCTCACGTAGATAATGTTGCTTGAGTAGCCCAGTGAAAATACAGTTAACTTTCAGATGTCAGCCTTTTGTAGTGGTTACTCTGTGTTATTCTCAGCTTTCTTATTGTTTTAACCCATAAAGGTTCTCATGCTTGCAAGTTTTACATAGCTTGCTTGTTTATAACCAGATTCCTTGTCCATAAATCCCTGATATCTAGCAATGGAGAAAAACTTGGCATGCCACAGGCCATAGTCTGTGGCACTGCCTATATCCACTGTCATTAGTTCATTAGAGGTTTCAGCACAGACATAAGTCAAAAGAGAAAGTATGCTGCTGTACAAGCCCTGAGTGCCAGGAAGTGCCTGGTCCTTCTTTTTGGGTCTGGAGAGAGGAACTCCTCTGGGGAAAGTGTGCCCAGGGCATGGCATTTGGAACAGAAACTATCAAGATGAGGAAGGCCGTAAACTTGTGATTTCTGGCAAGAGAGAGAAGGTTTCTTTTCCACATGCAGATCTGAAATGGTAGGTCAGATATAACACCCTGAAAACAGATGAGGAACATCAAGACCTACTAGGGAAGGCAATAGAAGCCAGTTTAACCATAACCAATTCAGAGGAAAGGGAGTGGAAATTGTCATCAGAGACTCCTTCCTGTGTCAGAAGCACTCCTGTTCTGTGACTTGTTGCCTCTGGAGCTTTGTTTGTGAAATACTTGTGAAATACTAAGGATTGCTGCAGAGAGTCATTAATATATTTCCCTCGTAGTGGCTGGAACTTTCCCTTTTAGAATGATATTCAATCATACCTCTTAACAGTACTTGGGAATCATCACTAATTCATTTGATAAGTTCTTTTGCCAAGTCCCAAATGTTTGTGTTCTTATCATGAAAAGACATGTTTAATAGGTTCCCTGAATATTTGGTTGGTAAAACTTCAGTTTTACCAATGCAAGTACATGCAGCCAACACAAGTGCTTTATATATGTTATTGCCAGGCTTTACCTTTTTAAAATTTTTTAAACCAATATGGGTGCTTGGGAGAGTGTAAGTGTCCTGCATCTGGAACAATGGCTGCCATGTTGTTCCACTTCTGTTGTTTCTTTCTGTGCCTACAACACTGCATAGGGACTCCTGATTTTAGGTTCTCACAGCTCTACCTCCTTGCATTTGTTGATTTGTAGAAAATTACACCTTGAATGTTTCAGCTTACATTGTGCTATAGATTCATTTGCAAAGACAGCAGAAACAAAGAAAAACATTCTGTTTTGCATTATCAGTTGTGATTTATCTCCTAACTTTGAAGTGATATGCAGACAAAATTTAGTTGTGTCAAAGTAAGTGTTGTATGAAAGTAGTTTCCCTTAATCCATAACTTTTTACTTTTAATTTATTTTGATAGTGATATGAATCTAAAGGAAAACTTTTTTGTTTGTTTGCTTTTGCCTTTGGGTATAACATAAACAAATTATGTTCATTTCACCATGAAACAAGCCTTCCAACCTCCCGTCCTTTCCCCCTTGAAAAATTTGCTATAAAATTTCAACCTGTAGGTATTTATAATTTGATCCAATAGCATTTATTTGGTTTTTTTTTTTTCATTTGGACTTACTTCATAAATATCTTGATGGATCTTCCTCCCTTTAAATCTATTTTGTTATGCTATAGACTACATATTTCAGTGGGTCAGGGTAGATGTTAACCTTGCATTGTTCAGTATAGGATTTCTTTACTTTTGTAATAGAATTAAATGGATATTTAATATAAAAGAATTTAAAATAAAATTCTTTTTTAGTTCCCTAATTCTCAGACGCTGAATGAAACATAATATTTGTTGATATTTCAGAAGAACTTTGAAAAATAATTAAAGCCAAATATGAATAACTTAGGAAGTTGTTGCATAT
Source organism: Empidonax traillii (assembly GCF_003031625.1). NCBI lineage: Eukaryota > Metazoa > Chordata > Aves > Passeriformes > Tyrannidae > Empidonax > Empidonax traillii. The sequence continues at coordinate 1,163,560 of NW_020955431.1, forward strand.
ATTTAGATTTTCAATCCTTGCAATTTTTGATCAACTAAATATAGCTGCCTATTCAGATGCACTATTGTGATGTGCAACTTCCAAGTTCAGTGAAATAGATCTCAAACTTTTCATATTACTGTTCTTGTGTAATGTGTTTCTAAGGCAGATTTTGCAAAGTGATCAAAGGTATTTGATCCATTATTAATCAACCTTCTCCAAAACAAGAGCATCTTATTAGCATTTATACTTACCCCTAATATCTTTTTAACAGTCAGTGAAGTTCTGGATACTTCATTACAGAAGTACTTCTGCCAATTATTCATTAGCACATTGTTTTCCAACAAAGTTTTCTACCTGTCTGTAGAAAGATTTTCCTATATATACCTATTTGTAACCAGCCCCAGAGTTTTACTTTGAGAAGTAAAATATAGAATTTAAAATATTATGAAGGCAGTAGAAAGTGTAGAAAAGAATCATAGAAACACAAAATAGTGGAGGTTGGAAGGGACTTCAGAGATGGTTAGTTGAATATAGCTCACTCAAGGCAGAGTCAGCCAGAGTAGGTTGCTGAGGTCTGCATCCTGTTGAGTTTTGAGATGGATGGAGACTCCAGAAGCTCACTGAGAAGCCTGTTCAGGTTTTAACCACCCTCACAACAAAAAAACATCTTATGTTTAAAGGGAATTTATTTGATTTCAGTTTATACAAGATTTTGTTTTGCGTTTTGGGGAAGAACCTGCAAGTGTTTTTGCTGGTGGTTATATTTTATGTAGGAAATAAATTCATAGGATGTAAATGAGAAGTATTGTGACACACAGAGAAAGATGAGAGAAAACTTCAAGCTAAAAGAAGCATGTTACTACTTTGAGTTAAAGACATCCAAAACCAAATCCTTTTCTGTGATCATAAGAAATGGGTAGTTTTACTTAGATTTTGTTTATCCAGCATTATAGATACTGAGATACACAATAAAAACACTACACACACCAGCAGACATCCCCCCGAGAGCCTAACTCTTTTTCTGCAACTGTCAGATGTTTCTGGGGTATCCTGTGTTATTACCCTGGTTAGAAATAACATTGTGCAGAATAAATCAAACTTGAGTCCAGTAAATATTCTTCCTTTGTAGAGTTTTTGCATACTTTTGGCAGATGTTGAGATTAAAAAATATTTGAAGATAATGGTTTTTGAGCTGTTGAAATCTTTAAAGTGCTTTTTCTCTTCGGTGTCCCTCTTTAACATCCAGTAGGAATTAGGCATACTTGGGTAAAGTTTGACCTTCTGCTAGCTAAACCCTGCCCAACAGGCAGGGAATTTGAGACGTGCCCTTCCCCCTCTTCTTTCCCCCCCAGGAAATCAACTTTTGATGCTTGTTGAACCTTTTGAATTACTCTACTTGAATTTAATGAGACTTGCATTGGGAGCTAAATTTCTTTTCTTGACATGCTTTGCAATAGGGATTTTTGAAAAGACGTTCCTCCCAAGAAGCTGAAATTCTACGTCAGCTGTATTCTTCATCGTTCCCAGACTTGTACAGCTTCAGCATTCAGTCTCTGCATTGCAAGACTGAGATGTTGGAAGCCTTTGTGATTATGCAGAGCATTAACATTCTGCAGGGCCTTATCCCGCCTAAGGTAAGTAGTGTGGATTTTTTTAGTTTCACTTTATCTGTCTGTTCATTGAAGACATCTGGAAATTTAAATATGACTGAAGGCTTTTAACCTGATGTTACTAATGATTATCAAGTAGAATTTTCAGGCAATTGAAAATAAAAACCTAACTCAATCCTTCAGGAGCAAGGTGGAGAATTGGCTCAAAAATACCTGGAAAGGCTGTACATCTTTTCTCTCATGTGGAGTGTAGGAGCATTGCTAGAACTGGAAGACAGATGCAAAATGGAGTACTGGCTTCGAAACCATGCAACAATAAAGCTTGATCTTCCCTGTATCCCAGAAGGCAGTGAAGATACAATGTTTGATTATTATGTGGCATCTGATGGTTAGTAACCCAGCTGGGTCATATGGGTTAAAATTTAAAAGTAATTTTTAAATTGTGCATCTTTTAAAGAATTAATGAAGAAGTATTTTGTAGCTTACTTTCTTTTGTGTCCCTTAGCAAGTTTTGTTTTACAGCTACACTTTACTGTTGACATTGTGTTAAACTTTTTCCTTATTTCCAGTGAGAAGTCAGAATGTGAATATAAGCAGCTACAGAAAGCTGCGTGGACTTTGCTATGATGAATTGTCAAGTGAACAAAAACAGACAGTCTTTGTCGTTGTCATAATTTATGTAGGAAAGAGGAGTAAGCATCTTAGATACAACTTAAGAGATTCTATGGTTATATGATTCTGTAATTTGAGTCTGAATATACAGGGTGGGATTGGTGTATGTGAGACAGAAGAACTGACAGATGAGTCAACTCAACAAGAGGATGGAATACAATGCCTTGTATTTCTAAAACATTAACTTAATTTCTTTCTTATGAGGTAAATGGAGGCACTGGAATACACATGTTGAAGAGTATGTATATCCCAGTAGTGGTATGCCAGAGTATGGCTCCATTCTTGTGCCTAATGTTGACAATGTGAGGATGGATTTCCTTATTGAAACCATCGCAAAACAGGGCAAGGTAATTTTTCTATATTTCACATCAAAATAGTGCACGTGATAATGGTTTTGAATTAGAAGTGAAATATTATGATACTGAAAAAGATTTTTTTTTTTTTAATTATAAATGGTGTTTCCTGAAGCTGCATTCATGTAAATATGCTTGAACTTTTTGAACACTCATTACTTCCAGACTTTTTTGTCTTCCCCTCACCCATTCTTTCTGCAGTGGAAATAACTGTATTACAACTGAGATCAGGTCAGAACAGAACCATTTTTTTCATGTACCTGTTGGAGAAGGAGAAGCACATAGAGCAGCAGACTCATGTAAGACTCTGCTGATATGAACTCTGCCAGCATGGGACAGTTACAGAGTTTATGTAACTTTAGGTTATGCAACCCTGTTCTTCACCAAAACTGTTTTACATAGGCAATTGAAATCTTTCAGATGCTGAGTTTCTAGAAAATACACTCTTTTTTCAAATACTCAAGTCTTTTATGGAATAATAGATGTTTGGTTGTGCTGACTGAGATGACCATTAACTGCAAAAATTTTTAGCTTGTCAGACCTACAAAAGTCTGAGACATTAACTATTTTGCTTCTGAACCTCTGTTGAGAACTCACTTTAAATAGCTTTCCTCATTTCTTTTCAGTTTAAAAGCTAAATGGGATCGCTGAGCCTTTGCCGAGACTCTCAGCTCTTGTGTTTCATCGTATTTCAATGTTGTCTTTGTCTAGGCTGTCCTACTGATTGGTGAGCAAGGAACTGCAAAGACTGTTATCATCAAAGGGTTTATGACAAAATATAACCCTGAAAGCCACATGGCTAAGATTTTGAATTTTTCATCTGCAACTACCCCATTAATTTTCCAGGTATAGTAGTCATTAATCTTCTAATGCAACTTGGCAGGTTTCAGAGAGTGTTCTGAGAATTTGCCAGGAGAATACTGCCGAAAGTGATTCTGAACAACAAAAAAGCACCTGCTCAAATGGTCTGTGTGTCCTAACACATGATATAAGACTTCTATTATAAACATGTTCCATTCAACTTCTTCCATAGTTACTGAGCTGTTCTTGGACTATTAAAACACGATGCATATTATTTTCTTCATCACATGTAATGTTTTTATGTCAAATGTATCAGTTCTCACTAACTGGGAAGAGCTGTCAGATTTCACTTAACGCCATGGGTAAAATAAGTGCTACCCACAACAATCTGTCATAAAACGTGTGCTGTCTGAAATTTAAATTTCTGTAAATTCAATTACTCATTAAAAAAGGGACACATGCAGTGCAGCTGCTCTAAGTTCACCTATGAATACTTGAATCCCAAACTATACTGCCTGTCCAAATTTCTACTGAGCTAATATTAATTATTCCAAGTGTCTTTAATCTACTGGCAATATATATGGGAAATATTTTTAATGAGGTCTGGTATGCCAAGCAAAAGCACCCCTGTAATCAGAAGTGCTGTCTATAAGCTTGATACATCACCTATCATCTGGCTCTATAGCATGGTAGAAACTACTAATATATTTAATATGCAAGTATATAATTCTGATCTAAATTTCCTCAGTATTTTTCCTTCTATTGATTGGGGTACTAGCAAAAAGTAGCATATTTTTATTGAATAAATGTAGATTTAATTGATGGTAGATCAGAGTCTGATGATCAAGACATCTGAAATAGAGGTGCAAGACTAACAGTCAAGTCTCTGTTAACAACCTAAACCAAAATATTGTCTGTTATGACACACATACTTTAAAATTATAAAACCCTGATCTAACTAATACAACTTGTGTAAGAAGACAGGAGCCTAGTCACAGTGTAAGAATGCATATATTTAGGTTTATACTGAAGAATAACTATGCATGGTTAAGTGAGCTTTCATTTGGTATAGAATAAATATAAACTGGACCTTAAGAAGAACAGAGAAATGGAAAGATGATGAGAGGAACAGTAGAATTAAATCTACTATTAGGCAAAATTATTTCATCAAGTCCATTTATGTATGTGAGTTTAATTATCACTCTATGCTTTTATGAAGTACATTGATACCTGCTGGAAAGGTCTCCTGGAATCACATCTTTAATTTAATCTTTATTGCTAGTAACCATCAAATTTGCTGATAAATTAATAAAATGAAAGGAATGTTTGATATGTATTCAAATTTGTGAAACTGTTAGGTGTGGTTGTCTACTCTAGACATTTGTTGTATTTAGTACCAACCTAGTGTTGCATAGCTTGGAATTTCAGACACTCTAGTTCAATTAGTGCAATTACCTCCAGCAAGTGTCTTGTCTAAACCTTACTTAGTAAAATTCTATGGAACAGAACCATCAGTATGTTTAATTGATTGAATCTCGTATGAAAGGGAATGCTCTTTGTAACTATGCTGGCAATTGCTTTTTAACAGCGTACAATAGAAAGTTACGTGGACAAGCGCATGGGCACAACTTACGGTCCACCTGCAGGCAAAAAGATGACCGTCTTCATTGATGATGTGAACATGCCCATAATAAATGAATGGGGAGATCAGGTTAGTTTGTAAAAGAAGAAAGTAGGAAACAAAAGGTATTTTCTTTGTTTTCTTGCTACACCATAAAATTGGCTTCTCAATCAGTCAGAAGAGGGTAAATTTGATATGTAGCACTTTAAACAGTAATTTTAAAGAACACATCTACATTACATTGTCATGAATTAATTAAAAATAAATATGCTGACTATAAGAAGCAGTTTGAGTACTTCTTAAAATGTGCCAATGTAATTTTAATAATGTTTTTTTACCAAAACTCATTTGTTAATTAAAAAAAAGAGAAATTGGCATACAAATTGTGATAACAAAGTGACGTTGTGGACAATAATTAAAATACTGTGAAAAATGAGAGGTAAGGAGTGTCTTTTCTGCTTTACAAAAAATGGAAGTAATCTTTATGTACATTGGCAAGATTGCTCTGAAGTATATTGCTTTGGAAACTAATGTTAGAATTTCTATAGAAGTATAGTTGTAAAATGTATTGTATATGGCGTGATTTCAGCTGGTCAAACAGAAAAGCAAGGTGTTCCTTTATGGCTAAAGAGAAGGATCTTGCATTCTTTTATATGGGACTAATTCTATGCTTGCAGCTTGAAAACCGTGTGGGTGATTGTTACATGTGGAATTCTAATAAAAATATTTTATATCATATGCAACATGTAAAGATGCATCAGTTTGGGCTTGATTAGAACAAACTGTAAACTTTGTGTTAAAAGGGATTCCAGCATATATAGAAATCATGCAGTGTTCAAGTGAGAATAAATTATAGTATGAATGTTTAGTTCTAAACTAGGGATTCCCATTTACTCCCAGGATTTTTGTCCCTAGATATTACCAATGAAAAAGACAGTCCAAATGTGCTTATTCCTCACATGCATTTTTTTTTCTGAAGCAAATAAGCAGGGGGTTGGGTGAAAAATAATGATACACTATTTATTAGGTCTTTCAAGTATATAAGTATGTTTTGTATTTAATTTAATTTTATGTATAATATTATGTTATAAAAACCCTGGTTATTTTACAGGTCACTAATGAGTTACTTAGGCAATTGATGGAACAGAAAGGATTCTATAACCTGGAAAAACCCGGTGAATTCACCAACATTGTGGACATTCAATTTTTGGCTGCCATGATCCACCCTGGGGGAGGTCGCAATGACATTCCACAGAGGCTGAAGAGACAGTTTTCTGTGTTCAACTGTACTCTGCCTTCTAATTCTTCTATTGACAAAATTTTTGGTAAAGGGAAATTACTTTTGTATCCATCTCATTTTTGAAAATAGTAACTGATTTTTCTTTATCCTTCTGTTTATAAACATTATGGTTAAAATTGAGGCTTAATCCCACTCTGATTTGTTTACTAGCTCATTTTCCTTCAGTAATCACTCCCCACCTGTAACGCCATTAATCTGTAATTTTTTCAGGTCCAGTCACATCTCTGAATCAATCGATATGTGGAGTGTTAGTAAGACATGAAGGTGTCATTGTTTCAGTGACAATGCTGGAGAGATGCTCATGTGCTACTGGTGCTAAGAATGAGTGACTAACGACTAGACTTTCTCAAAGGACAGGATCATACTGGTTTCTGAGAAAAAATTGTCTATTCAAAGGCAGTACAAGCTATTTTGGGAGAAAAAAGAACATTTTAATGGACAGTTAATTAAAAGCTAAATAACCAGTGAACTGGTGGCAGAATGGTGTTAAGAACAGGTGAATTAAGATTTGAATAAAGACTAGAAAGCCATTTCAACAAACTGGAAAAGGTTTTAGGAATTAAAAAAGAAGAAAAAGAAATTTCAGATGATCATTGCTCTTAGTATTGCCCTAATGTGTTTTTCAATTGGTAATTTTTTTTCCCCAGGTGTAATTGGAGAAGGACACTACTGTAGTGAACGTGGATTTTCAGATGATGTGCAGAAAACAGTAGCCAAATTGGTTCCGTTGACACGCAGACTGTGGCAGATTACCAAGCTGAAAATGTTGCCCACACCAGCCAAGTTTCATTATGTCTTCAACCTTCGAGACCTCTCAAGGATTTGGCAAGGAATGCTGAACACTACATCAGAAGTGATCAATGAACCAAAGGTAAGTGCAGCACGTCAGTGACTTTGTTATAAATAGTGTATAATTACTGTAGTTAAGAGGATGAAGAATTTATCTTGGCATTTGAGTTTGCTTTAAAAAATGTTATTTCAGTGTTTTTTTGAGGAAAAGCGGTTTTAGTCCAGGTTTTTTAGTACCAACTGAAATGACAACTTTGTTGAAAACTATAACAAAACCTGATTCTTTTGACACAAGAGACTTTGCTTCTATTTTTCTATTGCTAACAAGTGCTAGTTTGTTTGAAATAAGTGCGAAGATAAAATTATGAGAAGCTATGAACTTGTTTTAACCAAATGAAAATGCTTACATATTGATTCAAAAATAGTTCCCCCTTCCAATTATTGTCTTGAGGCTTTCAGTCACTACCTATAATCTGTCTAACAAATGATTTCTGGCTTATGGTTTAAAAGGAAGAAGTAGTAGCAAGTCATACTGATCTTTTTGTTCCATAATCAATCTTTCTTCTTGAAAACCATAATTTCTCTTTTGTTTTAAGGGAAAGTTATCTAGAGTTATGGGCTCTGAAACATGAAGTGCTGGAAAAGCAATGTTTATGGTAGTCATGGAAAATTTGTTGGGTTATATAATCACTTCATATTTAATGTACATCCCTGCTCCTTTAATAAGCTCCTGAATTCTACTGCATTTAAAATATAAATTTTAGAATGGATTTTAATTTCTGAAGCTAAAAACATAGAGCACTAAGATATATGTATATATTCTCAATTAATAGTCTTTGGAAGTATAACAAACAGTTGCTCAAAATGTGACTCTATACATTTACATATTAATTCTGAGACTTGACATGGTATGTGGTGCTCTGGGCTGAAACAAAAGGCCTTCAAGGAGTGCTTGGAATTTTTTTCTACTACTGTGTAGCAATAGCATGGGACTGAAACAGTGCTACTAGTATTAAGAACCTGGCACGTTTTCCTCCTGCATTCTGTGACCAAACTGAAGGACTTTAAAGGTATATTGAATCTAGAGAAGGAGTAATATAAACACTTATACTTTTTTGTGGTTTGGTTTTTTTTTTTTTGTTCTCTAACTACTTTGACTGTAGTATTGGTAATTAGAAAAGTGGTTTATCAGTACATGAACATCTTAAAAGATGCGGATATGGCTTTAGGGCTAGGGAAATAAAATCTTCATTGGTAAATACACTTCAATTTGGAATACTAGATTAAGGCTTCTTGCACAGTTAAGTGAATGTAAGCTTAAGTTGCTATTTGGCAGAATAAGAAGCTCAATATATGTCTTCTGAAGAAACATCCAAAATACTATTGTTTCTTTTCTAAAGTTAATATTATTTTTAAGTAAAGAAATAAAGGCTTTTAAGTTGTTATGGCTTCTTTGCAAGCCTAATGGGCTCCTCAGTACAAGAGAGACATGGAGCTCCTGGAGTGGGTCCAGCAGAGTGCAACCAAGATGATTATGAGGCTGGAACATCTGTGTTATGAGGAAAGGCTGGGCTTGTTCAGCCTTGAGAGAGACAACTGAGAGGGGATCTCATTAATGTATATAAATATCTAAAAGTGGGGTGTCAGAAGGATTGAACCAGGCTCTTCTTGGTGGTGACAAGCAATAGGACAAAAGGCATAAACTGATGCACATGAAGTTCTGTATGAGTATGAGGAAGACTTTACTGTGTGGGTGAGTATGCACTGGAGCAGATTGTCCAGAGAAATTGTGGAATCCCCCTCACTGGAGATATTCAATTTTTTGTTTGTTTGTTTGTTTGTTTATAGGTGCTGATAAAACTGTGGAAGCATGAATGTAAGTGTGTTATTGCTGATCGTTTCACAACTGCAGAAGATGTTAACTGGTTTCATGCAACTGTGGCAAAACTCATTGAGGAGGAATTTGAAGAGACAAAAGCTTTGCTGGGTCATGAAATAGATGCATTCTTTGTTGACTTCTTGAGAGATACACCTGCAAGAACTGGTAAAGATGGACTCTGATAACCAGGGAGATGACAAGAATAGGGAAGGGATATGATAATCACAGATACCAAGAAAAATATTTCTTAAAAAAGCATAATAAGTTTATGAGTAAGGGTGTTGGTTTTGTCCAGTGACATTGAAGGTAGTCTGTGTTATGGGATGTGGCATGTATTTATATTAATGGAATTTCTAATTCATAATCTTTATGTTAATGGGATTTCTAAGTCCATATTTGTATCCAGGTTGTCTGTATACAAGAGCCTTACTTCCAGATACATTTATGAGACAGATAGACAAGACTGCCAAAGAGTGATCAAAGAAGTGTTGTATGAATGACTTGAAGTGGTGGGATTGCAGTACTAGATAAAGGATAGTAATGTAGCTACCATGCCCCAGAAATCAGGTAAAAAAATACTGGCTCTGGGCTAATACAGTACTTCTTAGGAAATAGCTGTTACATATTTTTATAACAAATGACTATTTATTCAAATTTTCCTGAATGCTTGTTATATCTCTTGAATAACCCATATGGCTTATAACAATATCTTTATATCTTTCAAACAAAACCACGATGTCACTGACTTTACTAAATGACCTGGGAATACTGCTTAGTTGATGCAAAAGAACAGAAGACAGTTGTGTGAGTTTAGGGGAAGGTCATTATTTAAGCCATTGGATGATTCAGTTATCTGTGGTGGCATCAGTTTAGTGATGGATAGTGGAGGCAATAAAAGACTCACTTGAATATCCAAATGCCATTTGAATCTCTTCTTGTACAATTGAAGTAGTCAGAAGGCAGTGAGAAAAGGAGAGAAGGATGGGAAATATTTGATTGAATAGAATCAAATAGAAGTAAAAGCAAACTGCGTACATCCTTAAATAACTTGCTAAACTACATCAGTGTAGAGAAGACTGAAATATAAGTCAGAATACATACTGAGAGGGTAAAGATTGACCTTTAATGTGAAAATTTAAATCCACACAGAAACCATCATGTTGAATTGGAAAATAAATGCAGAATGAAGAATGTATGTCTCAAAATTCCTTACCTTCCTGGTGACATTTTAAATGTGTCTGCCATGTAATGTGCTTTTTAGCATGAAACTTGATCTAAATATAAAGTAGGAGACCCTCCTATAGAAAGGGTCTGTTTTGTCTGCAGTATAAATGTATGTTTGTTAGAGCCTTGAGAACCCCCTTGTTTTGGCTTTAAGTGAAAAGAGTAACAAGTGCAATTTTGTTTGTAATTGTCCTTATAATGGGACAAAGTCTTGCCCATTATGGTGGAAGTGTAAGACCAGGATCTGGATTTCTGAGCTCTTAAATATATAAAAAAATTACATCTGGCATCAATTTTAAATAGCCCTATGCTCAGGTTAGTGATATGTTTACGTATACTCCTATTATCTCTGAATTGTAAAAGCACAACGTATTTGTCCCTGAGATAAATAAACAATGACTTGAGATGAAATAACTCAAACATCAATTTTTTAGGACTCCTAAAAAGGGGCCTTACAGGGCATGCACATTAAAAATGCCACTAGGAAGGCAAAGAATTTTGAGAAATACAGTTTTCATTTTGCATTTGTTTTTCAATTCAACATGATGTTTTTGGTGTGGATATAAATATTCACATTAAAGGTCACTCTTTACTGTCTCAGTATGTATTCTGACTTATATTTCAGTCTTCTCTACACTGATGCCATGTAGACAGAGTGTACTTGGTGCTCTTATATGTACATCTAATATATAATATTATGTATAATAAACCTGATTCTGTGTGGTGAGACTTCTAACTATCTTTACTAACTTATCCCCAAGAGAACTTTTGTCAATTATTTAAACTGCTAAGGTTTTGCTATTTGCTTTTTGTTCTAGGTGAAAAACCAGAGGAAGGTAATTTAGATATTCCCAAAATCTATGAGCCAATTCGCTCATTTCACCAGCTACGGAATTGTTTAAATAAGTTTTTACAAATATACAATGAGAATGTTCGAGGTACTGGAATGGACATGGTTTTCTTCGAGGATGCTATGGTTCATTTAGTTAAGGTACAGTCTTGCTGGATTGCTGTTTGTTGTTGTTCATTTGCCCTCACATCCTGTAAGTAGAGGTATGCGTTAGTCAAGGTAAATTACCTCTAAAACTGAAACAACTAATTTATTGCTAACAAATATTTGATCTGTCACTCTGTGACTAGGTATTAAAACCCATTAAAAAGTTTTTGGAAAATGCACTGGATGGAACTATTCTTTTATATCTGCCTTTTATGCCTTGTGGGATCATGGTGCTATCTATTCTAACTCTGTTTCAGCCTTTCTTGTTAATTCTTCTGAGAGCCCTTCCTCTCTTTGGAATGAGTCAAATGAAATTCAGGTTAAGACATAATTGGTTGCTTCTGAAGGAGTACAAGCAGGAGAGTAGGAATAAATGTAGTCCAAACTTCTTTTGTAGATCCACAGTATGCTCACTACTTTTAAAATTCCTTTGAATATGGATTGGACCTGAACATAACTTTTAGCACAACACAGCTTGATACAATTGTCCACACAGCATAGGCCTTATACAAAGGAGAGCCTTTTTTTCCTTTTTTTTTTTTTTTTCACACTAACCCCCTTATTGTCCCAGTTGTATAGTGAGGTTATCTGTATTTCTTATAATAAATTATTAAAAACTGAATATGAACTTGTACCATCCCTCCCAAAGATATTAAATATCAAAACAATTTAACTTTAATTATAGTTGACAAACACACTGCATCTGCAGTTTTCAAAATTCTGGGGTGGATTCTTATAATTTCGCAAAATTAGTCCCTTTTTTTCCTAAGGTCTTCTCTGCAAAATGGATGATATTCTGCCTTTTTTTTTTTTTTTTCCCTTCACTGAAGAACCACCTGTTATTAGGAATCTCTTCTTTGGGTAGCTAGATGGTATACCATCTACCTGAATTATTGTATTAGTCTTCACTTGGATAAAATGAATATGTAGTGCTGCTCTGATTCTGTATTCTTGAAAGCAGAAACAACTGTGTAGACTTCAGGCAGCTTCTAAGAGAAAGCTAGATAAGCACAATTAAGGTAATGCCTTATCTGAGCTTTTGTAATAAGGCTTGAATGAGTTAAAGCTGATGGATTTCTTAAATAGAGAACAAATCTTCCAATATATGACTTGTGTGCCTCTGCCTGGAAAAGATCTAATAGCCATAATTGAAATGATCAGCAATATTTCAAGGATGATGTGCAAATTAAATTTTCTTTCTCCAGTTAAATACTAAGTATGCTTAGAGTAAACCTCCAGACTTGATTTTATCTTTTCTTATAAAACATTAACCTATGAAAACCAACAAGTACATTGCACTCAATATGTAAAATAAATGGGTTTAAATTTGAGGGAAATTGTTATGACCGTTTTTAATAGCTTGAAAAAAAGTAATTTAGAGGAAAGGCAAGTAAATAGGTATGCCAGGTTGCTTATTGACATGGAATGTCAATTATTTGATGGAATTCTAGGGTTATCAAAGGGATGTTCAAGATAATAAAGAGAACACTATACCAATACACTGCATCATTGCTCAGACAGAGGGGTCCAGCTGCCAACCAGATGTTTGGTATTATTGTGCCTTTAAGAGGCAGCTGGCTCTGTGCTGCTCTGGGTATTAATGTGGGCTCTTCTGGGTCTGTGAGTATCTGTCCTCTTGCAACTGATGGGCTTGGAGCAAGTCTGTCTCCTGTGCATAAAGACATATTTTCTCAGCATCAGGTAATATCTTCTACCTGTTTCCATGTTTTATCACATTGTGTTTTCGCTGTGGACAGTGGGACAGGTGCTGTATGCAGTTCATAGTTAATGCTGAAAATTTTTTTGCTACAAATTGTAAAGGGTCTGTTTATTTACATTGCATGGTCCTGAATTGAAGGGAAGTTTGAAGTAGCTGGTAGCTGCTGCCTTTTGTTTTAAAAGACAAATAATAAAGTGTGAAAGAAATCAGGAGATGTTTCACTGTGATCAAATATTCATACTGATACTGTGCATTTTCATAGTCAAGTAAATGAGAAGCTTAACAAGTTTGATTGTAAAGGCAGTATTATTACCTGCTGCAGAGAATACTGAAGACTGTTTGTCCTGAATTTAATATGCCTGGGACATCTTGTCTTTCTGGTCACAATGAAAGGACCTGGATGAGTCTTACCAAAGTTACCCAGTGGTCATGGTATCGGGGAAGTTATTATTTCCTTTCCTATTTTAATAATCAGTCATGCTGTGATAACACATCACGAAGAAATCACAGCTGAGATTTACTTTTACTTTGTGGAAGCATGAGATGCAATTCTACTGATAAATGAACATTCACATTGATAGAATCAAGTGGTTGCTATGCTATTTGGAAAGCTTACAGAAAATATTGCAAAGTACAAATATGCACTGAATATATTAATAGTAATATAGAATCCCTTAATTAAAGCTTAAAATTTTCTTTTTTTTTTTTCTTAATTGCTAATGTAACTTTATTAATGCAGTAGCATAGAATTTTTGGGTGTATAACTTTTATACATTGTAGCAATAAATGACCGGTATATTATGCAGATTTCTCGTGTGATTCGCACTCCTCGTGGAAATGCTCTTTTAGTTGGAGTTGGTGGCTCAGGAAAGCAGAGCTTGACAAGACTGGCATCCTTCATAGCTGGCTATGATATGTTCCAGATAGTGTTAACAAGGTGAGCATTAGTTGGTACTAAAGTAAATAAGTGTCTTAAGTCTTCCTGTAAATGAAATGGGCTCCCAGTCTCTGCAATGAAAGAAATAAGTTTACTGTAGTCTAAGCACTGTTACATAGAGTGGAAAGACATGAA
>NW_020955431.1:1178788-1224630 GCF_003031625.1 Empidonax traillii
TGTTTGTTTGTTTTTTTTTTTAATAATCAGAAGACTTTTTTAAAAAGGAATGAATATTTTTTCAACTATCCTTTTTTCATAGATCATACAACACTTTAAACTTTATGGAAGATCTGAAACTCTTATACAGAACAGCAGGACTGCAAGGCAAAAGCATCTGTTTTCTTTTTACAGACAATGACATCAAAGATGAGTCTTTCTTGGAATACTTGAACAATGTTTTATCATCAGGAGAGGTAAGATGCCTTCTCATGCAAAACTTCTTTTTAAAATGTATAATTTTAAAATAAAATAACTGCATTTATTTGATTATTGTTTTATATGTTTATGTCAAGGGGAACACTTGCAAAAAGTAAAACTCAAGTGCTTTTTATCATTGGAGTATTTTTAAGAATGGAAACAATGTGTTATACTAGGTTAGAGGAAGACAAGCTGTCAGGGGCAAGAGAATAGCTTTAAAAAAAAATGAGACTTGTGGAACATCACTGATGTTTTCAAAGCTTGTCTGTTAAATTATCTATCTCATTATTGATGATTTAGTTTTTGTATGGTCAATTTATGCCACGAATAGATGGAATGGGTTTTATTGATTTTATTTATTTATTTGTTTGTTTATTTATTCAGGGTTTTGTTGCAGAGTAATTACTGCTAGTTATTAGAATATAAAGAGAAGAAATCAAAACCATTAGAGAGTGGGTTTTACATTTACAGCAAGTTAAATTTCAGTGTCTTTAATGGAATAATTTCAGCATAAGTTGTGGTTTGAAGGAATGGGTGGGCCCTAATAATGTCAGAGTCTGAGACGTGTCCCTTCCTACAATGCTATGTATTAAATGAACCTTATGCTATATATTCTATGTTGTATCATCTCATGAAGCATGAAAAATCTTTGTTTTTCTCAAAGGTATCCAACTTATTTGCACGGGATGAAGTAGACGAGATCATTTATGACCTTACTCCGTCCTTCAGAAAGCAACATCCACGTAGACCTCCAACCAGTCAGGCTCTATATGACTATTTCATGACCAGAGTCCGTCAAAACCTTCATGTAGTTATCTGCTTTTCACCAGTAGGTGAAAAATTCCGAAATAGAGCCCTGAAGTTCCCTGCTCTCATTTCTGGATGCACAATAGATTGGTTCAGCCGATGGCCTAAGAATGCTCTAATGGCAGGTATGTATAGCTTTTATCTTTGCAGATATGTAATTTTCTGGTTGGTGGTCATGTAGTTATTTTAATTGTGTTGAATTTTGCCAGAAGAAACTTACTTGGTTCTAAAATTTAATATAGATATTTTCTTCTTTAAAGCTTGCTATATTAAACTGTTGAAATATTTCCAACAGAGGAAAGGTTTTAAACACAGTTTGAAGAAAAATTTCCCTTGAAGATCGCTTAAAGACATTAGTAAAGAAGGCAAAAATACTGCTAATGAAAGAGATTATTTGTGACTGTGCATGCAATAGGGCATACAGAGGAAGGCTGTGATTACGCAGTCTCTGGTAGCTAGTAGTTAGACAGGTTCAGAGTGAAAAAGCAGATGCACACTTTGGAGGTGTGGAATAATGTTCAGAATCTGATGGTGAAGAGTAAAGAAGACTGGAATTTCAGAAGCTTGGTAAAAAGCTGACACAGTACATGGTGCCGTGTTTTATATTGCCTTGTTTGTAAGCTGTTTTCCTGAATACTTACTTACATCTAGGTTTTCTTTCTCTCCCAAGTATCTGAACATTTCCTGTCCTCATTTGATATGGACTGCACTGCTGATACAAAGAGGGAAATTGTGCAGTGTATGGGCTCATTCCAGGATGGAGTGGCAGAAAAGTGTTCTGATTACTTTCAAAGATACAGACGTTCCACACATGTGACTCCCAAATCCTACCTGTCCTTTATTCAGGGATATAAAACCACATATAAAGAAAAGCATGCTGAAGTGCAAACATTAGCAAACAGGTAAACTAATCAATTTGCTATTGTCTTTCTATAGTTTCCTTCCCCAGGTGGTGTATTCTGATATGTCTCATTTCAAGGCATGGCTGATCTCATTGCACAGCAAGAAGGTGGTTAATTCCTAAAATTATATAAATGCATAACTTTATCAATTATTATAGTTGCCCTTGCAATATAAGTTAAAGACCATATATATTTGGATTTGGAGAAAGAGTAGCACTGTATAAAAAATTAGGGTGATAGGAAAAGAGGTGAATATAAATTATTTCCATAGAAATAATTTATATTTCTATATAATATTTCCAAAGAAAACATCTACATGTAATTTCATAATATATTCACAATAGCATTTAATTTACCAGAGAGGAATTTTGTTTTCTTGCTGAGCAGTTGTGTCCATGTAATACAAACATGTAAGACATACCCTTGGTGGTTTTGTTTTTTGTGATCGTAGAGCCTCACTTAGATTGCTGAAGTTTGTTTTTTTTTTTCTTTTTTTGTAATAATTGTAGATTATTAAAGTAGTTTTGATATACTCGTTCCTCTTTCCAGATGCTTTATTAAACTAATGAGATCTATTTGCAGATATATCTTCGTATCAGAAACAGTCAATTATAATGTAAAATTAGCATTTAGTGTATCAATTGGTATTATTCTTGAGAAAAAATTTGAAAGATTGTCAAAAAGAGCTGGAAACCTTTAGGAAAGACTTAAACTAGTTTATTTCCTTTTGGAACATTCTTTGGCTCCAAAATAAATTTGAGTTAGAAATCTTATGTAGTTACCTTATGGGTGAAGACTTGTAAAACAGTGGGATCTGGTCCTGTTTTCTACCTTCAAATGTACCTGGTTAGTTCATGCATGCCAGTTTGATTAATTTATCCTTTGTACCTTAGTTGCCTGGTGTGGCAGGTGCTAAACTTTGTTTACCTGTATTTGTTCAGGTATCAAAGTACTACTTAACCTTTGCAATAGCACTCTCTGTAGAGGCCACTTAAACTTGCCTGAAAAGTCCCAAGTGAAGACTTTTTGATAGAAAAAAAGTGCTGTAGAAGAGGCATTTTAATGCTGAATTAGAGAAGTCTTGTTGCAATACTATTTTTCTGTTACTCTCATTTGGTTGTTTTGGGTTCTTTTCAGTATCCTCTTCAAAGAAGAAATGGTGATTTGATATATTTGTCAGAATTTTAGTGGAAATGCTTTCTGCTGTGTAGAACTCAGTCCTTTGGGTGCCAGCTTGGAGCTCAACAGGGACAGTGACGTATATGGAACCAACATATATGATTTTTATGTAATGATAAAGGCATACAGTTTGAGTTAGAAGTGGGTAAAATTTCAAGCCAGACTTTATTCATGTACTTTACTGCTCACTTTATTGATTCTGAAGACATCAGACACTTGTGTGAAAGTTCCTGAACAACTTTTATTTTTGGTGTAAAGCATCTTTTGCTACTGTTGATTCAGATTGATGTGATGAGATGGAATAATTTAGAAAATGGAGTGTAAATTACATAGGGAATTAGGTGCTTCTTATTTTTTTTTTTAACTCCAGAATAAATACTGGACTGGAAAAATTGAAAGAGGCCTCTGAGTCAGTGGCAGCTCTAAGCAGAGAGCTGGAGGTAAAAGAAAAGGAACTTCAAATTGCCAATGAAAAAGCTGATATGGTATGTACAGCCTTCAAAGTGTACTGCTGTTTGATTTCTTTTTCTCCTTCTATTTCTTCTATTTTGAAAAGATCAGGCAAGTAAAGTGAAGTGCTGGAAAATAGTTTTCTAGTTTTGGAATTGAACTGATACAATTTTACACAAAAATAATACATTCTTTTAACTAGGAGTTTTCTTTAATATTTGGCATATGGGTTTACTCACATTCTAGGTATTGAAAGAAGTTACAGTAAAAGCACAGGCTGCTGAGAACGTGAAGGGTGAAGTTCAGAAAGTGAAAGACAAAGCTCAAGCTATTGTAGACAGTATCTCAGTTGACAAAGCCATTGCTAAAGAGAAGTTAGAAGCTGCTAAACCTGCTTTGGAAGAGGCAGAAGCAGCCTTACAGGTTAGTACTTAAACTGTGTATAACATTATTTTACTACTAAGAAGATGGATATCTTTGAAATATAAGATTGCAGGTGCATTGCATAGCTCTTCAGTTGACAAAAAATGTGTACAAATAAACATACATATTTTGAGATTGTTTAGGTTCAGTTTTGTTTTTCTTTTTTTACAGGAGTACCAAACCCCAAATAAGCAGTTTTCAGACAAGGGCAAGTTTTAACTTCCATTTGAAACTCTAATTGGTATATGATCTGTTGCAGGTTGATATTAGACCAGTAATTGAATTGGATACTGTTAAACAACTTGTGTGCTGTAAGTGAAGAAGTGCTTTCCATGTAAAACCAGTTATAATTCCATCCAAATCTAAACCTCCTGTTTTAAGTTTTCACAAATAAATTGCATTTTGAATGGTTTACTGGACCACTATTTTCTGTTTTCTTAAAAAAAAATTTTTTTTTCCTGCGAATTGTGGCATTACCAATATTTCTAGCGTTCACCATGGGACTTCATTTCTTTCAAAATACTCTTTCTGTAAAGCTTTTTTAATAGCTTTGTCCATGTCTTTAAGATGAAAATATTAATATTAGTTGATCTTGCATAATATTTTCTTTTAATGCCTGTTCAGTTGACTTTACGAGAATGTTCCTCAAGGCATTTTGCTGTGAGCAGCAGTAGTGGAATCTGAAGTATACCTATTAGAGGCTAGCAGGGAGCTGGCATCTCAAGAAACTGAAAAGAATGCAGAAAATACTTCAAAAGAAAAAAACCCCAAAAGAATAAATATAAGTTTTTGTGTAGATTTACTGGAAGGTTTTCCTTTCCACTTTAGAGGCTGCCAACAGTTGTGATGGTTAAAGACTGATTTGAAGGAATGCCATGATAGTCTAGTATAGAGAAGTTTTCATGGATCTTCTGAATGCATGACTTCACTTAGAGGGAGAAATTTTTAACAGTCTCTGACTGCTGTGATTCTTAAAGGGCAGAGTGTAAAAGTCTAAATGCTGGCTATTGACGTGACAGCTGGTAAGAGAGGAATAAGAACAGGTCTGATACTTAGCTACAGGAAAAAGGTTAAAAAACCAACAACAAAATAACTAACCCTGTGGTGGCCAAATATTCTGACAAGTGAAAAAAACCCAAACAATGGTAACTGGCCAGTGTCTGAAGTATAAAGAGAGCACCAGTGTTTTGTGTCCAGTCCTACATCTTATTACAGCTTATTTTCTGACTTGGACGAAAATTGCTGAACCAAAACAATACGACTCTTCTTGAAATGTAGGGTGCTAATAAATGAAAATCCAATTATATGAAAAAGCTACACTAGTATTATTGTGAGACTTCACAATGGGGAAAGGTATTTGGGCTCAGTCTTGAAATTCTTGCATTTTCTATAATAAGTTGATTTACTTGTGTCTAAACGGAAACGACAAACTATTGTGAAAGCAAGCCTATCAGCATGTATGTATGTATTCTCGGCATACATTCTTTAATTCATGCAGAAACTCCCTTAAGCAAGAAAACTCTGTATGAGTCTGCATCATTCAAAAAATGAATCTCATAATCATTATAGGTTTTCAAATTTCCATCTAGGGATTCCAGTGGTAGAATTCTGCTTGCAGTTTGAACAAAAGCCTGTTAAAATATTTGATAAATATAAAGGTCACTATCCAGATGGAAAAAATAAATTTGCGGTTAGCTATTTCACTCTATTTTTAACATACTTTAGAGGTGGTAATTATTATAGTAAGAGACAGGTAGGTACAGAACAGCTTATAAACATTTCTAAATGTGACATTAGTTTTTTAAAGTTTGAGTAAGAATTGTCACAGTTCGATAAAACTTAGATGTACTTTGCCCTACAGTAAAAATAGCACTATAAATGCAGAACTCAAATCTTCGTTCGCGAAGCCCAGCCATGATGATGATGTAAATAAATAAATAGAAATTAAATGCAACAATTTTGCCACAATTTGAATGCTAGCAAAAAAGGCTGGGCTGAATTTCCTAGCAGTCACTAAGGAACACTGGTTTAAGTTACCACATAGATATCTGGAAAAATTCTGCTGAATTATTTGGTGCACATTGAACCCAGTGAGCAGGAAAACATTGAAGGGAAACTTAAGGCCACCAGAAGGAAGGTGATCTGCATAATCTGCAATAATTTACAATCCCTTTATTGAAGTACAGACACAAGTAATTAAAATCTTCTTTCATGAATTCCCAGCAAGGCATATGCTAGGCTAGAAGCAAGGTGTTGTTACACTTGCAGTAACCTGTTGGTTACTGTTTGTCACTGTCACGTACTCGAACTGATTAAACAGCCTGTGAATAAGCAAAGCTTCTGATCAGAGTTGTGTCTGTTTGAGGAGTGTGTCTGCCCACCAGCAGTTACTAATGTTCAGTGCTTTTTGCTCTGTATGTGGTGCAGTTAAGCCCTACTGCTCCAATCAATTCTTTCTTAAGGAGACATCTTCAGTAGACTTTTCTCATAATCCTTTCTGATTCATGACTGCAGTAGAGTTGTGAGTTACAGTATTACAGGCCCCTTTATAGGGCCTAAATTTTCATACATTATTATAATGTATTTTTCTCACAGGCATGCTTCTGCACCAGGAACGTTCCCAGTAAGATGGATTAGAAGGTGAAAATCTATATAATATATGTAATCTATCAGGTCTTCTCACTGGTTTCCTTAATTCACCTTCATTTGCCAAATGTAACAGAATGTATTTTCTTTTCTAGACTCAGTTTCTGGTCAATACGTATACATAAAAAAAAAAATTGGTAAAATGTCAAGATATTTCTGTTTTGCATTTCCCTTTGTAAAAACTATATGTGGTAGTTTTACATTGTTAGGTGCTGCTGTGCTGAGGTTTCGTAGTAACTGATAGGAGTTAGTGGGGAAAATCTTGTTGGAGGGTCCTTCTAGCTTCATGCTTTTTAGAGGTAAAAGTAAATATAAATAATTTCTTTTTCCCCCCTGTTGGCGACCTCGTGCTCTATGTCTCATTAAATAAACAATAGCAGTAATTGCTTTGCCCTTTGTTTTAAATTCACAGACAATAAAACCTACCGACATTGCCACTGTGCGCACCCTGGGACGACCTCCCCACCTCATCATGCGTATCATGGACTGTGTGTTACTGCTCTTCCAGCGCAAAGTGAACAGTGTGAAAATTGATCAGGAAAAACGCTGTACTGTCCCATCGTGGCAAGAATCTTTGAAACTTATGACAGCAGGGAACTTCTTGCAGAACCTACAGGTGCTTGTGCAACCTACTTTTTCATATACTTTTTTTTTTAATATAGGAAAATAAGGGACAATGTTTTCTCTGGTGTTCATAGGAGAATAAATGTGCAAGGGAAATCACACACACAATAGATCTGAAATATTAAGGGCTTAAAAATAAGTATGTCACAATGAAATAAATTTGAATCCTTCTGGCAAAGCCGTGTCATAAATCAATTATAGTTTTTCCTAAGTAAGGCAGAGAAATTACTTTCAATGACAAATGATTCAAAGCTTTAAGCATTTGGTTTGAATAGCCATTACTTATCTGTTTCATTAAAACTAATAGAAAATATCTTTTTTTCTCTTATCTAACTTTTCATTAATTCTCAGCATTAGAACTTGTGCACTGGCTTGCAAAAGTAGTTGATTATTAGGGTAAATGCAACCAGAAGTTTTTAAATTTTGGGAGTTTCAGGTCCATAGCATGAGTCTAGGGAAATGGAAAGAGTAACTACTAGACAAAGCCATTTTCATAACTTAAACCAATAATATTACAGTTCATCTAGTTGGAATAAATGATGCCTTGTTCTGCCCCGCTGGATGTTATATCACTGATTTCTGCTTTTTGAGTTTATTTAATCTGTCCTTGATCTAGTGGGAAATCACAGATTGCAGGCTTGACCAGGTTGGTATGGTTGGTAGTGCCATAGATGTTATTTATGTAATATCCACATTGCATCTACTTGTAAGAATTTTTGATTTACTGAAGGGCTTCAACCTTTCATTTTGGTTGTGCATAACTAAACCTGTTTGTGCTTCAGGGAACAGCTATTTTTCAAGTTTGTCAGCCATAGACTTTCATTATACCTTGCAAATAAATTTGAGGGAGAAAACTGAGAGCTTTTGAGAAGGAAAATGGAAAATATGTTTTTTTGAGAAAAGACAGAGTCAAAATAAATTCTTTAAATTCAAATACATTCTACTAATGAGATGAAGTAATTTAAGGGTAAGATAACTGGCTTGCCCTTTGAAAGGACTCTCTTGTAGAATGTATGTTTATGAACCAGAGCTAAGCATTTCCTTTTGTTTTTGAAGATTGTTAAGACACTCTGTTTTAAGCAAAATGGAACTTCAAGCATGATATGAGTGATATTTTGTATAAACAATTAGCTGTGTAATTATAATAGTGAGTGTAAGATAGCAAAGGTCATAAATGAAGGCAAACTTTTCCATTTTGTAAGAATATAGAACAGAGTCAAGTGACTTTGTAAGTTCTCAAAGATGCATGAGACAAAGACCTTCATATTAGTTGGTTGTCAGTAACACAATCTTCATAGTGTTCTGTGTGTTCTGAAACACAGGTTTATATTGTACATTTATTACATACATTATGTATATTACACTCTTTAAACTTTTTTTCAGCAATTTCCAAAGGACACGATTAATGAAGAAGTGGTAGAACTTTTGAGCCCTTATTTTGAAATGGCGGACTACAACATTGAGACAGCTAAGAGAGTATGTGGGAATGTTGCTGGCCTTTGCTCATGGACCAAAGCTATGGCTGTATTTTTTTCCATCAACAAAGAAGTATTACCTTTAAAGGTATGTCTGTTAGTCAGTCCCAGACACCCCGTTTTCCTTCTCCTTCCACCTGTTTGCACTTGAGAAAATTAATCTGCTGGAAATGCCAACTGCTTTATTTGAGATGGTACTTGCCTCTCTAGGAATTTATTATCTTGAACACTGGAATTCTACAACAGAATATATTTCAAATGCACTTGCACTTGTAAGTTGTCAAAATTATGAAGGAGATTGTGCAGTTTTATGCCTCTGGACCTCTTCTGAATGGGGTTGAAACATTTGTCATCTAGTTAAATTCACTATTGCAATTGCTTTACCTTAATGAAGAATTAAGTAGGAAAAAGCCCTCGATCTGGTTCTTTTAATGTTCCAGGTCTCAGTTCATAAGCAGACTGTACAGAAACTCTGTTCATCAGTGTTATATAGAGAAAAACAGGCCTAAATATTTATGAAGAACATGGTCAAGCATGATTCTAACACAGAATAGCTTATATTTACAATAGCAAACACCAAGAGAGAAGAAAGATTTGTAGTTAAACAAAGCATATTGGTTGAAGATATCAAAGAGGCTTCTAATGGCGTCAGTCTTCTCTAAAACCTAGGTCAGACTAACTTCTGTGTCAGATGCAGAATGACTGGTATTCCAAGAAGTTTTTCTAATTATTTTTTTCTATTTGATATTAAACCAATTGCTTAACTGCAGCTACCTGCATGCAGTAGGAAGTTAGTTTTTTGTAAAAATCAAATAAAAAGTTTTGTTGAATGATGAAATCTCTAAAGAACAATTTTATTTTGAAATGTAGTACAGGAAAACTCTTTGAAATACATTATAGCAAGAGCTTTGGGATTCTCTGTGCATGAATAAACTTTTATGTTTGTATGCTCCATAGGCTAATTTAGCAATTCAGGAGAATCGCCTAAACACTGCTATGCTGGATCTGCAGAAAGCTCAAGAAGAACTGGGAGCCAAGCAAGAAGAATTAGATATTGTGCAGGCAGAGTATGAGACTGCAATGAGAGAAAAACAGGTGAACTGCTTTTTGCAGAAAAGTAGTTTCTACCCTTATTTTAAGGGATACTTAATACATTCTTTCAATTTCAGTGTTATTTCTTGGAAGTGATGTTGTTGGACAAGCAGATAAGAGATAGATATTTTTTGGATACTACCTCTTTGATTCTGACCTCTTTCCTTTGCCACTAATCCTCTACCCTCTTTCCGTCTTCCTCCTCAAAAGGTGTATCTATGTATAATGTATTTGAAGTTCTGGGTATAATTCCTCAAGAATTAAGAGGTATCAGGAATTTTACATATTATTTAACAACTATGCCAAAATGAAAGTTAAGAACAGAAATATTAAGAAGTTGAATCTTGCTTCTGACAGATGTTGATAATTTGTCCTGATACATTTTTTCCATCTGACTTTCCCTTCTTCTCTGCATGGTGATATAAATGTTTGAGAATATATTTTTAAGCTGTTGTTTATTGACTGTTTTTACTAGATATAGAGATCCTTCTGACCTATCAGATACATGACTATAAACCATTTTTCTTGGTGTATGGTTTTCTCTAGACTTTGCTGGAAGATGCTGAACGTTGCCGACATAAAATGCAAACTGCCTCAAGTCTTATAAGTGGCTTAGCAGGTGAAAAAGAGAGGTGGACAGAACAGAGTAAGGAGTTTGCTGTGCAAACCAAAAGGCTAGTTGGTAAGTTTGTGTCCACACCTTTGAACTTGAAAGCGAGTTCCTTGAGTTTTAATGGGTTGTGAAACTTAGGTGAGAAATACAATATGAGGCTAAAGTTCATATTTTAAAAAGGATAAGGGATGTTGTGAATGCGGTGGAACATATTTGGGACACTAATGTTTTAACCTGACTGATGTTTGTAGGTAACAGTCCAAAGAGAGCGATATGTTAACAAATGCCAATAAAATGTGTATAACTGAGAATACACATGGAAGAGAGGAAGACTGATATTCAAGCATTGACATTTATATGTAGAAATCAATATTTGTAATGGCAGCTACTAACGTTCATAAAACTTTTTTTTCTTAGAAGTTAATTTCTATTTTATAAATTTGCACTTGCAAACTAAAGTACTTTGTAATAAATAATTAGTTTATTAGTTAGGTCAATAAATGAAATTTGTCTTGACCTTTACTGTGGGCTGAAGTTTCTTCTCTGACTTTTGCCTTGAAAGTCTGCAAAAATCAGATATTGTTGTACAGGTTGTATTACAGTAGCTAGGTTGTATTTTATTTGCTGATATAATATGTATATATGAGTTAAATTTTTACCCATTAAAAAATTTTACACATTAAAAATGTGGGTTACCTTCCCCACAAACTCATGAAGGTTTTTTTGTAGATAACTTGAATATGTCTAGGGTTCAGTATAAAAGTATTATATCTTCTCCAGTTTGAATCTTGCATTCTTACTTCAGAGGTGCAAAAACCCCTCACCTAGGGTGTCATGAAATTTAGGGGGAAAATTTTGAAGCTGAACAGAAGATTAAGACCTGTCACAATTAATACCTTCATAATGTAATCTCTTACAATTTTTATTATCAATACTCATATTAGTAACTGATTTACAATTAATTTAGTTGAATAAGTACTTATAAATAAAGGGTTTTTTCTCCTCCAAAAATATTATTTAAACCTGTTCTCATGATTGTGCAAGGAAACGATGGAATTGGAATTTTATGAGTAAGTTTATTCTTCCATGTTCTGCTTGTGCAGGATGTAGTGTTTAGAATAGTGGGTGTGTGTGGGTGTGTGTTGGGTTGACCTTGTCAAGCTGTTAGATGCCCATCTCTTGATTCCTAAATTTGCATTATAAGGATGAAGTAAACATGGCATCTACTGAAATGTAGAGTTTTCTTGTTATGTAATGAGCCTTGGGAAAAAGGCTGATTTGCCTTCTTTAGGGGTCAAAGTATGTTCTTCAGTAATCAACTAAAACATGTAATAACTAGGGAAGGGAACAGCTCACTCATTAATAGAATTAGAAAAGTGGTAATGGTTTGTTTTCTTTCTTTTTTTTTTCCCTTTTCTCTTTAAGGTGATGTACTCTTGGCTACAGCTTTTCTGTCCTATTCTGGTCCTTTTAACCAAGAGTTCCGCAGTCTTCTGTTAAATGACTGGCAGAAGGAAATGAAAAGCCGAAAAATACCCTTTTGTTACAACTTGAACCTCATAGAAATGTTGACTGATGTTCCAACTATAAGTGAATGGAACCTGCAAGGATTGCCAAATGATGACTTATCCATACAGAATGGAATCATTGTCACTAAAGCATCTCGTTATCCTTTATTAATTGATCCACAGGCACAGGGTAAAATTTGGATTAAAAATAAGGAAGGCAGAAATGAACTTCAGGTAATAGGAATGCTGGTGCTTTCATGATCTCTAGAAACTCTAAGCTTGCAAAATATTACAATTCAGTGATTCACAAAATGCTTAGCCTTTTATATAAAATGTCTATTCTGGATATAAAGGACATCTCAGATATATTTTGTTACATTTGATATTTGCCTAGATATGAAAGTGTACATTTGAAGCCTATTAGCACCAGTGACTCATTCATTTGTTTAATGAATTTATTTTAATGAAACATAAACTGTTGGAAAATTGGCTGGATGGGCAATGTCTGATAAATAAGTGTGTTTGCAGAATACTGTGTTAGGAAAAAAACACCAACTAGTTGATTCATATAATTTCATCTAAATGTTTTAAAATGAAGGTTCATAGCATGATATTTTTATCGTATTTTAATCAGAAATTATTGTTTATTTCTGCTGTCTTAGTATGGAGGTCAGATGCTAAGTATTCTGCAAGTACACAAGGAAGGCAGTAGTACCACAACATACAGTCTGAGGCAAGAAACACCAATTTTGTGCAAACATGAAAACATGATGAAGTTCTTACAATTACAGCAATAAACCACCTTAAAAATAAAATGCCTGAAAACCATAAAGAGAAGGTTGAGGGGTGATAATGGAGTGGCTCTGAAAGTATTGCTACCACTTTCATATTGATTTTTCTCTTGGTGTGGAACCCTTTAATGGACACCTAGCTAGTTATGTTAAAAATTATTATTAGTTTGTTTACAGCTACATTAAAATCTAAGCTGAATGTGCTTTGTGCACATGTTAAAAATTAGTCATGGTTATACTGAGGACTACTTTTTAAAGCAAAGACTGTTTAAGGTCTTGCTCATTGTAACCACCTAATTTTGAAGAAGGAAAAAAAACAACCAGAAGAGCCCTGATCTTGGAATTGACTCTGCTGCAGTTTGACTTGGGGATGTTACACAGGATAAAATGGAAGGTGCTGAAAGGTTCCTGTGAATTTTTACTGTGAAATTCTTGAGCAGTTGCACTCATAGGATATAAAACCTGCAAGTACTCAGTGCTGCTTTGCTTCTACTTTTGTAGTTGAAAAATCGAAGTTTGGTTCCATGAGATCTGGGAGAGAATATGGTAATTTGATGCTACCTTTTCTTGTGGTCGCAGTCTTCAGCTTGATAGGAGTCTACACATCAGATAATTGTTTTTGGCAGTAATTTAAATAGAATGAAATAATTTATAAATATTAAAAAGCCATAAAGCTTGCTAACTGGTCATCACTATAATATATAGGTCTCTTTTTATGTTTTTAGATCACTTCTTTGAATCACAAGTATTTTAGAAATCATTTAGAAGACAGCCTTTCTTTGGGAAGGCCTCTCTTAGTAGAAGATGTTGGAGAAGAGCTTGACCCAGCACTTGATAATGTTTTGGAAAGAAACATCATTAAAACAGGTTCAGCTAACAAGGTAAAAATAAAACAAATGAGCAAACAAGTGGAAATGCCCCTTCCTTTCCTTTCCCTCCTCTCCCCACACCTTTGCCCATAACAAAATAACTCCTAATAAATATAGGACTATGAAAAATTAAAGTAATTTAAATTTGATTAATCAATCCTAATACAAAAAAAAATAGAGTTTAAGATCACAAATGCTCAATATATTTAATGTATAGAGTTCCTTATCCTTTTTCTTATGACAATTTAAAAAAATTGAAATAATCTGTGAATAGGTCACTTTACGTGGTCCATAGATATTCTCAGCAAATTGTTTGCATCAGGTGTATAATTTAAAACGATTTTTATGCCTTTAAACAGAAAAATGTAGCCTTTTTTTTCTACATGCAGTATCTGAAAGAGTGTGTACTGGTTCTTGATATCTCAAGATTTCTTTTTAATACTTTTCTTAAGGTGAAAGTTGGTGATAAGGAAGTAGATGTTATGGATGGCTTCAGACTTTACATTACTACTAAACTGTCAAATCCGTGCTACTCTCCTGAAATTAGTGCTCGAACCTCCATAATTGACTTTACTGTGACGATGAAAGGTCTTGAAAATCAACTCTTAGGCAGAGTCATTCTCACAGAGAAACAGGTAAAAGAATTGATCGTATCTATTTTCCAGACTGCACTTTTTTTGCGTTCTCCTGAGGATGCTTTTCTTTAATTTTAATTTGTTACTTTTTATTCTCATATTGCAGAGTAACTTTCTGGCTCTCTCTGTTGTGATTATTCTTAATATAACCTATTTGTGGTGGTTTAAAAACTGACACAGAAGCAACTGACTCATTCATGTGGAAGTTTCTATTTCTCTTTATTGTTGCAGCCTTACCATGTTCACCTTATTTTTTCTGCCCCAATGAGTTACAATCTCATGAGAATGGCCTGTGAAAAGAAAAAGGGCTTGGAATAAAAACTGCTGTTCTTCTGTCTACACGCTGTGGAGCTGAGGGCAACACAGAATCATAGAGGCATAGAATCAAATGGATTGGAATGGACCTCTGAGATCATCAAGTCCAACCCTTGATGCACTACTACCACAATTACTGGCCTATGGTACTAAGTGCCACATCCAGTCTCTTCTCAAATACCTCCAGGGACAGAGAATCCACCACCTCCCTAGGACATAACCTGGTGAAAAGGATTCAGACTGAGCTACTTCCTTGCTCCAAGGGGAAACCTACTAATTTTGACATTGCAGATATATTAGTTGAGGAAGTCCAAGTTCAGGATGACAATCCCAATCAACATGCCACCAGCAGTTCTGGAGGGAGGCTGATTGGTAGTTTTTAAACTATTGAACACCTAATCCCTGTAGCTATAAAATCGTGCAATGCTGATATTTTAAGAGACACTATGCATCCATGACTGTGTATTTACTAAGATTTTGGCAATAGCTCCAGGTTACCTTCACTAGAGAGGAATGAGATGAATGTCTCTGTTCCCTTTACTGTGGAATTTGTTGAGGTTCTCTTCTTCTTCCAAAACCACTCCCCCATCCCCAAATGTAAGATGTTTCTCATTAATGGCCTCAGTCATCTTGTTCATGTCAAGTAGTTGCATTTTATTCCCAAACAGTACACAGATCTCATGAGAGAAATCACACTCATTCTGTGATGGTCTATATTTTATCAGACATGTTCATTGCACCATCAGCTTTGCTTCATCCATTGACAGCTTGACAATCCGCTGTGTAATGAAATTATCACTGTTTATCTGAAACATGCTGTGATGTGGATATTTGCAAAGCCTTAAGCCAAACTTCTCTTCCTGGACCTTGCAATACAGCACATTCCTTCAGATGAAAGTTGATTTATCAATAAATTCCTTCATTCATTGCAATTTCTGTATGCTTGCTTGGAAAATGCAGTCTAGTAACCACGGTGGTAGTGGATCGAGGGTTGGACTTGATGATCTCAGAGGTCCTTCTCAACCTGACTGATTCTATGATTCAATGATAATTGGATTTGAGAGACTTGATATATGTCTGAATGTAATATAACTTGATATTTTATTGATGCCATTATTTTGATACATTAGCTGTTAAGAAATTTAACAAAAAAAATTGTTTATTTAGTATCATGGATATTGCAGATTAGTAGTGGAGTTATAACATGCAAGAACTGTTTATGGCTTTTTGAATTTTCACATTCATATTTCAAGATCTGTGCTGAAAAAAGGCTCAGGAGTCATAAGGAACAAATTTTGTCTAAGGATCCTTCACTTTAGTTTGGTAATTCTGTTTCCAACTTGTTTCTCAGGCTCTTCTTGTGCAGAAAACAGCTTTCAGTTTTTAAAATGCATTGCACTCTAAAGTATGTTTAACCTTTTAAACTGAACTCAGCAAAACATGAAATTTAATTTAGATGCTAACTTTCTTTTAATGCTGTCTTTTGAAAAAGGGTTTCTGATTCATCGAACTTACATGATGCCTCTCTTGCTTCCTAAAATTGTTACCTGTTTCTCTTTAGTTTCATGAGGCATCAATTGATTCAAATGCAGTTAACTGTAGTTTTCTTGTCTATTTTCATCAGTTTTTGTCAGAATCTTTTGAATCTGTAAGCACATCTTCTAAGTTATGTGGCATTTACATTATTCTATAATGATTGTAGAATAATCTTTTCTACCTGATGATGATTATGATGTTTCAGTGTACCTTTTGTACAAGTGACAAGAAAAACCCCTAAATCTGATACTAGGAAGATGATTTTTTTTAATTTCCTTTTTAAGGTAAAACGACATTCTTTAAAAGAAATGAATGCTTGAATTCATTGTGTAAGGTGAATGTAGGAGTGAGAAGACCACAAGTTTGGAATGTGGGAAAACAAAATAGCAATTTCCAACATGTAGCAGTGTTGCAAATATGTATAAATGAAGGCTACTCAAATGAGGGAATAAACCCTTTCCTTAAGTGTTGATGGAGGTCTCAGGTCTGTTAGGCCTCTAGAGCTATTTGAGAGGTCACGTATTTCTTAGTGTTGTCCCTGTTTCTTTGGAATATTAGCAGCCAGTGAGCAGTGCAGAAGTGGACTCGGCAAGAGTGGAGTGAACACTTGACTTCCTAGTTAGTTAAAACTGTTCACAAGACCTTTGTAAACAGAGAAGGAGTGATTCCGTAGACATAGCCAGTATTTCTACCAACTGACTCACGTACTACTGATTCAAAAGATTCATATTACCTTTATCTAAGGAAAGGCTCTTAACTCATCCTGTCCCTTTTCTTTCTTTTTACTTCACTGTAATGTATTGAAATATTTTGTAATATTTCAATATTTTTATGAGTGATTAATTTGTAATAAGTTTTTAGAGGTTAATTTTAAAAGTATTGTAAGAATGTCCTGAAAGGACTTTTATCTCTGAAGAATATATTTTTCTACATATTTCCAACAGGTTTAGTGTTTTTTTAATGTGAAACTGTTGATTAATAGATATCCACCTTTTATATATCAGCACCGGAAAACAAACTGGGTACCACACAGACTGTATTATTAAAAATAATCAATTAAACACTCAAGTTCTACATATTTTCTTAATCAATGAACCATTTTAGTGAGAGGCTGAAGTTACCGCTAGTTGATGAAAGAGTATTTTCAGAGTCACTTCTTGAAATATTTGTTCCTTAATTTGATGACTGAGGACAGCCATTGTAACTGAGACTAAATCTGCAATATGCTGATTGAAAAACAAGGCATAAATGAGGATGAGATCAGATGGAATGAAAAAAAAAAGTCCTATGCCTGGAAAGGTGTTTGTACTTGTCTTTTCTGAAACAGAAAGGGAAGAAAAACAATTACTATTCTGAATGTCTTACTCTTTTAGGGCATAATATGAGCATGTTCCATAGTATTTATTGAAATTATTTGTTAATACCGACTTATGTACCCGATTCAGAAACCTGGTAATAAACCTTGTGTCAGAAATACCACTGGAATTCTTACACCCAAATTACTGCAGTACTCTTGACTTACATTGTTTTAGTAGGATCAGTACTTTTTAAACTGTTTTATTTTAATTTCGTTTTTGATTGATTTTCTGCTTTCCAAATATTACCATGTATTGCAATAGGAATTAGAGAAAGAAAGAACTGATCTTATTGAAGATGTGACTATGAACAAAAGGAGGATTAAGGACCTAGAAGATAACCTCTTGTTCCGACTTACAAGCACTAAGAGTTCTCTGGCAGATGATGAGAGTCTGCTAACTGTATTGACTAACACTAAGAAGACTGCTGAAGAAGTAACAGAGAAACTGAAAACTTCTGCTGAAACTGAAGTACAGATCAACTCAGCCCGTGAAGAGTATAGACCTGGTGAGTGAAGGTAGTGATGAAAGACAAATGGCTAGAACGTGTATTTAAAACTTCAATACTTGGAGTAGGAGAAATAGTAGGATAAGATCAGTAAGACCATAATTCATGATCTTTGTTTTCCCATAAGTAAAATGTATCTAGGAGAAATCATGGAGAAAATAGTCAATGTTGTGGTTCATGTGGAATTTATAAAATGGAATGATCTCTTGGCTTTGTAGACTTCCCATTGCTCTATATGTATGCCAGGGGAGTCCCTGGTGGTGAAGTGGTTAAAGCACAGCGCTGTGAACGCTGAGACCCAGGTTCGAGTCCCGGTCAGGGCCCCTCCCCGGGCAGATGGAGCTCGTTAGCCCTGTAAGGCAATCCATCTACGTCCTGAGGACCTCGCTGCCACCGTCCAAGCGTGCTTGGCCCCAGCAGATGAACCTTAGGATTAAAGGGTGGGCTCAGTTCCGCGCACACTGTGTCTCACCTAAAAAATCCAATGCGCAGGCTGGAAGGTGTAAAGACCTTCCCCGGTTCTTCGTTCGTGAAGAGACTGGCCATACAATATGTATGCCAGTCTAATTAGAGTTTTTAGGTAACTGTATGTTTGAGTTCAACATGTTGACATTCTTTTACAGACCTAGTATATTGGTAAATAAAGGGAAAACTTTCTGGAATTACCTGCATTTTAGGGAATGTATCAAATGGTCAGTTAGTGTATCAGAAAGCTTTGCAGAATTTGTAAAACCTTTGTATTTAAAACTAATGACTACCGAAAGTAAGTTAAATCAGTGCTGGGTAAGTTAAATCAGTGCTGGGTAAGTTAAATCAATATGGTTCATTTGGCTTTTATATGGCTCCTGTAAAAGTCTGTAAAGAGTAATTTGTTTGGACATTCAAACAGTATTTCAAACAACCAAAATTTTTATGTGTTCTACTGACAATCTGAATATTGCAGTGCTCTCCAGCTGCTCTCCAGATATGCTCGTATTTGAAACTAGGTTTTACATAGTAAGCATTAATTGCAGAAAAGATTTTTTTTTTGCTGATGTATAAATGAGAATTAAATGAATTATTTTATTATTTTACTGGGCATTAAAGAATACAAAAACTAAAGGAACTTCAGTTATCATTATCATTATTATCAAATCCACCTCTACATCTTGTAGATACCTAAAGTTTTCTGCTCTGCATTTCTGCTTTGAACACATTCTTATTTCTTGTTCTTCAGTTGCAACTCGAGGAAGCATCTTGTACTTCCTTATTACTGAGATGAGCATGGTCAATGTCATGTATCAAACTTCACTTCGGCAGTTTTTGCAGCTTTTCGACCGCTCCCTAGCCAGGTAATTTAGCTAACAATAAGTTGTATTTACCCAGTCCTGGAGGTGCTTGTAGTACAGTAAAGATTTCTTGTAAGCTAATATCAGAAGGAAGACTTGCTTCTTACCGTCTTGACCATGAATTGTCAGTTTAAACACCCATAAGGCTTCGTCTGTTAGTTACCAAGGCAATGAACCCTCTAATGTATGTGCAGTCCTTCACAATTGAGCATTAGATAATTAAAACCCATTGTAGTACATTGATTTTCAGGTGTGCAAAAAGGCTTGATCAGAATTTTCTCTTTTTTGTTGCTCCTTCATTCTGAAAGTTCTTGCTAGCTTGCTGTCTGATATTTTGTGATTGTGATCTGTTATCTTTTATGTTTTCAAAATACAAGACTATGGCTTTTTGTGATATTCAACTGCAGACCTTTCTTCTGGCAGGTCTACCAAGAGCCCTATAACCAGCAGGAGGGTTATTAATATCATTGAACATATGACATATGAAGTGTTCAAATATACTGCCCGAGGACTCTATGAGGAGCACAAATTTCTCTTCACATTATTGCTTACATTGAAGATTGATATGCAAAGAAACAGAGTGAAGCACGAAGAATTTCTGACACTTATTAAAGGTTGGAACTATGGAACAATTTTAAGTAGAGCATATATGTTATTATAGAAAATTTGTTAAGTTATTTCTCCAAACCAACGTACTTCTTCCTTTTGCACATTAGAAGCCAGTCAATTGTAAGAATACATGGTTATCTTTCTGGTCTGGTGACAGACAGCATTGTATGGTAGTTCTAATTTATAGCAGCACACTGAATATTGATAAATATATCTTTGGAATCATGAGAATTTGAAAGGAATATTGTTAAATGTCCTTTTACAGTTAATGTCTGCTGCTCAAATACCACTAGCTCTGTGTTTGACTTAGAAAAAATATTATTGTAATAAAAATATTTTTGTTTATTTGATAACTGCAGCAAATATGAACAGAAAGGGATGCTGAAAGTTTATAAAAAATATCAGAGCCTTAGCTGAATCTGACAAGTTCATAGATTTGGTATGAGCTGTGTACAAGCACTGTGTTCACTTGAAAGTTTGAATTAATTTTGTATTATCTTTCCAAAAGACCTGATTTTTCTGGCAACATTTATTTATGGATTTTAACTGTGAATTTTTCTGTGTTGAATCTTCAGAATATCTTTTCCCAAAAAGTATTTATTTCCAGGCACATTGCACAAAAAACCCAGTAAAACTTCAAAAGGTAAATTGATTAAGAAAGGTTACATTTGAGGTATATAAGAAAATATTAAAAAATAACCAAATTATAAACTCTGCTTCATAAAATATGTCATGACTTTATAAAGTAGAAAATGCCTGTAACCTCATGATTGAAAAATCTAGATTCTTTTTTTTGGTGTTTTCCTTTTATTTTTTTTTTCTTTCTTTTAGTTTCAGTTGAATTTCAAGGAAGGCAAATGTATATATTGGCAAAGACAAAAACATTGAAATGAACCCAAAGCCAAGCTTATTCTTTTGCAGTAAAACATAAATTTATTTTGTAATGAGAAGGTGTTATGGATTTTAAAAAATTATGTAAATTTAGATGAAACATAAGATTTGAAAGTAAATTTTGAATGTTACCTAACTCAGAAATTTCTTTATGACCTTCCTTAGTTATTAAGTCATCTTTCTCCAGTTTCGGAAAATTTAATCACGTGAAATAGTCTTGTAATATCTAGTTTACATTTTCCAAATAGGTCTTATTTATTTGTTTGTTTGTTTGTTTGTACTTGTGTCTCCAACAGTTCTAATTGTAACCAAGTTCAATTTCTTGCAGGTGGTGCTTCCCTAGACCTTAAAGCTTGTCCTCCTAAGCCGGCTAAATGGATTCTGGATATGACTTGGCTGAACTTGGTGGAGCTCAGTAAACTTGAACAA
The DNA here is from genome assembly GCF_003031625.1 of Empidonax traillii. Lineage (NCBI taxonomy): Eukaryota > Metazoa > Chordata > Aves > Passeriformes > Tyrannidae > Empidonax > Empidonax traillii. The sequence goes on from NW_020955431.1 coordinate 1,200,014, forward strand.
TTTTCAGATATACTTGATCAAGTAAGTAAGAGCTTTTTAAAATTAATCTCTCATTTGACAGTGATTGTCTAGTAGTGATCAAACCATGTGGTGGAAAACTGGTTTATTTTATAGAACAGAATGAAACTGACAGTAGGTACTCAGAGTTGTGGCCCTGACTTCTTAACAGCCTCTGTTGATGAAAGGACTTAACATCCCCCCCCCCCCCCGCCATGAATATAAGAAGTAGGATGTGCACACTCTATATAATTATAATATTTTCAGATTGGGATACAACTTGCTATTATCCAATTTATGTATTGTAACTTGAATCTTCTTTCAATTATTAAATTTTTTTGCATCCCTGTTGTGCTTTTTTACACTATGTATTATGATGCTTATTCCAATATTTCTCTGATAGTTAGGGAAAGAGTGTTCAGTAAATTCAACAGTTGTATGAAACAGTTTTAGTGGACACTGAGTGTATTGCAGCTAAGTAAGTAAATAGCATTTAGTATATGTGAAGAGTACTTTCTGTTCATTCATGTGGAGAGCAATTATCTACCTAGCATTCTCAAAGCTGTGTCTGTGCCTAGCTATCTGTGTTCTGACATTCCTATGCTATTATATCATTAATGAAAAATACTCAGTAGTCGCTCTGTTTTTCAGAATATGAATGCCTAAGGATGTTGTTGCATTCTGCAATTCCATACTTAAAACCTGAAAGATTATCCTATAATTTTTAATAGCCTTATTAAATCTGTGTGCTGATATTGCTAAACAAATCCTCGTGTGTGGATTACTTGTCTATGACTCTCATTAAAAATTCGTGACCTACTGGCAGTGCAAATATGACTTGTCTGTTTAGTGAGATTTTTAGTGAGATTTAGTGAGATTTTAGTGAGATTTTTGATGATATAACTGCAGATTTCCAGTGAAGAGAAACAGTGGAAAATCTGGTTTGATAGTAAGAATCCTGAAGAAGAATTGGTTCCTAGTGGCTATGGTCAATCTCTGGACTGCTTCAGACATCTTCTTCTCATCAGATCTTGGTGTCCTGACAGGACCATAGCTCAGGTACTTTTATGTAGCCAACGTGGTCTATTTGGGTATCACTAGAATAAACAGTTACCGAATTGCAGTTCATTGTTATTTTATGTAACGCTAAGCACCTTCCTGTAATGGACCATTATGTTGCATTTTCTGAAATTCATTTTAGAAAATTTATGCATTTGTTACAAGGGCAGCATTAGTAAAATTTATTCTAATGTATTGAACAGATATTATCCAATGATTTCATTTTGGAAATAGGATTTCTGCTGGAATCTTATGTGTTTATCCAGATCTCTTTATCAGTTCAGAAGGTACTTTTCACTGTCCTTGCTCACTCACTGGGATTTTAGAAGTGTCCCCATGTTACACTGAAGTAAAATATTTTAGTGAACTCAGTTGTCTGGGGGACAATGAAATATGAAAACAATTTAACTGAAGAACCATTTCCTGCATGGAAGAATTAGACCTGTTATAGAAAAATCTGTACTCTGTTCAAAAGTTTTAATTTAAAACCATCTATTTAAAAAGGAGGTAAGTATAAAATTGAAGGTTATTAAACAATTAGACTATTTTTAAGAAAAATCAACTTCTAGGAGCCTACTTTTATCTTTGTATTCTTCTCCAGTGTAAAAGAAAAAACCTATTGAATTTCTGGCAATTCAGAGCAATTAATGACAAATTATTGAAATTGGAATGCATTACTAAAAGCGTGGTATTAATTTTATGGATGCACATCTTTAGACATTGTGATTGGATTCAGAGAAATCCCATAGGAAGAGAAGTCAGTAGGTTAAACAGTACAGTATATAAAATATCTCTGTGATGTGTGCTGTATGACTGAAACAGATCATGCAAAATTAGTTCCTCAGTACTGTTAATGGGGGCAAGATTCACTTTCATCTTATGATTTCATGAAAACTGATAGTTCATCAAATGCTTAATGCTGATTATCTTTTATCTTTGAGAAATAACCCAGAGGTATTAAGGGGAAGATTTATCTAAGATGAAAACATTGTAATGGGAAAGAGTACAAGAAATATCATCTCAAGACTGTTTGAAAGAGCCTTTCCTATTTCTTAGAAGAAAAAGAACAATAATCTAAAACTTTTAAAGATAAATAAAAAAAGAAATGAAAGAGATGATCTTCACCCATTCCTCTGGATCTTTTACTTACTGATAGTTATTTTCATCATTACTACAGTTAATTCATTGTTTGTTTAACCATGAAGATGGGAAAGGCCTAACAGCTTTGAAGCCCATCTTTAATGCTTTCCTCCTTTTTTTTTCTAGATTTTAAGGCTTTGAGTCTAATGGAGATATGATATGTAAAAAATTTTCTTTTGCTGGAGTTTTATCCAGTTTTTTTTAATACTGTAATTATAGGTATTATATATAACAATACATGCAGATATATGTAATATAATCATTATTTTAAAAATTTTAATCGGTCTTATAATTCTGTAAGAAATAACACCATCAAAAACAGTATGATGTGTTAACATGTAAAAATAAACTTGTTGCGTATTTTTATTTCTTATATAAATTTTTATCAGCCTTTGCTCTTCAGTTCACTTATTGGTTTACACTGGGAAGAAAACTATTAAATGGTTTGGTCACAGTTTAAATTTACCCTTTGTAATATAGGCAAGAAAATACATCACTGACACTATGGGTGAGAAATACGCAGAGGGAGTCATCTTGGATTTGGAGAAAACATGGGAAGAGTCAGATCCACGTACTCCCCTCATATGCTTTCTTTCCATGGGCTCTGATCCTACGGACTCAATTATTGCTCTGGGAAAAAGACTAAAGACAGAAACATGCTGTGTTTCCATGGGCCAGGGACAAGAAATCCATGCTCGTAAACTTCTACATCAGACAATGGCTCATGTAAGCGACAACAATCTGAATGCTTTTTGCAGCTGTATTAAACACTTAGAAATAAAAATCCTGTCATGAAATAAAGTTTGACAACTTCTCATAAAGAGCTAATTAGCAGATTAGGTGAAAAGAAACTAATTCAAAAATAGGGAGGAGAAGCACCTTTTGTTTAGTTAAGAGAAATGCAGTTATTTTCCCTCATTGTCTGACATATCCTCTTAATGAAGAGGTATATGAGATGTCTATATGTAGTATGGTTATTCATATGAGAAGGCTTGATACTTATTGATTGATAGCAATAGATTAATTGAGTATATATATTTGGCTATTTTCCAAGCGTGGTACCCTTGTGAAGAACAAGGTTTAGCAGCTTGCTCTATGGAGCTACTCCTGAGCTCCCATATGTAAGCCAAAATTTATCTGTGTTTATCTGCAATGTAGTCATGGCAAGGTATGTTTTAAATGTACTGAAATGGAAAAGGTAGAGATTTCTTGAGAAGACTATATGGGACAAGTAAGGACCACTTCTTTTTATGAAAAAGCCAAATAAGCTAGCACCACCTCCAGAAGGAAAAACCCACAGCTTAGCTCATAAAAAGTGATTTCAGTTTGTGAACAATGTTGATAACTTCATATTCTGTTGTTTTAAACTAGGGAGGTTGGGCACTTCTGCAAAACTGCCACCTTGGACTTGACTTTTTGGATGAGTTGATGGACACTCTAATAGAGACGAAGAATGTCCATGAAAGCTTTCGACTGTGGATGACAACTGACATTCACAAACAGTTCCCCATCACCCTTCTTCAAATGTCTATTAAGTTTACCAATGAACCACCACAAGGGCTCAGAGCTGGGCTAAAGAGAACATATGGTGGTGAGTGCTGGAATTGTAGTGATTTAAAACCAAATTTTGGACTTGGGTATTATTGTGTGGTCAAGTTACAGCCACTGATAAGCTAGTATGAGGGACTGATCACAGTGATGCCAGAACACATATCTTGGTCCCTGTTTTGAGCTAGAAGTTGTGAAAATTAAAAAGAAGGTCTGCTGAAGTTCTGTTACCAGAACTAATTGGACAGAAGAACAGGAAGTGCTTTTTCTTTTCTCAAATGCTGGCTTCTAGTATCTTAGTTCAGAGTGTTTGAATCTTTGATCTTCTGTCTTTTTGCAGGAAAATTAGGTGTTGTATTTGCTGGCTATCAAGTGCTCTTTACATTACATAAAACAAAGGACAAAGAGTCTGTGTGGAAAGCAACTTTATATGAATTCAGCTATTAGTAAATTGTGGGGTTTTTTTCCCTGAAGTTTACTTTTTTAATTTGAGTAACTTGATAACATGCCATAAATTGTCCCCAGCACAGAACACTTTGTGGGACAATAATTAAACTCTTGGGAGAGGCAGGGAGCCAACTGAAGATCTCTAGAGTGAGATTTTATCACTGATTTGAAGTAGTTTCTAAAAGGACTATCACTGTGATTCTTATTAAGTTCATTTACAATCAATAGGTGTCAGCCAGGATTTACTAGATTCCAGTAAAATGGTACAGTGGAAACCAATGTTATATGCTGTAGCCTTCCTACACTCCACCGTTCAAGAAAGGCGCAAGTTTGGATCTCTGGGTTGGAATATACCCTATGAGTTTAATCAAGCTGATTTCAATGCTACTGTGCGCTTCATTCAAAACCACTTGAATCGCATGGATACCAAGAAGGTAATCAATGCTTTTGTGGGGAAGGTATATTGAGATGATAGATCTTCCTAGTAGTGAAATGAATATAAATGCTTCCTAATAACTGAAATACAAGTATGATTTTAACTTATTTCTTTCCCCACAAACATTCAGTATTCCAAGTATATATGTATTAGGGCAACAGACTTCAATTAGATTTTTAATCCAGTGTGTGTTAAATTTCTATGTTAACCTGTATGTTAAAAAAAAGCCCCCCCGCAACCATCTCAGAAATCTAAATCTTAAAAGTACAGACCTTTTCAATATTAATTACATAAATTAGTTAAAAATGGGTGACTGTATTTAAAATACTCTTTTCAGGGGATCTCCTGGAATACTGTTTGTTACATGATAGGTGAGATCCAGTATGGTGGTCGTGTGACAGATGACTATGACAAAAGACTCATGAACACCTTTGTAAAGGTTTGGTTCAATGAAAATACATTTAATCAGGAATTCAGCTTCTACAAAGGATACAGCATACCTAAATGTACTATGGTGGATCAATACCTTCAGTACATACAGGTTGGTAAATGAAAGCGAATCACTAATTTCTGATAAATTCCTGTTTCCCTATATTTTTCTTTTCTTCTGAATGCCTGTATTTTGTCTTTTATTCAGAGATTCTTTATTGGTTTCTAGCATTCTGCATATCTGTTAGTGACACCTAATTCTTTTCATCAATGTTATCATCATCATGACAGGAATATTTTCTTTTTCCTGTGGTTTGCTTGAGTGACTTATCTGGGGGGCACACAGTTATTAAAGAGGGCAAAAATGGAGTCCAGAAATTGGGTAAAACCTCACAGAAATAAAATATGTACATACATGAAAATACAAGCTTACTATTAAAATAGCACATGGATGTTAAAACTGAATTTGTTTGATGTGATTAGGGCTGTGACAGAACAAATAGATCACAGCTAGTTATTTGCCCTAAGACTGTTTGAAGAAATCTAGCTTACTTTACCATGTAAGGGTTTTTTTTTCTGTTAGTTATTTGTTTTTGCTGTATGTTGGTTTTTTGTTTGTTTAGTTTTTTTTTTTTTTTTTTGGGGGGGGGGATTTTTTTATGATTAACTTATAAATCCATATCCAGTTGTGCTCTTCTTATATTTTACTACGTAGAGCCTTCCTGCTTATGACACACCCGAGGTGTTTGGTTTGCACCCCAATGCAGATATCACTTGCCAAAGTAAAGTTTCCAAAGATGTATTGGACATCATCCTCAGTATTCAGCCTAAAGATAGCTCTGGTGGAGGAGGTGAAACCCGAGAGGCGGTTGTAGCCAGACTGGCTGATGATATGCTGGAAAAGCTTCCTGCTGATTATGTACCATATGAAGTGAGTTAATGAAATCCTGTCACAAACATTTGCTCCATCTTGCTTTTTATGGATAAAAAAAGAAAAACCAAACAACTTTTTTCAAAGCATGTTTGAATTCATTCATACAGGCAATACTTCCAATATATATTTAAGTCTGACCAGACTCTTAATGTTTATAATGAGGTCACTAAATGTGGGCTGAAGTGCTTTTGTAAGAACTTTTAAAGAAATATTAAACCACTTAATGTTTAGGATGTCATTTGTACTATAGAGGAGGTAGAATCATCAGCTTTTGACTGAGGTTATTGACCGTATAAAATTTCTAGTTATGTTCATGCAGTTGTTAATTTGTTAACTTTACTAACTTCTAATTAAAAATTTATCAGTGAGTTTAGTTAGAATACAAAGCTGCCTGGTAATGTGATAGTTCCCAGGCATTGCTGATAAATAGCACTACTGTTTATAGGCAAAGTAGCTTGGACAATTGGTTTGTGCAAAGGGAACCTTGGAACTGTCTGTTGGAATTAAATCTGAATGCCTTGAAATAGGGTAAACAGCCCACACATGCTCTTTGAATGACATTAGCTTATAGAATGATATACAGAACAAATAATGAGTTAGACTAAAAACACAGCCAATCTTGTCATCCTAGATTTCTCTTGGAACAAATCCAGTATTTGTGTCTTGTAGAGGATTCAAGGGAGGTGCCAAACTGACCATTTAAGTCCACAAATAAAAGTGTTACATCCTAAAAATCATACTGGGGCCTAACCTGGACATAAGACCAGCTTTGTTTTTTCACTTCTATTGAAGTATCTTTGGTTTCTACTTACAGGTAAAAGAAAAACTAAAGACCATGGGACCTTTTCAGCCTATGAACATATTTTTGCGACAGGAGATTGAACAAATGCAGAGAGTTATTTCTTTAGTGAGAAGCACTCTGACTGATCTAAAACTTGCCATTGATGGGACAATAGTTATGAGTGAAAATCTGAGGGATGCTTTAGACTGCATGTATGATGGGAGGATTCCTGCTAGCTGGAAAAAAGTAGGTGTACATCACTTGTTATGGAAAGAAAAAAATCCTATTTCTGAAGAGCTAGATTAAACTGTTAGACTTATAGTAAATAGTTTTTTTCAATCTGTGTTTCAAAAGTGTTTACCAGTACTGTGCAACTGCTGGAATAGATTTTGTGCTAAAATAAACACAGTGAAAACGAGCCTTCTTTCATTTATAAAAATAGAAGTGAATGTGGGGGTTTCAGGTATTTCCCATTTTCACAGCCTGTTGCATGTTGGCAGGATAAAAAACTAGAGGGAAGAGAGTAATTTAAAATGTGATGATGGATTTTAAAAAATAGCACTCACATTATTGGACTACGATGGTGCTATTCTTTGATTTTAAGACTAGTAGTCATATCATCACAGAAAAGTAGGCACTGGAAAGGAGCACACTTGTGAAAGTGGGGTCAATTAAAGCAGGTTTCCCAGGGGTCTCCAGAATCGAGAGTCCACAATCTCTCTGGGCAACCTATTCCAGTGCTGATCACATTCACAGTAAAAACCAACCAATCAATCAAACACCAACCAACCAAATAAAAAAAACCCTTGGATTTAAAGGGAATTTCTGACATTTCGTCTTGTGCCCACAACCTTTTGTCCTATTACTGACAAGGATCTGGTGTCATCTTCTTCCATTCTCTACACATGAGGTATAAATATTTATAATATCTCCTTTGAGCCTTCTGTTCTCCAGGCTAGGTAATTAAAACTCTCAGGAATTATTTTCAGGGACAACTAGAGCTGTTAATGGCAACTGATGGAAAGAAAAATGGGGAGTTTTATTTGTTGTTTGTTTTTACTCACAAAGTGTTTTCATGGTACAAAACCTAGACCAAAGCAGATGCTTCACGGAGCAACTATTCAAAGAGACAAATCATATCTTCACATTGTCTAAGATCAGTTTTCCCTAACTTTTTTTTTTTTTTCAGAGGAATAAAACACCAGAATAGTTTTGGCAGAAATCACGTTATCTTGATTTATTGACCTTGGGATTAAAAAGACCTGTATACTATTTTTCTTCCTAGTTTAAACAGCTATCTAACTTTGCAAAAATGTAATAAAATGGAAAATTACCACAGAGAGTATTATGCATGTGTAGATGGAATGGTAGACATGAATTTGAAGAGAGAGAGACTTTTCTTCAGGTTTCAGTGGGATGCAATACTGAAGCATCAGGTTAAAAGTCAAGATATGAAAGATGATCTTCAAAGATGCTTTGCTAATATTATGTTGTTTACTACCCTGTGAGGAGTTATCTTTTCTTGACATGAATATGCTATTTTAAAAGATGTTTACTGTTTTTAGGCATCTTGGGCTTCCAGTACTCTTGGTTTCTGGTTTACTGAGCTTCTGGAGAGAAATCACCAGTTTTACAAATGGATTTTTGAAAGTCGACCAAACTGTTTCTGGATGGCAGGGTTTTTTAATCCTCAAGGATTTTTAACTGCAATGAGGCAGGTAAAGTGGGTTTGAAGTCTCATTCTGCTTTTTTTTTTTTTTTTTTTACATTACATTTACATTACTTAAAAAAAATATATTGTGTGATAAAGGATGAGTTTATACATGTGACTCCATCATGTCAGCAGGGAAGATACACGCGACTATCTAACATTTTCTAAGACAACTGTTCTTCCTTTGCACATACTTTTTCAGTATTTTAACCACTAATGTGTTAATATATTTCTATAATGACCAAGGCCAAAGTAAGTAGGGTTTACCTTACAACATTATTAAGGTAGACTGGAGAATGATTGTTTCATGTTTCCTTTGAAGTATCCCTGAGAATGGGTGTTAAACCCATTACTTTATTTTCCTTTTTTTTTTTTTTTTTTTTTTTCCCCTTCTCTTTTGCTCTGTGTTCAATACTTACCTGGCTGGATATTGCAGAGAAAAGTTATTCCCAATTTGTCATGCATTTCACTTCTATAGTTCAGTAGCTGATTCAGTCTCTTTTCACGAAGTGGGAAAGACTTTATCAGTGGATATGAAATTTGATGTATTTGATAACGTACATATGGCTGTCAGCTTGGTGATTGTGTTGGTTGTTCAGCATGCTAGTTGCATTTGACAAATGAACTACTTTTTACATTAAAAGGAAGCAATAAATACCTGTGTTGGTCAGCATTAAAGGGACATATTGGAGACAGTAAGTGTCTGGAGTATGTAAAATTGGAAAAGAATACTCAGGCAGGAATGTAATGGGACCTCAGGATAAAAACCCAAACTTTTGGAGGAGAAAACGAAGATTTAGGCAAAGGAAAAAATCTCCCCTCCTAGTCTGAGGTCTTGATAGCGTAATCTGAAATTCTGATTGGTGACTTGTGTTAAAATTGCAGGAATAGCTTTGGAATTATAAAGCAAGATATTTCTTTTGAGTAAACAGTCTTAAACTGTGATTTTGTTTTGCACCCAAGCTTGTAGAAAAAGTTTAATAGGAGGATTTGAAAGAACTGAAATCTACAGAACTTTCCAGTTCCATAAAAAGAGACTGTGGACACATAACAACCTAATATCCCAAGTAAATATCCAAGTGACTTTCTGGGCTTTGCTGTGTGGTGAAACAAATAGAAATGAGAAAGATGAAGAGCCAGAATGATTATTAACTATAAATATTTTATTACTTTAAAGCATCTAATTAACTGCAGTAAGGGGTGAACATTAATTCCAGTTACTTCCAACAAAGATCTTGGAAAACATTTACAAGACCAGGATAAAACTTTGGTTTGCCATAACTTAATGACCTGGGATAGTAAGGAACTGGGCAATTAGGAACTGAGTGTGGTCCAATGCATTAGATAGACTAAATTTGAAGTATATGTTAAATCTTAAGCATTTCTATCTTCAAGTGTTCTCTAGTGTTGTTTTTTTTTTTAATAACTTTAATGCTGAATGAGCTCTTAGTCATCAATAAGAATACTATGTTTGATTTTCAAAATATTTTTCCCTTTTGTAGTGCCATACCTTCAGTACCTTAGAGACAAGTCAAACTGCTGTAAACATGAATATCATAAAAAGCTGGAGTTTTTTGTATGGAAGAGGATATGTTATGACCATAGAAATATATTTCCAATAACTGGGAAAATGGTTCTGTGTGCATGTGAAAATGTAACCTAACTTTTGTCTGGTTTGGGTAGGAAATAACAAGGGCTAACAAAGGATGGGCTCTTGACAGTGTAGTGCTGTGCAATGAAGTCACTAAATGGATGAAGGATGATATCACAAACCCTCCTTTGGAAGGTGTCTATGTTTATGGACTGTATTTGGAAGGAGCTGGCTGGGACAAAAGAAACATGAGACTGACTGAATCTAAGCCGAAGGTGCTCTTTGAGATGATGCCGGTTATAAAGATATATGCAGAGAATAACAGTAAGTAATTGTATTGTAAAGGATGTTATTTTGATAGGATTCAACGATTTAACTACATGGAAATCTTTTGGGCTGTAGGGATTTCATGATGCTGTTGCTATTCATTGCATACATATAAAAATCTTTCTCAATGGGGAAGTCTTCCATTTAAAGTGTGCTTTCAGTCTTCCTTGGTAATTGATTATGGGCACTTTTCCTGCTAATATTTAGATAGATACCTTCTGGTCGTAATGATGTTAATAACTTTTTAACCCATTTGCAGGTGAGCTGTACATATTGACAATGTGCATCTCAGATTTAGAACATCAACACTCATATAAATAAACTCTGTAACCTCTGTAGCCTCTGTAACCTAAACACAAATAACCTCTTTTCACATGCTAAATGAATGTAATATATATATATAAAACATATAACCATGTATACACAACATAAAAGGTATACTTGGGGTTGTATATATCTATATATATAAGGTGTTTATAGAGAACATGTTATATGTGTAATGTGTATATTTATAAAAATGCATTTTTTCAGTGGACAAGACTGCTTTTGAGCTAACAGAAGCAAACGAGATAGAGTGAGGTGGTGGAGGTAGAAGATGTTTTGTCTTTGAGGCAAAAAAGGAATGTAAGGATAGGAAAGAAACTTGTGGGGCTGAAGGTACTATTATGTGAAAATGTGTAATTTTTGTTTATTTGGTGTTTTTTTCCATACAAAATAGGAAATACTGTTGAATAGGGATGTAAAATAGGATAGAACTATCCATCGCAGAAGATAAAATTGGAATCCAAGTCTGTTGAAAAGCATTCCACCTCTAAAAGCAAAGCTTGGTTACATGCTATTCTGCATAGCTGATCTTTTATAAAAGACATGATCAACAGACAAGATACTAAATAATGAACACTGAAGTATTGAACTGTTGACTAGACCACTGTTCTAATTCTGAAGTGAAGTAGTTGATGACTTGTACACTCAAAATACTAAATGCATTTTAAAATAGGGCATTTTAAATTTTGACATATTGATAAGGAGTAACGTTCAGTGGGCAGATTGAACTAATAAGAACACTAATTACTCTAACAAGTCCATTTACATTTCTTGCCACATAGAGTTCCTATGTGCTGATGTTAAATCTTAAACCTACAGAAATTTCAAACTGCATATGACCTTCAGCTGTCAATAGCACAATAATGAATAGTGTGAGAATCCAGTAAAAGTGTTTCTTGGTGCCAATGGAGAGGAGTGTCTGTTGAACTTTGACTCAGTTTTCCATCTGCCTTATGACCAGTCCCTTAGGGTCCTGTTTTGTCAACTTTGTTTAATTGCTTTTTATGTCTCTTCTGTCTTTTCAGCTGTGAAAGATCCACATCTGTATTCATGTCCAATCTACAAAAAGACCAGTCGAACAGATATGAATTACATTGCTGCTATAGATCTTAAAACTCGTCAGCCTCCAGAGCACTGGGTACTGCGTGGAGTAGCACTTCTGTGTGATGTCAAGTAATGTTAGAGAAAAAAAGGTTTCCAAGAGTTCTTTTCTGGTTTAAATGTAAAGATCAATATGTAGTTAAATATACAATTGAACACTTCTAAAAATAATATTTCTAAGGCATAGACTACATTATGATATTTTTAGAAAACTGTTCTCAAGAAAACTCTACAATAGGGTTATAATCTTAGAGTGATATTAAGTTTGATGTCTTTGGCAAATCATGACAAATATTAGTGTTACTGTCTCCTGAATGTGCATAAACACTCATCCTGTGTGCTTAATTTTACCTTGAATAAAGATTAATTGATTTGAATGTAGTTAATTTTTTGGTAGCAAATATTCTTGTATCAGAAGTTACCTTCAAGTAGCGAAATGCATAGCACCTTTTTTATTTTGTTTTTAATTTTTTTTTTTTTTTAATTTTGTGTGTATCTATGGAAACTGAAGCCCAGTTGCTCATTCATATTAGTTGAAATTCCTCAAGATGGTGTTCCAGGATTTATTTCCTAGGTGATAGTTTTTAGCTTGTTTGCTGTCTAAATAAGGAAGGTGACACTGGAAAAATGTCACACCTGTTTCACTACTTGGAAAACAGTTTCATTGTGTTACATAGGATAACAAGCATTTGACAGCTGCCAGAATTCCTTACTCTCTTTTTCATGACTTATAGATGTGTAATGGATAGGAAGAAAATAGTTCCATAAGAATGACTGGATATTTTTTGATGTGCCACTATACCAGATTTGAGTAAATCTTCATCAAGGTTATTAGTAGTTGGGGTTCTGTAATTTTTTTTCCTTTTCTGCCTTTTTATTTATGTGCTGCAACCTTTTTTATTGTTTTAGCTAAATATAAAAATTTTTATGTAGGAATACATCTTAAAAGAGTGATGTTAGAAGCTCCATTTAGTTTGACACTTGGCTTCACACACCAAGTACAGTTATTTAATCATTTGAAAAGCCAGTTGCTGAGTTCAGTATGTTGTGTATCTTAGTGGTCCACTAGTCATTCCCAGTAATGGCTACTACAGAAGAGGAAGCAATAAAAGCCAGTATTCCTGGTGCATCTGTCATTCATAAATGCTGCAATTGAGAAGCTGTTTTCAATTTTATCTCAGATCAATAGAGATAAACTTTAACATTAATTTCTACTGTCAAATCAGTTATAAAACTTAGATGAAACATTGATTCTGTCAAAAAAAATTCTAGTTGTAGAGGCTTTTCCATCTTGGAATGGTTATTACTTTTTTATTTATTTTAAATAACTCACGGCAAAACATATGAAATGTGTGGAAATCTTTTTTAGGAAATACTTTTAATTTAGACATGGCAATAAATTAATAAAGATAGAAGGGTTGAAGTGTTCTTTACTGGACCACAAAGCATCAGGTTCCAACTTCCAGGAGATCCTCCAGGTGTTCATTGGAGTTCTAAATTGCTGTGAACTTGTCTTTCACCAAGACCTTCCTCTCTGAAGGAGATGCACATACTTCATCCTGGTGCAAGTCATTTACACTGAGAATTTACAAGCCTCAGGCACTTCAAATCCCACCTTTCAAACAGTGGATTTGTTGTACCATCATTGCTGCAGGCACAGTGGAAATGTCAAACCCGACGGTAATTCTCAGTGAGTGAACTATGCACATTTTTTCAGATTGTGATCTTCTATGAGGGTAGTGGGGAAAAGGGTAGTTCCCTACACTGGTGATCCTAGTTATGCCAAATACTGTTAGTGAAGGAACAGTCACTGTTATGTTAGTTGGCCCTGGTCGCTATCATGGATCTGCTCTGCTTTTTGTTCAGGTGCCATGGGACTGTGTCCTTGTCAGAGAGCACCTTGCCCTGCCTACCCTGCTGTGGCTCTTAGTTTCCAGCTCCACTGTCCTTTCCAAACAGCCTGCCTTTGCTGTTCCCTGACATATGCCATAAAACAGGGGGAAAAGTGAACTGTTTCTTGTTCATCTTCATAACTGAAATGGGTAATAAGTCTTTCTGTGGAAAGGAACTTCAATAAAACAATCAGCCCTACCTGACGTATTATAGAACTGGATGTATAGAACTGTTTGGCTTTGCTGTTGGTACTGAATGGATTGCTCAAGGAATACCATTCACAGATTTCAACTGTGCAGCTATTAATCATTCAGCATTATAAATTTGAGGGTCCAGAAAAATTCAGGATTACTGATGGTATTCTCTATATGTTTTTCTGATACTGGGCATGATAAATACATGGATTTTGGAGAATATTTAAAAACAAATGTTATACTATTTTATCTTGCAAATTAATGGTAAAATAACCTTCTGAATAAGGTGAAGATATTAGAGCTTCATCAGAATCCTTTGAAATCCCTCATAATTTTAAAATAAGCAACCTAATCTTTTGAATATATGCTCTGCTGCGTAGGCTATACTGCAGGGAAAGGTCTTGTCTTGCTAACTTCTCTTCAGTAAAATGCTTTTCCCTGATATCTGTGCCTACACTCCTACTTCTTAGCTCATAGATCACTTACACTGAAATTTTTGTTCTCACTCTTGTGATTTTTTCCACTTTCAGAGATTATAAGAAAGAAGAAAAAATTGGTTTATATCAGTGTATGCAATACAATTCCAAATTAACAGTAAGTACGGTTGTCATCATTGAAAAGGATCTTTTTTTAATCAAAACTACTGCTATAGTATATGTACAAACTGGATTAATAAGAAAGTACTTATTCTGAAATAGCATTCATTAAATTATTTTCATAATTAAATCAACATTGAAGAAAATTCAATTTTTCTTTATTATGTGGAGTTCTTTTTTCCATTCCTTGCTTGGATATTTATCCTGTTTTAATTACCCAGAGCTGGACGTTCAAAGTGGTTTTCTAATGAATCTTCCAGTGAAGTTTGACTAGTGTTCATATACCTACAAATCTATGGGGCCTGATGGGACTCATCCCAGAATCTTCAAAGAGCTGGCTGATCTCATTGCAAAACTTCTTTTCATGATTTTTAAACAGTCTTGTGAATCTGGAGAGGTCCCAGTTGACTGTGAGCTGGTGAACATTGCTCTGATTTTCAAGAAGGGCAAGAAGGAGGACCCCAGAAACTACAGGCCTGTCAGTCTCATGTCAGTGCCTGGTAAAGCTAGGGGAAGGTTATTTTGGGAGATTTTGAAAAATGCCTGAAAGGGAATGCAGTCTATGGTCACAGCCAGCATGGCTTCCTGAGAGGAAAGTCCTGCGTATAGAACTTAATTTCCTTCTATGACAAGGTAACCCACCTAACTGATCAAGGAAAGCCAGCTGGTGTAAACTTTTTGGATTATAGTAAACCTTTTGATACTGTCTCTGGACAAACTGTCCATCATACAGCTGGATAAAGACATTATGTGATGGGTGAGCAATTGGCTCAGGAGTTGAGCACAGAGGGCAATAGTGAATGGGTTAACATCAGATTTGTGACCTGTCATTAAGTGGCGTTCCACAGGACTCCACCTTAGGCCTTGTGCTCTTCAACATCTTCATGAATGACTTGGATATAGGACTAGAAGGAATACCAAGCAAGTTTGCAGATGACACAAAACTTGGAGGAGCTGTTAACACCCTTGAAGGCAGGGAGGCCCTGCAGAGAGACCTCGATAAATCAGAGGGTTGGCCAATCATCAACCATATGAAGTTCAACAAGGGAAAGAGCCAGATTCTGCACCTGGGATGGGACAACTCTGGATGTATGTACAGACTGAGGAATGAGATGGGGGAAAACAGTGCCATGGAAAGGGACCTGGGGGATCCTGGTTGACAGCAACTTGAATATGAGTCAGCAGTGCCCTGGCAGCCAGGAGGGACGACCATGTCCTGGGGGGCATCAAGCAAAGCATTGCCAGCCAGGTGAGGGAGGGGATTGTCCTGCTCTGCTGTGCACTGGTGTGGCCTTACCTTGAATATTGTGTGCAGTTTTAGACCCCACAATACAAGAAAGATATTAAGCTATTAGAGAGTGTCCAAAGGAGGGCAGTGAAGCTGGTGATGGGCCTTGAGGGGAAGCTGTGTGAGGAGTAGCTGGGGTCACTTGGTCTGTTCAACCTGGAGAAGAGGAGACTGAGGGGAGACCTTGTTATAACTTACTCATGAGGGGAAGAGGAGGGGCAGGAACTGCTCTCTTCTCTCTGCTGACCAGTGACAGGACCCAAGGGAGTAACCTGCAGTTGTGTCAGGGGAGGTTTAGGCTGGATAGTAGAAAAAAGGTTCTTCACCCAGAGGGTGGTTGGGCACTGAACAGGCTCCCCGAGAAGCAACAAACCTGCCTGAGTTCAAGAAGTGTTTGGACAATGCTCTCAGGCACATGGTGTGACTCTTGGGGATGGTCATGTGCAGGGCCAGGGGCTGCATTTGATGAGCCTTTCCAACTCAGCGTATTCTGTGATTCTGTGATTTTCTTTAGCCATTACATTTACATTGCACAGGCACTGTAGGTGCATACAAATATCTAAAGGCTTTTAGAACACATACAAGGCTTATAAAACCAATGCTGCAGAGGTAGTTTCATATGTGAAAGTTGCTTATCAGTTGTGTTAAATTAAAGGTCTATTAAACAGATGAAATAAATAGACATAGTTCTTGATATGTCTGTGATCCCAATAAGTAGCACTCACCAGAGCTTCTGACTTCTTTTAATCAGCTAGTATGCAGCTTTTCCGTTGACGTTACGCCTCTATAACTTTCGTTCTTATACTAAAATTAAAACATCCAATGTAAGTAAGAATGCATTATATTTTTCTGTATATTAATATAGAAAAAATAAATTAAAATCTGGGCTTTTAAGGCTAAAAAGCAAATACATGTTACCAATCTTACTTTGCCTTGAAAAAAATAAAACTAGAAATTTCTTAGTATGTATTTGCATATTCAATCTTTTAAAGAAATATCCAAAAGAAAAAACTACCTAACCAACACTAGAAGAGCTAGCAGAAGAAAGAGTGGGGAAAAAGGGCATGGTTAAAATATTTTTTGGTTAGATCTATTATTTGAAGGGGATACTGCCCTTAGCTTTTTAATGGAGCTATTATTTGCACTGTAATCACTATGAGAACTGAAGTAGTTATTTTAGTTTTTGTTATCAGAGGGTATGAGATATCCTACTTTGGCAAGAAAAATAGCAGATGTTTGATGATGTAAAAACATGATTTTCTTTCAAAGGTACTGTCTTAGAACAAGAAAATCTGCACACAAAAAAAGAAGAGTTAGGAAACTCTATGAACCACTCATGAAAAGAACTTAATGTGATTTTTCAGAAGGCAACATAACACTTTTTACATGACTTGCTTGCAAATAATTTAGTTTTCAGTTTCTCTGTTAAACTGCTACAAGAATGAAAACCAATATATATAGCTCCTCTGTCAAAGCCTCTCCTCCATGAACTTGCGCAACTTGAGTATAAATTGTGTATGTTTTTGAGAAAAATGTAACCGGGAATCGTTTTGGTTTGTAATTGATCTTCCTATATCATACATCACCTTATGCTTTCCTCTATTTAAGCTGAATTAGTCTCTATCTACCTTGCTTGCTCTGAGTGAACTGTGATTCCAGCAAAATAATAGTAGCTTAGTTTGGGAAGATCACTGTAGGGACTTTATCTTATCTTTCTTTTCTAATCTGATCAATATATACCTGGAAAGTAAGTGTCAACTGATGATTCAGCTCATAAATGCTGTACAAGATTGTGATGAGAGTCTGTGCAAAGCATGTCTAGAAATGCTTTGTGAAGTGACATGTGCTCAATTCAACTTCCTTTTTGAGCCATGATTTTATAAAGTCAGTTCCTTTCTGTTAACTTTCAATATTTAAAAGGGACTTAAAAGAAAAATGGAGAACAGCTTTTTAGTAGGGCTTGTTGTGGTAGGACAAGAGGTAATGGTTTTAAACTGAACCAGGGTAGATTTAGACAAGTTATAAGGAAGAAATCTTTCACAATTAGGGGGGATGAGACACCTCTCTGCATGGATTGCCCAGAGAGGAAGTGGATGCCCCATCCCTGGAAACATTCTAGGCCATGTTGGATGGGGCTCTGAGCAACCTGATCTACTTGAAGATTGCAAGGGGTCAGACTAGATGACTTTTAAAGGTTGCTTTCAACCCAAGCCATCCTATTATTCTATGATTTTATAACTTGCATAAATGAGTGCTGTTAATGGTTTGCATAAAATGTGTGGATGAGACAAAATAATGCTTGCAACCAAAGATCAAATGTCTTTTTGCGGTCCAAGAAAAAATGTTTACTTCATGTCACCCATAAAATAAGGTGTTTTGCATTTCTTCTTGGCACTGCATTGTGGAATAGTAAAGCTCAAAAATGTACATCATAGAAGAGTTACGTGTTGAATTTCAATTTTAAGCATTTAGAAGATATTTTATCATTCTGAAAAAAAGTGAGCCAACAAATAAGCAAATTTTGCAAGAAAAAAACCCCATCAAACACTTGATGTGTGTTTTCCTTTTTGCATTTGGGTCTATAAATTCAGCACAATAATCCTTACTTCACGAAGGCAAATAAAACTGTTCTTTATTCTCTCAAAGCAAGATGTGTCAGGTTAGTTATATTTGAATTTCAGTATGTTTGTTCCTTGGATAAAGTGAGAAGCCAATTAAGAAATGCATGATCTATGCATAACAGAAGAAATTTCACTACAGCAGGAGGTATGACAGAGCATACTGGAAATGAAATCCTTGTGAAGAGACATGCTGGTTGTGATCTTTGAATTACAAAAATTTGATCAATTGGCATTAGTATTAAACTGTGTTATGTCAACACAATAAAAAATGTGCTTGATCCCTACATACTAAATGAGAAATTTATTACTGAGTTTATGTTTGCTTTTAGGCAGATTTCAGTGAATCTCTTCTTGTTTTATCCTTTTGAAAATGAAAGAGGTAATAATAATGCTACAGGAGCTAATTGTATTCACTGGATAAACCCCTGTGTTGGTGAATGAAGTCTTGTACGACCAAAGATCTCAGAATATCACTTCAAGAATAGGACAGTCTCTGTTGAATGAGTCCTTATGTTTGAGAAGAAGAAAACCTGGCAAAAAAGGGAATAGGAAGGACTATGTATGAAAGCTGAGGTGGATCAGAATATTCTTAATATTTTAATGCATATTTTATTTGCTGAAATAGTTAAATTTTAGTGAAAATGCTTTCTGGGTCTGTTACTTGTACCCAGGGATGTTGTGGTATCACAGGATTGTTGAGGCTGGCAGGGACCTCTGGATGTTATCTTGTCTGAACCTCTGCTCACACAGCCTCTCCTAGAGTTGGCTGTTTAGAGTTTTGTCCAGGTAGCTTTTGGTTTTCTCCAGAGATGGGGGAAACATAGCAACTGCTCTGGACAACCTCTGCCAGTGCTCAGTCATCCTCACAGTAATGAAGTGTTTTCTGATCTTCAGGCAGAACCTCCTGTGTTTCACTGTGTGCCCATTGCCTCTGGTCCTGTCACTGGGTACCAATGAAAAGAGCATGGCTCTTGTCCTCTTTGCACCCTTCATACCTTCAGGTATGTATGTAGGTTAATAAGATTTCCCTGTGAGCTTCCTCTTCTCCAGGCTGAACAGTCCAAGCTCTCTCAGGCTTACCTTATGGGAGAGATGCTCCAGTCCTTTTATTGGACTACTGGCCTTTCACTGGACTCTCTTCAGTATCTCTGTAGATTTTATGGCAGATTTCTTTTACAAGAGTTGGAATATGTTTTGTTCCTTACTACACGTGTCATAAGAGCAGGTATTTTAAGTACAACGGGGCAACTGGTTTGCTATTCCAGGTTTTGAACTGTTGTGCTTTTACCGGAAACATTTATTCAAATGAATCAAAAAGTGTATTATATATAAAGGGGTGGTGTGCCTACCTTGTTAGTCTGGTTAATGCACTGCTGGTTGGCTGCATTGTAATGAAAATTGGTAATTTTTAAAATATATTTCTTTGACATGAAATTAAAATACATTGCTTTGTTTGTAATGCCATCTGTATATTGAACTACAAAAAAATTATTGAGACTGGCAATATGTTACGCAGGTGCTGGATATGTATAATGTACTTGTGCTTTTCTCACAGTAGATAGGAAAGTTTCAGGAGTACATTGTGGTTTGAATTATTGTATCAAAGCTTTGACAATTCTGTTACCATTCCAAATTGTCCTAATGGCTTAATCGCGTGGTAGATGTTGCCTATGACTATACTGCAAGCGGCAGTATTTGACAGTTTATATTGAGGAACTGGGCCCATCTGGAATTTTGAAGTTCTCAGTGAATTTAGTCACATCACTTTTTTTTCTTTTCCTAGTATTGGTGCGTTGAGAATATGGAAATCAGGTATATTCCAAGAATTAAATTGTTGGTATTTGCAAAAGGGTCTGACAGTTAAAAGCATCAAAACAGTACAGGGGGGTACATTCACAGGCCTTGCTCCCTTGCTCCTTCCCCTCCTCCTCCTCAGTCCTCTGAGCGCCCGACACCCCCCCACTGGCACGCGACCTCCAGCCTTTGCTCTTTCTCACAGGACCAACCAACCTCTGCCAATGGCCTGAGCAGAAACAGCAGCCCTTGCCAGCTCCCTCTGCCCCACCAGCAGGTATGGCAGTCCCTTGGCCCCTCAACATTCCCTGCTCCTCAGCCCCTCCAGCTCCCAGGCCTGCCCTGGCTCCTCCAGCAGCCACAGCACCCCTGTCCCCCTGCCAACTGTGGCACCTTGGCTCAGCATGGCACAACCAGCAGAGCTGGCATTGCCTGGGCCACCTCTGCTCAGGCAAGAGCTTTTACAGGTAATGTGCCAGGATCTTGGGGCATCTCTGCCATTTTGCTGTCCCCTGTGCAACCCCGTGGCCGTAGCACAGCAGCTCACCCCGCGGGGATGGTCCCTCAAACAAGCTGCCACTCAGAACAGAGGGATGTCTGTGTTCGGGGCCATCTCAGCGGGTGCCCCAGGAGACTCTCCCAGCCCCGAGTTCCCCCATCTCCCTTGGCCCCTGTGCACGTGTGCCAATAGCTCTGGGCACTGATTACTGCAACCCCCACCCATATCTTCTGCTCGCAGGGACATGGACTGGCCTGCCTCCGCCAGCCCCCTTGGCAAGCAGCCGTGGCACTGCTCCTCCATCAGGCATTGCCCTGCGGCAGAGCCGGGGCTGCAGGAAGCGTCTGGCCCCAGTCCCACCAGTGTGGGACAACCAGCACAGCCCTACCAGCTCAGCCAACCCCTCAGGGACAGCCCTGGGCAGCGGCAGCCCTCCAGGCATGAGCATCCCCATGGATTTGGACACCACCTGAGGTCTTGACGTCAGTATGAGCAGTGATGTCCCCATGGATGAAGACAGCCCATCAGGCTGCGACCTCTCACCGGCCAGCGACGTCGCCATGGATGAGGACACCCCGTCAGGCTGAGACATCTCGCTGAGCAGTGATGTCCCCATGGATGAGGACACCTTCCCGAGGGGTGACACCTCCCTGCCCAGTCACACCACTGCCAGCCACTCAGGTCCACTCCATGTCCAAGCCGTCGGGGCCCCTGGGGTGACCCCAGCCAGCGACAGTGGGCTGCATCGCAAGGTCCTGCTGAAAGGGACTCGGCACCACTTGGATTACTCCCAGACAGCCGTGGGCACCAGCCGGACTGATCGCAGCAGCGTCCGCCTGCCCATGGACCACTCTGGCACCAGTGGCACCAGCCTCCAGCCCAAGAACACCTCGCTCTGCCCGGCCAAAAAGATGCTGCCAACTGACTGCAGTGTCCCCAAGCCTTCCAAAGCCGTCCTGAGCACGGGACACTGCAACACAGGCGGCACCAAGCCTCAGGACCCTCAGCAGGGTGCAGGCACAGAGCTGCCACTGCCTCAGAGCAACGTGTCACCACGTGGCAGGACTCTGACTCCGGAAAGGTGGGCCACAAAGAGGAATAGTGACTCTTGGCCAAGCACTGGGAGCAAATGCAAGGCTCCCGCAGCCAGGGCTGGGGCAGAAAGTTGTTGAGGGACAGATTGTTTGGGGATCTGTCCCGGTTTGAGGGATAGATCATTTGGGGATCTGTCCCAATCGGAGGGAGGGAGGAAGAAAGGGTGTTTATGTAGATAGAGATGTAGATACAGATGTAGTGTAGATGTAGATATTGATGACTGAAGATTTTATTCCATAAGCTGCTTGTGTCTGCATGGAGTGGGGAGGGAATGCAGGGTGGCACCAGGAAACGGCACCAAGAAGATCTACCAAGGCCCAAAGGGCTCCAAGGGCTCCCAGAGGGCATCCCAGGCCTAAGCCAGTGGTGGAGGTGCAGGCACTTGTCCCCTTCCCCTGGGGAAACAGCCCTTTGGCATGGCAGCCAGGACAGATGGGTCCAGGCAGGAGTCACGCACATGGCCCCGCACCAAAAGCAACCCTGAGTGCAGCCTGGGCACCGTCCTCCCACTCTGGGGCTTTAGAAGGCTACTCCCACTGCTCCCAGTGAGCCCACCATGTCCCCAGTCATCCCACTGCAGTCCCAAATGGAGCTCCTCCAGGCTACTCCAGGGCTGCATTGGACAGGGGCAGTAAGGGAGCGGGAAGAATGTGCTGGGAACCATGTCCAGGGCCTCACAGAAGTCCAGGGAGATGACATCCGTAGATCTCTGGGAGGTAGCACTTGGAATGCATCGAGCTCTGTCGGGGGTTGGATGGCAAGCCACTCGGGAGTTGATAGGTCAGGATGAAAGGGCAGGCTGGGAATGGGGACACTGCTGAGGGCACTGCGGGGACACTGCGGACTTCCTGAGCAGCAGCAGCAGGATGGGGATGAGAGCTCGACAGGCAGCGTGACACAGCCTCAAAGTCACGGTCCCTGGCTCTCCAGGGGCATTCAACTACCCCGAGAGCAGCCGGAGAACCAACACAGCCAAGCACAATCAGGCCAGGAGCCTCCTGGAAAGCACTGGTGACAACTTCCTGACCCAGAGGGTGGAGCCTGCCACTCCACCTCTGTGGAGGTGGAGCACCTGCTCTGCTGCTCTAGCTCAGACTAACATACAGGAAAGGCCTTGTTGGAGATGGGAAGGGAAGGGACAGCCTTGACTGTCGAGACCATGGCATTGTGTTCTTCTGAAATTCCAGGTATTGGGAGACACATAAATACCAGGAGACAGAGGAGATAACTAAGAAGAATAAACTTTTATTCCAATAAAAGGGAGAGTTCACTGAACAAAGCTCAGCGAGGCCTCTCGACTCAGTGGAGGCCGCAGCTCCCTGTTGTCCCCTTTGCCCGCAGCGCTGCTCCCTTCCCAGCATTTCTCCACCGCCTGACATACTCTTGGGTTACAGGCTTCCCCACACGCCTGCTCTGTGTCCTCCTTTATGTCCTTAGGAGGAGACCCTGGCTCATTTCAAACTGGAGACCACAGCAGACTTCAAAAGGGAGGACCTGGCCACCTGAGACCTTCCCGATCAGTCTCCCTGTCTCAGGGCAAAGCGCACCCCTTTGGAACCAACAGTTGAACCACCAGTAACTTACTGCTCCTTACCGCAAACTGCGACTACCCTGCAAACTTTGCAAGCACCCTTTCCTCTTCCTCAGAGTGGAGTTGAGGACTGCGTCAGGAGGAAGCAGGGCAGCATGGAAGTTTAGCACCACACACCTCAGGAGAGCTGGCTCGAGCCTCTTCAGGGATCTTTCTTGCCTGACATCGTTTTTTTTCCCCTCACTCACTGCTGTAACCCCACAACCTGATTTGCTGCACACCCTGTCTCCTAAAACACCGTGCAGCTAGTCTTTCTCGATGGGCCGAGCTCCTTGTTTCCCTTTTGCCCTTCTCCGAATGCCAGGGAATGGGAACTACCCTCAGTTTTATGGTTGGGCTCTTGCTGCCCATCCTCGCTTTCTGCAGCAGTTTCACACTTTTCCATCTGGTTCTCTTTCTTTTAATCCCCAGATGGTCTCCAAAACAGCCAGCTGACATCCATGCAATCACTCTGCCCAGAACTGCCAGGAGAACTCCAGAAGTAAAATATGTCAAGTGGCAGTCTCTGACTTATATAGTGAAAAGTTCAGTTGATCACACAAATGTAGTTTTTTAATAAAATATATCTCACACTTACAGACCGTTGCAATTTTCAAAATGCTGCTTAAACACTGAGGCTTTGATTAAGGTCTGTGTCTAAATGCTAAACTATTCCATATATTGTCATCAGGAAAAAGTTTATAAAAAGCTGATGTTTCATCTGAATAACTTTTTCTTTCACTGATAACTGGTAATCTTACATGCATAAAATAAAATTATAGACGTATAGTTCTAAGTATTTTGGACAAAATAGGCTTTTGGTCTCCAGAGATTCAGCACTCAGAATGTGAGAGTGCAAATGATAATCCCAGAGCCTTTTTTAAGTGCACCCTCTGCTCTATCTGGAAATAGTTATTTTAATTATTTTGCCTTTGACAAAAAAATAAAAGTGACTGAACTTCCTCTTTAAATGCAGGATTAAGTTCTGACTGACTGAAGTGCCTAAACCACAATAACAGTCTGATGAGGAAGAAAAGTAGCAGTGACTGTTTTGAATCATAGAATCATAGAATAGATTGGGTTGGAAAAGACCTCCAAGATCATCAAGTCCAACCCCAGATCCAACTCCAATTACTATATCATGGCACTAAGGGCCACATCCAATCTCTGCTTAAAAACCTCCAGGGATGGTGAATCCACCACCTCTCTGGGTAGGCTGTTCCAATGCTTGATTACCCTCTC
>NW_020955431.1:1226050-1293577 GCF_003031625.1 Empidonax traillii
GACAGGCCTGTAGTTACTAGGGTCAGCCTTGCATCCTTTTTTATGGATTGGGGTGATATTTGCCAACTTCCAATCATCTGGGACCTCCCCCGTGAGCCAGGACTGTTGGAAGATGATGGAGAGCGGCTTGGCAAGCTCTTCTGCCAGCTCCCTCATCACCCTAGGATGGATCCCATCTGGTCCCATAGATTTGTGAGGATCCAGATGATTTAGTAAGTCACCAACTATTTCCTCCCGGAATACAAGGGGGCTATTTGGCTTTCTATCTCTGTCTACCAGCTCCAGAGGCCAGTTGCTTTGAGGGCCATCTGTCTTACTTGTAAAAACTGAGGCAAAGTAGGTGTTAAGTACCTCAGCCTTCTCCTCATCTCTATTAACTATGTTTCCCTCTAAGTACCAGAGCAAACAGCTTGAGCCATGTATGAGACAAGAGGCACATTCACTGTAATGAAAGTTGTAAGAAAAGCACATCCAAGTAGGTATTAGCTAATTTCTTTCACTAATAGAATTGTGTATTCTGTATTGTTTTGTGGTCATATTCAGCCTATGCTGAATCCTTAGTATCTTAGTAATGTTTATGATGCTTGTTTTTATGGTGTTTGTTTTAGTGGCTTATTTTTTATCGCTGAAGTTAAGTTTGGTTATCCTAAATTTGTTATACTGCAAGTTTAGAGCAGCACAACTCTCTCTGTGTAGGTGTTTTTAAGCATGCAGACACTTGTGCATTTTTTAAGATTTTAGTTAGATGAACCATCTATTCTAGAAAGACAGTAAATTCTCTTAGAGAAACCTAAAAATTTCTGACCAGTAGGTCTCAAGAGACCAATTTACATGACAGTTGGTAGCAGTATGTGCTCTACTATTTTTTATGCGGGAGTAAAGATCATAACCTCATGGAGGCATTTTTCAGGGAAGTAAAGTGTGATGTTATTCATCATTGTTATCACAGGTAGTCAGCCCTTAGGTTCAGTTGTTTAATTTCTATTTAAAAGAGCAGGCTGATTTTTATTTTTTAAATTGCTTTTGTGTCCATTGTAAGTTGCAGAATTCCTTGACATCAGCTCATGCCATCTCACCTAACTGATGCCTGTTTCCTAGGCAATATTAAGCCACTTCAGTGAAGCTGAGAATCTCATGTGAAATTGCCACTGTCCCAAACCATTTCAAGGATAAAGTGACATGTTTATACTATTGTAATGATAGGATTAGACTGCAATTAATTTTAAGACAATAATAACGAGTTGCTTGTAGTTTATATTTTACATTAAAAATGTACAGTGCAGTAGTCATTAACTTGAAATTACAGACACTGAGTTAGTTATATTCTGTGGCTCTGTGATCCCAGTTAAACATGCAAGGCACAGAAAGGAGAAGATCAAAGTCACAGCTAGTGACAAGTTGCATTCATCCTTGTGAGAAGTGTTGAGGCTGGGAGGGAAAGACTGACCATCACTTCTTTTCATTGTGGTTTTTTTTCCTTTCTCCTCTTTACATCTTTCTACATTTTTGTGTCAGTAGTATTACAGTGTTCTCTGAGTTGATATATGATTCAGCACTCTGCTGAATCACAGACTTGGCCATATAAAACATTTTACTGAAAGAGAAATGAAAAGAACAGCTGCTCTGACACCACCTCTCTTTTCCTGAAGCTGCTGAAGCCGAGGCTCGCTAGGTGTCAGCAAAGTAGTCCAGAAAAAAAGTTGTTGTGCTTTTTTTTTTTTTTCCCTGAGAATCAATAAAAGAAGTAGCAGTTACAAGTTCATGCATGTAGCCAAAAATTTAAAGCATATTAGATGGTTGTTTTAGTTCATGTTAAGCTTACCTAGAAAGCCAGTATTATTATGCTTTCCATACCACAAGCTTTGTTTTTATATCATAGTCAAACTGCTTTCCACACATACAAAGTCTTATTGTGTGTTTAGGGAATAGTGACTCTGTGCTGCATTTCAGGCAGTTAATGAGAAAGAGTGTAAGCAAGAAAAATTATTAGTTTGTGAACTTTTCAAAATACCCAATCTGCTCAGACATGAGTTCTGCAGTCTGTCATGAGTAATTTTGTCTCCCATTTCCCATATTACCTGGTTCTGTTGTTTCTTCTAAAGATGTATAGAAATTCTGTCTTTTTAAATTTATTATTTTTAATTTTAATTCTACTAATTGATAAAAATTGATGTATTTTCTCTGGCTTTCAGCTAGCTTCTGACACAGAAGATAGCATCTGGCTTCACACTCAAGGGAATTGTGCTTGCCAGCCATTCAGATGTCCTCTTCCACTGGCTTCATTCTGGCTAATGCTGGGCTCAGCAGTGGGTGTTTATTTTATTTGTTGACAAACATTAGCTGATAGATTAGCCTTCCCCAAAACCTTGTCTTCCTTTCCCACTGCCTTTTAAACATTTTGACTTACTCTTAGGGTCGTTTGTAAAGTCTTGCCTTGATGCTCAAATAGTGAGGAACCAAACAGCTCAGAAAAGCCTTTTTATGGTCACCACAAAGTTAGTTTTGCCTGGATCTTCTGTAACACTAGCCATAGCTTGCACCTGAAGAACAAGCAGCTTCCACTACCTGATATGCAATAAAATGTAACTGATACAATCCACACACAGGTGCATAGTTGTATACATTTCAGTACATACACATTCATATGGATATGAAAAATATAGTTTTTTAAGTTTTCAAAATGCTTGGTATATTATACTCTTTCAAATAGATTTACTTTATTTATTTTTTATACTGGATGTTTGGTATCCATATAGAAACAACTGGTAAGTGACTTACGGAACTGTCTGTGGAGATTGGAGCTTATTTCTGTATTTATTTATGGAATTGATTCAGCCTCTAAGAAGGAAAACAGAGATATTGGGTTATTGAGGAGGCTGAAAAGTTCATACTTGGTGTCTGGTGAAATTTGTTGAGTTAGAGATGTGATGCTATAAGGCGAGAAGCAATGACCTCTGAGGCTCAAGAAGGATTCTCAATAAAAATGGGTTGGCCAGATCTAAATCTATGAAGTATTAAATATGTGAAACTGATGTCTGATGTTAAGCTACTGCAAATGTTCATGATGATGCATCCTCTAAAGAAGTAAAGACTGAATTTAATTATTCTCACCTTTTTATATTTCTTGGTATTTGTGGCTTAAAATTTACTTTCGAAGAGACAGTTTTGAAAATAGTGCTCATCAAGACTACTGCAATGTTTAACTTCTGCTGTGTTAGAGGGAACTGCCCTATTTAAAAGCTGTGGATCACATAAACTATTTTGTTAGTGGACTGATGTACATAGGACAGAGAACAAATGTTGTCTTTTTCCTTTCCCATATAGGGAACATTTGTCCAGAAACAGAAGAAATCCAAGATGTAATAATTACTTTGATGGTAATTCAGTAAAGAAGTAATATGGGTTTTCTGTTTACATAAGTTTATAATAATTTAAACTTTTTTCTCTTTTTTTTTTTTCCACATGGAAAGAAAGCTCATTTTAAAAGTAAAAATAATATCCATGCTAAAAATAAGCAACATAATTTGAAAAAAATTGTTAAGAACGTAAAAAGGGTGTAGAGTCATTGTCAATACTATATGAAAAGGAATGTTTTCTGTCTTAAACTGTGAATGAATAAGTGCATGAATAAGAACTGTAGCATTTCCTGTAAATCCGTGGCTTTAGGTGTGAATAGTGATGCAGGAATAACAACAACAACAACAACAATAATAATAATAATAATCCTGTATAATTTTTCAACAATATTTTTTAAATATCCTGAAACCTACCATAATTGACTGCGTGCTTGTTTACTTGTTCAGAAACTTGTTAAGAAGAGGTATGTTTTCATGTTATGTTAGCTTTTGATACATAAATTCTTTTCTCAGATTGGGCATTAGTGTATGGACACTCCCTGCTTTAAACTAAATAAGATCAAGTCTCTTCATGTAGTATATTCTATTCTGAGGAGTGGATCCTGCAATGTAAGTAAATCAAGTGCACCTACTTTCAGGATCCTTCAAATTGTTCTCCATGAGATCTAAATGAGGTGAGCTAGTGATAAAAATCACTACCAGTCTTGTTTGTAGATCTGTCTCATACTGTGCGTAACACAGTGTTTCTTGTGGCATATGGTAGGGTTTTGTGTATGAATTAGATCTGAAATAATGTTAGCACTGGTTATTTTATAACAAAGGTGTTGTTTTAAGTCCGGCATTGATGCAAGTGCCCTGAATAACAGCACTGATAGTGCAATTGCTTTAACTTTCCATAGTTATTCCATAGTTAACATTGGAACACCAAATGTTCAAATGGAACACCGTATGAAATAATTTCTAATACTGTAAGAAATGTTCTAGGGCTTATTGTAGAAGCCTGAAATCGATTTTGCTGGCAAATGGAAAACAGGAACAACAGATTGCAGGTGTAGCATGATTGCTACGTGATGTCCATTTGGCTGTCGATGCATTGAAACACTGTAGAGAAGGTGCGGGAGTACCCAAGCAAGAGAACAGCTGTCACTGAAATCAAGCATACCAAGCTAGAGGAGTTTCCGAGGGACAGAGCTCACAGTAAGAGACCCACAGGTTTGGTTCATTGCTGCATGCACTCTGTGAAGCAGTTAGTCTTCAGTTTTAAGAATATGATGAACAAAGGGACATCCCATAAAAAATGTGTTGTGTTTTATTTTTTAAGTGACAAGCCTTTCCTCATCTCTCAAGGATTTTGTTCTTTCAGAGGTGCCCCTTTGAAAGTGTATCTTTGCAGCAGGAAAGACACACCAGGCTTGGGGAAAAAAAAAGGAAAAAGCTTGCTGCAGATAAACTGGCTGCAATAAAGAGTCATAAAGCTTTGACTTTCTTTAAATAACCCTGATTTCTTTAATTTGTTTAACATTAATATTTTATGCAAAATATGTCTTAAATGCTTAATGTTCTAGCCTTCTGAGCTCTTCAAATTTATTTTGCTGCTATAGCTAAGCAGTCATAATGGAGAATTACAACAGTAGCATAAAATCTCGGGGTTTGTGTTCTAAGTATACTTCTGCTCATTAAAGCATTTATTGAAGTGAATTAAGAGTGTGGTTCAGGCCTCTGCTACTATTTCTTTGAATTGTGTGTAAAACAGTTTAGGAAAAAAAAAAAAAGAGTAAGAAAAACCAGATAATTAGGGCAGAACTGTCTTAACATTGCATATTTCTTCATTGGTATAATAAAAGTTTTTGACTTAATTTTTATGGACACTCTACCCAAAAAAGAAGAAGAAAAAAAAAAAAGAGGTCAGAAAAATCATGCATAAATTTGAATGCAGTAGAACTTTCTGGTGAAAAAAAAAAATATTCAAAACTTGCTTGCACTGAAGACACTGGCCTGAAATGTTTTCTTTTGAAACTATTAATTCTTAAAACCTTTGGGTAGATGGTTGCTTTGCATATAGTTTGTTTAGTATCATAGAATATCCTGATTTGGAAGGGACTCGCAAGGATCATCAAAGTCCATTTCCTGGCCCTGCACAGGAACATCTGTAAGAGTCACACCCATGTGCCTGAGAGCGTTGTCCAAATGCTTCTGGAACTCAGGAAGGCTTGGTACTGTGACGGCTTTCCTGGGCAGCCTGTTCCAGTGCCCAATCACCCTCTGGGTGAAGAACCTTTTTCTACTATCCAACTTAAACCTCCCTGATACAGCTTCATGCCAGTCCCTTGGGTCCTGTCACTGGTCACAGGAAGTTGTAGACTGCAAGGAGGTCTCTCTCCAGTCTCCTCCAGGCTGAACAGACCAAGTGACCTCAGCTGCTCCTCACAAAGCTTGCCCTCCAGGCCCTTTACATCTCCGTTGCCCGCCTTTGGACACTCTCCAATAGGTTAATATCTTTTTTGTATTGTGGTGCCCAAAACCACACAAAATATTCCAGGTGAGACCGCCCTAGTGCAGAGCAATAGAGGACAGTCCCCTCCCTCGACTGGCTGGTGATTCTTTGCTTGATGAATCCCCAAGACATGGTTGGCCCTCCTGTCTGCCAAGGCACTGCTGGCTCATATTCAACTTGCTGTTGAGCAGGACCACAAGTCCCTTTTCACAGTTCTGCTCTACAGTCTCTCTTTTCCAGGTCTGTACATACATTCAGTGTTGCCTTGTCCCAGGTATTGAATCCGGCACTTGCCCTTGTTAAACTTCATACTCTTGGTGATTTGTTAATGTCTCTCTGCAGGGCCTCTCTGCCTTTGAGGGAGTTGACAAGACTTCCAATAGGGGTGTGACTATGCAAAGCAAACTAATGAATACGTAAACAGTATGTGTAATGAAAAGCCTTATCCATCTGTCATTTGGCACGTTCGATTAGAGGACCTATCCTCTGAACATCCAGTGATGAATAAAGGAGTATGCCCTTTTTAACTTCTACAAATTGGTGCTGAGAAGTTTGTTTCTGCTGCTTTTTGGTATCACTATGTAAAAAAAAACAAAACCACAAAACAAAACAACAAAAAAACTCCAACCCCTTGGATGTAACCATCTTTTGAATGTGTGCTTAAAGGCACATGCTGAAGTATTTATAAAAATGAAGATTCTTAATTGTAATATGTTTGAAAATTAGTAATATTTACAGTGAGGCTGTATGCAAGCATACATCTTGTGTTTTCTGGGGATACGTAAATACAAGTCCAACCTCTGTCTTAGGTAGTCTCTAATCAAGTGATATGCCCTTGAATAAATGAAAAATATATTATATGGTTTTCAAATCAGTCTACTGCAGCTTAGCTTCAGCTTATCTCTGAGAGACATAGTATGCAGCTGTACTGGCTGATAGGAAATTTTGTAGGCACTGGAAATTTAACTACAGAAAACCTGCAAGATAAAATTATTCTTTTGCTATTTTTAATGAAAATTGAATGTGCCATTAAGAAATGTGAAGTGATTAGTGAAGTACTTAAAATGGTTTTATCTAGAATGGACATGAGCTAGAAGGGAAAAACTGTTGGTTTAGGCCATAATGTCTTGAATGTTATGTGCTGAAAACTAAGAGCAGGAAAGTTGTATTTTAGTAAAGAAGATGTACAAGTTCCTTAAGAAGCACTGCATATGATGAAAACACATTGTAAGGGAATTGAGTATAGTTGACCACCAAAGACATGGAGAGTGTCTGAATAGAAACTGATTCTTTGAGTGAATGCAGACTACACAGCAAGTCTTAAGGTTAATAGAAATTCTCCAAACTACCTTGCCTGAGAAAGTGATGTAGCAATTAAACATATTCCTTTTCAGCTGGTGCTATTATAATGGGAACATAAGCTATAGCTGATGACAAAATTTATTTGATACTTCATGCAAATTACTGTTTTTGTAATTTCTGGTGTCTTGGCCAAATTTTTGCAGTTGAGGATGAAACTGTGGTTACATATGTAGTGCAGGGTTGTCAGGGCTGTTATTAGCCTTTGTCTTCAGCTTTCCCCTGACTTTTCTAATATGCAGATTAGAGACTCTTTATCTGCAATGATTCCTTGTGACTCCAGGGCAAGAAAAATCTCCCTGGGGTCATGCTTCCTTGCAAGCTGCCGTGGCCATGAGCAGGAGGACAAAGATATCAGCTGAGAGGGGAGCAGCTGAGAATGTCAAGAAAGAGAAGAAAGAAAGAGTGAGGAATAAAGCCAAGATTGGCATATGGAAGAGGTAGATGACAACATAAGGAAGATCCAGGGTATGGTTAAAAGCAGGTGGGAGTAGGGAAGAGACACGATTAGGGAACATGAAGGTTTAAGACTCAAAAACAGGGAAGAAGAAAACTAACAGATGAAGCAGAGGGGGAAATGAGGTAACAAAATCAGCGCAGGAGGGCAGAAACAAGAACAGCCTTTTGCAACAGCTGTAGGGTTCTATTGTAAAGCATGTCTGCACCAACGATTCCTGTATCTTGCTACAATTTATTGGAAGAAGAATGTAAGTGAGACTTAGCAGTTATAAGTGTATTCTCCCATATGTTGGCATTACTACGAAAATCCCTAAAGATAATTTCTGGGTAGTTAATTACCCTGAAGTGTTTTGTTGCTGTTCTGTAGTCTCAACTGGGAGCCAATAATGAGCGCTGTGACTCTTTGTTCCTTTCAGAAAACCAATCCCTGGCCAAACTATTATCAATGTCAAGCTTTACAGTTTTGAGCTTTTTAAAAAAGAAATTGTTTTGAACATTTTTATACAAATAGTGTATTTATTCTTTCAGTCAAAACTTTTTTTTTGTAAAACCTTTTTTTGCTAAAATGATAAAACCCAAAGCAGTGAAATGACCGAATGTTGGCTTTTAAAGTGTTTCTGTGAATTTCTTTTTGTTCCTGTTGTTTCTATGGAGTAGTCATTGTTGCTATGTGTTTTTTCTCTCTGTGGTTGCCAGAACATGACTAGCTGGGTCAACATGCTCATGGTGTTAGTGGGGAGTAACATGATTGCTGCTTGATTAGAGGAGGTATTTTAGAAACAGATTTCAGAGATAGAAAAACCCCTATAATATTTAAATTTCCCTAGCAATGGCATAATCTTGAGTAATTAACTAAACAAGCTGCCGCTAACTGTGATGAGTTAACAACCTTTATATTGGAAAAAGAAGGCAGGGATGGAAATAAATCTACATGGTATTTGATATTGTGGTGACCTGAGCTTTGCTGCTACTCAGTGTACATTTATGCATATCAATCTAAAATCTCTAGAGCAATGAAGCAGTGATCCTTTAATTATTTTAATCAATATTATGCACTCAGACAGGTTAAGTAGTTACCTGCCATAGCTGAATAAACTTGACTAAAAGAACTACCTTTCAGTCGGTGTTCTCATGGGCGTACTCAGATGGATGCACTTCCTCCTAAAGGGCATGCAGATGCCTGACAGCAAGCTTTTGGGAAATATTTTGAGTAGTGAAAATTTTAACAGTTAATGGGCTGTTTTTCAAATGTGAGCTTGTTGTCCCACTTTTTGTGTTATGCTGGACTACTGAATTTTGGCCACATATATTGCCTTTGTAATTCTGAGAAATGTTAAATGCAACTCATAAACTATCAAAACAGAAATATTGTGTTACTGAATTTTTTGTACAAGTTTTCTTCACAGGCTGCAAAATTTCCAAGTCAATCAGACCCCACAGCCTTGCGTTTTAGAATGTGCTCGAGCGTGAAACTGTATATTGTCATGTTGAATATCATGTTGACAGAGAAAATGCCTTAAGAAAATTCCTAATGGAACCAAGAGAGAATCTGGTACAGAAATGAAGAAGCTAGAGCTGAGATGAGCTGCTGTGGCTAAATTCTGACCCTCGCACAGGCACAGCTTCAGTCCAGTGAAAGCTCAGGGATGCCAAGAATTTCCCAGAAAGAATTTACACTTCCAGCGTTCATTTGAATGATTTGCCTCTGAATTACTAGAGATCACCATCTCTGAAGAGAAGACAAAAAACAAAAATATCGTACCTCAGATCAGGAAGGAGAGCTTGAAAGTTAAGCATGTCAGGGAAGACAGTGCACTTAGCCCAGACTGTTTTAGTTATACATCAGGATGAAAACTCAGCTGTTTGCACAGAATCAAAGTTTTACAATAGAAATGACTGTGTAAGATCAACTAGGAATAACAGGGTAGTGGAGTATCAGCAAAGAAATTGAAACAAATGCTCACTGCCAGCCTTGCCAGCGTGCCATCCTGCGCCAAATGTATAATGAAATCCTGGCATTACAGTGGTCACATTGTAATGAGATCATGGGCATCTGAGAGTCCTTATAAAACTGTGAATACTCCATATCCACTGTTTATTGTATCACATTTGCTTTAGGCTTAGAAGCTCATTAAAAAGCTACAATGTGACCTTTAGAATTTTGAGAGGTATAATTTGCTACATAACTTCAATATTTTGATAGTTTCTCTCAAATGAATTCTAAGCTTGGAAGAAACTGTAATATGGACAAGCCTGCTATCATGATGCGTGTTAAAAAATGTGTTGCCGGAAGCAGGCTTAAAGCTATAGTTTTACAGACCCAGTAAATGCACATAGCTCCTAGCTCCTGTAAACCAAGAGATGGCAGAAAACTTGCTAGAAAAATCTATCAAGATACAGCTTAACTGAAATCCCATTTGAAATGAGACCCTCACTATGTATTCTAACAGGAATAATTGGACAAACTGCAAAAAGAAGTGTATATACACTAGTTATGAGGACACCTCAGCATTAATCAGAAAAACCTGAAACTACTGTCAAGGCATGATCATACTTTGATGAAGTGTACTTCAAAAAATACTTGAAAAGAATAGGAATGCACAAACCATGAAAGAAATCCTGAACTGGCAATATAAAAGCTACAGTAAGGTCAGCAAAAATCTTCTATTACCTATAATGTTACCTTTTGGAAATGGAAGTGTCCCGGTAAGAGTAAAAATGGCAGATTTATGTGCCTGTACTTGGAGTGATAGTAATTAAAATGGAGACTCACATACCATTTTTGATGGCAAAAAGAT
This sequence comes from Empidonax traillii, assembly GCF_003031625.1. Classification (NCBI taxonomy): domain Eukaryota; kingdom Metazoa; phylum Chordata; class Aves; order Passeriformes; family Tyrannidae; genus Empidonax; species Empidonax traillii. Next base: position 1,236,517 of record NW_020955431.1, read on the forward strand.
TATTTGCTTACACAATGTCTCTGCTCATGACTGAGATAGCCAGCCTTCATATATCTGGTTTATGATTCAATCTGTTGGCCACATGGAGTTAGTGTATTTGGTAGAGTTAACTTCTGTACTACTTTTTGCTGGCCAATATCACCATTACTGATTTAGTGATGAACACAGATTTTTTTTCCCCTCCCCCCACCACCCCCAAGGCATCATAATGTGTGACTTCATGTGCTACATGTTATTTCATACTTATTGTGTCCTTGCCTGCTGATGAGATTCTACTCCTCCTTCTTTTCTATGAACTATGGATATTTCATATCCACCTAACAAGAACACATTTATGAGATCACATGAACACTGGTGGAAAGACTTGTCTTCATTAAAATTTCTCTTTTGAATGAAAAATAGAAGGACAAATTGGGAAAGCAGCTCATATGGAGAGATCATTAGAAGCAGCTTTTAAGGGAAAGAAAAAGCACCAAATTCCAGTTTCACAGACATTCAGTCTTCTTGCTAATGTATCCTCATGTTGTGAGTGTGACTGAAGAGATCACTGATGATATTTTATGGTAATATGGTGAATAATAAAAAGCTGATGGGCAAAACTAGAGTAAAATTAAGTTAATGAATTTGTTCATTTGAATCAACAAAATTTTGACCTTTGAGTTGAGAGACAGAAAAGAACCTGCTATGAGCTGAAGATTCAGTACACTCATACAAGCAGTTTAATAACTCCATCTTTAAACTTAAAAAACATCACAAACTCCTACACTGTTGGTAGTGTCAGTGTTTGGAAATAAACATTTCTCAAAATTATTATCAATTGAGACTCCTTTTACCTAGATTTTACAGAGCTGAAATTATAATAGCTGAAGATTAAGTCACTACAGTGTTTAAACCTAAAACATTTAAAATAAACAGATTATTCTGCTCTTTATTAAGGGTCAGAAAAAGAAAAATAAATTGTCTTGTGAGGGTCTTTGTAATGGAAGCAAGTTGAAGGGATATTTTGACAAGACTGCTAATGCAAAAGTAGGATTATGACTAAGAGATGACAGCATGGAGGGAAGCCAGGTGATAAAGTCGGTTTGGATAGAGGTGTGACTAGAACATCCTCTTATCTGAACTAACGATCTGCACATATTCCTCATGTCTAGAAAGAAACCTCAGTGCCAAGACTGTAAGCAAATGAAGTTTTAATTTCAACTGATTCTGTAAGTTTGTGATTGTTCTCTTAATTTTAACTCGTCTCACTGAAACAGATAACAAAAGAGATAGGGCAAAAGGTATATTCTGTGAATCTGCTACAGAAACTACATATTCTCGTGTAGCATAAAATTTGTGTCTATTTATATTAGTAGGACTTACCAGACAGGAGCTGTGCCTGAGGAATCAGAAGCACATCTTTTGATGTTCCTGAAAACGTTTCCCTGTGAAGTCCTTGTGCAGTTTGAGGGGAAGAGGTATGCAGTTACTCTTATTGATACAGATATTATGTGTACGTTTTATTTTTTCTACCTTAAAATGTCACAGGGAGTGAAGTGTGTTGGAAAAGATACCACTGAGCTGGTGTTGTAATGCTACACTTTAACATTATATAGTGAAACTATCAGTGTGTAGCATTCCTCCTTACCTCACTTCAGTTCTTTCCGTGCATTTGAGAAAGAGATCTACTGGATTTTTCCCTATGGAAGTATCTATTTTTTGGAAAAGTAACAGTGTGAAAAGAAGCATGAAGTCTTTCTTAAAAGACATGGCATAATTTTTAGTATAATCTTTTCCCCCGTTGAGATTACTTAAGGATTATTAACACCTTTCTGTCAAAGGTCATGTACACTTGTTTATCAGGCACTAGAGATAATAGCGTTCTGAAACTTCAACAATTAATATAAAAGAAAATATCTGCTGGTTCCCTATCCACTTATCCTATCTGTAATATTACTTTTCGGTTTAGAAATACCTCCCTCTCCAGCACTGCTTTCCATCCCCAACCATCTGGAAGATGGAGACAGTTGCACCGATAGGGGGCTACACATTTATAGCTTCAGTGTCCCATGCAAAGGTTTTCAGCACATCATTGTAGTGTATTTCCTTCCAGAGAGGGAGTAATACTTTCTGTGTTTTATTTTGCTAACAATTTGTGGAGCCATTTGAAACCTTTTGGAGACAAATATATTCTTCTCTTAGAAGTTGTCCCACTGTCCTGAAGTATGCTAGTGGAAAATGAAATGTTAAGAAACTTCTTGCAGCACCAACAGAACACAAATATGTCTTTGGATCTATGTTTCTTGGAATCCTATTCAACTTTTATTACATGAAAATGTGGTTTCCTCCAGTTACCCGAATATATCATTGGTAGACAGAAAAGCTAATTACATTGATGTGATATATGGTAACAACATTGACAGGTAATAGGCTACTTTTTTTTTTTTTTTTTTTTTTTTTTTTTTTTTTTTTTTCCTGAAGGGGCTTGTACAAGTGTTACACGATTGTCCTGAACTGTGCTTTACATCCTGTGCTTTACAACCATAACAACCATATTGTTCATCAGTCTGTAGGTTAGTTTTCATCAGTTTAGAGATTCACTCATTCTTTAGATGTTGTTTAGATGGAAAACAATGCAATGAGCATTTATGAACAACATATTGGATGTTGAAGAAGCGAGAGGGAGGAAAAAAGAAAGATAAGAACAGCTTCTATTCAACTTGAATATGTTTCATTTAAGTAGTCCAAGAAGGATAATATTTTTACTGAAGGTATAGATTAAAAATCTATGAAAACTTACTGGTCAACTCAAAAATAATGGAGACTTTTTTCATGCATCATGAAGATAATGCTTACCAATTTTCATAAGTCCCTTAAAATATGAGTTGTAGGATTTTTTTTTTTTTTTGCCAGCTTTTATTTCTTTTTGTTTGGTTTTAAAACCATACAGAATCTGGCCAAGAGCAATCATGTAGAACAATCTATGTATTTCAGGTAAATTTTTGTTGTTTTTCAGGTAGCCTTTGAATGTATAAAGTAAAATGTAGATATGACTGTAAATTTAAAATCAAGGTTTATTTGACAAAATCAGTACATAAGGATTTGCTTTATGGCGAATGGTAATATTTAACCTCTGTAAACACTATAGTCTTTGCTAGAAAATATGCTTCTTTATGATTAGACTTCTATTGTTCATGACTTCCTACTGATACATTTCTCAGACTATGATATTTTAACATTAGCTGGTGGCTGGGTTTTCCAGGATTCTGTGGGAAGTGCAGAAGCCTCTGTAAGGAGTGTATATAGTGATGAGTACATTCAGTTTCTAGGTGCCAGACTGGCAGAAGCTTGTATGTGGATATTTCTTGCTTAGTCTGGGATAATGCACTGTTCAAAACGGCAGTGTCTAGGCTGATGTGATCTGCCCATATGCCGGAACAGTGAACCAGAATTGGGCACTGTAGGGGGACGAGGGGGATGGGGATCAGGTCCCAGTGTCTGATGAGCTCTTTCAAACTAAGATGAAAGGTAAAGAAAAGGCATTAATATGCATTGGCACATTAATAATAGCAATAGAAGTAGCAGGAATGAGGTTTGGATAAAAAAACGAAGTTTTCTTTGCTGCATATCTCAAGATGAGCTACAAGAAAAATCAAATCCAAATTCTAATTCTAATCAAGCAGAGTTACCCAACCAACCAAAGATCCACTGTGAGTAGGCAAGGGAAAATGTAGGCAGTCTGACAGGTTTCGAATCAGACATACTTGAGCTCTGGAAGGAAAAGTAGTGTGGAATGTCAGGATTTTGATTATTGGGATGCCAGCAATAGCCCTGTTTAATCAAATGACCAAACAATAGTATTATGCATTATGAAAGAAAACTGTTCATGGAAGAGATGGGAGGTTTTTAAAGCAAGTTGGAATACTATGCAAATTGAAAACCCTGCACAGACTGTGAAGAAAAATATTTTGGTGTTTATTGCTGTTTTTCACCCAAATGAGTCCTGTTGCAGTAAGGGACTGTTGAGAGGGCAGAGGAACGGAGCAAATAAAGCAAAGACTTTATGAAATATTTTCTTTACTTTAAGAAACTTTGAGTGGTTTTTAACCAATTAGTCATTCAGAAGGCATTATCCTCAATAGGAATACACTCGAATGTCAAGCTCAGAGTTAGGAAAGTTTGAGTACTACTTCCTTAACTATGACTTGTTTTGTTTATTCAAACAAAATGCTTAATTATCTGAAGAAAAATGTCCTATCATTTAGTTAGCACTGATAGGATGCTTCATAAATCCATTGAAGCAATTTTTTCTAAGGAAGGGAATTAATTATTGTCCTTTTATTTAACAATATTTCCATGATCAAAAAAATGCTAAACCTAACTGTGCTTGAAAAAGACGTATTTCAACAATAGTAGAGAATATTAAAATATGTGATGAATATGAAAGTGATTTGAAAGGTCTCTGAACTGATAAATTTCAGTCTGATGCTGATTCTTTTTCTTCATTTCCACTTGTCCTTGGAAAACATGAAGTTTCTGTATTAATTCATCACCCAGTTTTTTTCAGATTAATTAAGTCATAACAACTTTGGGTCTTACTGGTGCATTTTTTAGACTCTCTGTAAATAAGAAATTCATCTCAAGGGCTTCTCCTGGTTTAGGAAATGGATAGTGGCAGAAACAGTACAGTATATCAAAGCACAAGATTTTAATCAGAACTGTGATGCTGATAATATCTAGACAGGGTGTAGTTTGACTGTGTGTTGTGATGATTTACTTTTGGTTGTATGTCACACATCAGAAGTGGTTCCTTATGGAGTCATGATAGCAGGATGGTTTAGTTCCCTCAGTCAAAGTTTTCACAGCTGTAAGCTTGGGGAAAGAAAGTAAGAGTTTGAAGACAGAGCTCACTGATCCAATAAGGCTGGATTTAAAAGCTTCTCCCATGTAAGCACTTATTCCTGCCTTCATATCTTGCTACTGTCAGTGACATCCATAGTATAAATGCTTCAAAGCATTCTCCATCTTGACAGTAATCTTCTGTCTGTATCTTTTGGAGATCTACTGCAAAAGAGAAACACCAATTAAACTTTTTTTTCCTTTTTTTTTTTTTTTTTAAATTCTATAGAGATAGTAGTAATAACTGTAGGATGGGACATTTATGCCTGGCATAGGGGTAGAGTTTAGAGATATGCAGGCATGCCATGATAGCAGAGACCTTAAAAAGAGGGGCAACCAAATGCAGTATGGAGGTGTACAGACAGGTGATGATAAGACATGGAGCATAGACTGGCACTGCTTATGGCTAGAAAACTAATGCAGCTAAAACAATGCAGACTTGCAGCTGGACAAAGAAGGTGACAAAGAGAACAAAGAAATAGCATCTAACAGGTGTAAAGTGTAGTTATTAAGATTGTAAGATGGAATTTCAGACAGTAAAGAAAAACATGTAAAAAAGTCTTAATAAACATGTAAAAGTGTCTCTAAATGTATTCTAGGTAAAGAAGAAATCGTATTTGGGTTAGAAATCAAAATGATATTACAACCTGTGAAGTATACCAGATGTTGACATCTTGCCACACACTCTCTAGTCCCCACCAGTTTGAGGAGCCAGAAGATCAGGGGAAGGGTGAGCATAACTCTAGGAAAAGAGTGGAAACTGTAAGGGCTGTGTGTGCAACGATCTCGATCAAGTGATTTCTGAAGTTATAATAGTGAGCTATTGTATTTAACTGTGTGGCAACACTGATTACATACAAGTCTGATTTAGTACAGCAAACTGCTGCAAGGAGAAAACAGCATGAAGGAAACAAACAAGGCTTTGGTTTGAGGAGGATTCTGCATATAGGGGTAAAAATTCCATTTTCTCTTAGTTTTGGTACTATTGTCTTTTGTACTGTGAATTGTTCAATGCTCTCACTGACTGCTTATCCACCTTTGAGTGTGCCTATGAAGATGACTGCTAAAACTCACTTTTATTGTTCCTCAATGGAATGGAATCTTTTTTCAGCACAGTTAATGCTCTTTAGGGAGCAAAAATATCTTGAAGCACTTTTAAAAGGCATCAGATTCTGACTGCTCCTTACTTCCAACACTGTGTGAACAGTCTGGTATCTTTACGGTAGCAACAGCGTCACTTTTTGTGAAATGGTGCTTTATAACTTTCCAGAGTTTATGCTAATGTTATTAATATGAGGAAGAACTGAATTTTTTTTATTTTATTTTATTTTTAAAAATGCTTGTATGTTTCAGATTACAGACACAATATTATTTCCAGAGGAGTGTAGCCTCAAGAGACAAACCCCCAAAACTTAGTTTAAACGTCTGGGGAGATATGAATGCCAATAGTTTCTTTACTATGTAATTATCTGTTTATATTCATTGTATATTCAATGGACTTGCCATTAATTATAGCAAGAGCAACATTCTGAATGCTGTAAGATACAAATATCATGGAAAGCTTTTTAAAAATTAAAAATATGTAAAAATTCAGTGGTCATAAGTATTGTTGTTTCTTCAGTGAAATATATAATTGAAATTAGACCACAGAAAAGATAACATTTTGAGATCATAAATTAGTCTATGTTTTTCAGGACAAGGAGCTTGTTTAATGTGGCTACATCCTAGTATATGCAAGTGGATAGAATGACCTAGCAGAATTTAAATTACCAAGGGTATTTACAATAAAAGTAAATTTTCACATATTACTTCAAAAGCTTAAATGTTCAAACTCTATTTCAGTAAATTATTAGACAATGACTTCAATATAGGAGTTTCTTCCCTTTAAAACAACCCAAACAGCCCAAACCACTAAACTTAAAGCCCTTGGTGAAACTAAACTGCTGTCTCTAAAATCAAATACATGCCCATCTTTCTGCAGAGTTTTTATTTGTCTGTTTCATTTGAAACAAATATTTTATGGCATAAATAGTTCACTATGTTCACCAGTAACTCAGTTTTACTTTTTAGGATTTGGTTGAGAGTAAGTCACAGTGAAGTAAACTACCTGGAGAAGACATATTTCTGAAAGAAGGATCTAATGTTATGTCCTCTAAACTTAAAACTAGTTTTCTTTGCAGTCATGAGGTTTTGTGTTCATGTGAGGAAGCATCTGAATTGATTTTAAAAGGCGTAATGTTCAAGTGCTTGTTTATGCCTCTGGTACAATGTGCTATGGAGGGAAACAAGAGTCAATGGAACAAGGCACAGTGTTTAAAATAGGTAAGGGGTGGCAGTCAGACTAAGATGTATACATTAGCCAAGGCTCTTATGTGTATGCATTTGATATCTTCTGGAGAAAAAACTTTTACCATATGTCTTTGTATTACTCTAATGTTTAAAACCTTAACATTCAAAATCGTGAGATGCAAGGATTTGGACTGTTCAGTTTTGGACCTGTATTCTCAAGCTCTGCAGTAAACAGCAGCAGTTGACAGTAAGCATACATAGCTTTTCCTGTTGGACTCAACACTACAGACGGACTATTAATCTACTATGAATGAGTAATCCTTCTTTCTTTTCCAGACTGCATAGCCAAACGTTCATGTAAACAACTGGCTAGAGTTTACATTGGTTGGTTTAGAAAGCAGAATACAAGTCCTCAGCAATGAAAGGTATTTATTTCCTTTCTGTTCTAAGATTGCATCAGGCATTTCTGTACTTGGTTTTTATTTGTGTGCTAAATAATTCTGAATATCTTCTAAATTCTGATCCCACCTTTTTTCTTCACTTACCTTGTTCACCTAATGAGTTCCTGGAGAGCAAGTCAAACCTTAGCACCAAACAAGACAGGGTGAAAAATCATTACAGTCACTGTAATGCCAGCACATACTGTGACAAATTCTGTTGATGACCCATCTGGAAAATTAAATTATGGCATATTCTACTAAATAAATTTGTGCTGGTTTTGGCTGGGGTAGAGTCAATTTCCTTCAGAGTGGCTGGTATGGGGCTGTGTTTTGGATTTGTGCTGAGCACAGTGATGATAATATAGGGATTGTTTTGTTATTGCTGAGCAGGGCTTACACAGAGCCAAGGCCTTTTCTGTTTTTTGGACTCCCACACCAGTGAGAAGGCTGGAGCTGCAAGAGAAGCTGGGAGGAGACACATCCAGGACAGGTGACTCCAACTAACCAAAGTGATATTCCATACCATATAACATCATGCATTTTATTTTGATGGCGTTCGTCTTCCCTAGTGACCATTACATCTGATGGGGCCCTGCTCTCCTGGAGGTGGCCAAACACATGCCTGCTCAAGGAAAATAAGGAATTAATTCTTTTTCTTGTTTTGCTTGTATGTGTGGCTTTTGCTTTTCCTATTAATTTGCCTTTATCTTAACCCATGCATTTTCTAGCTTTTACCTTTTCGATTCTCTTCCTGATCCTGCTTGTGGGGGAGTGGATGAGTAGCTGCATGGTGCTTGGTTGCTGGCTGGGGTTAAATTACAACGTTTCACTGATGAAGTGGAACCATCTGCACACCTGTATATACAAGAAATCACTGTAACACAGAGTAAGTCAAATTAGGTGAATTAATTCCAAAATTCACATGGGATAATTAGAAATTTTTATGACTCATAAATGAGCAGAAAGGGGAAAGCAAGGATCATCTCTTTTGGAGAGCATAGGGAAAATTTTAATTAAAACAATAAACTTTATAGTATAGATTGGAGATAGCACTTTAACATACTGCTAATACCTAAGTGTGAAGGCTGCACAATAATTTAAAGGTGGCAGTTTCGATTTAGTATAACTCCTTGCACAAAGAGATAGTGAAGAGAGTAATCAATTTTCTAGTGCTGAGGGTTACCAAACAAGGCTGAAGTGACAGCAAAAGGCAATGAATGCATAGTGGGAAAGGCAAGTTTGCAAATTTAAAGGCTTAGATGCAAGAGCAACAAACTAAGTGAGTAATGATGTGTGCAGTAACAAAAATCAGATGCTGCTGAGGTATGCCTCTTGCTGTTTGTGCCACTGAACATTGATACAGATGATAAATGTTTATTTGTAATGATGGCCTCAATTGTCAAAAGGAGGAAGGGAAGGTTTGGTATAGTTACACTGCTCACTCTTTATAATGTGTGCATTAAGCTATCATGAACATCACTAATTATTAAATCAGGACTGAGATAGGGATTTTCAAAAGCTGGTGATTAGTGCTGTGATTGAATAGCAAATGCAGTGGTTGATTAGGTGACATGTAGGCTACACGAGTGGTTATATTAAAAAGATTGGAAATAGCTACGTAAATTCCTTTTTCAGTACAAAGCTGGTGAAAGCATGCAATCTGTTTTGTAGACTAATCACAGAGAATCCTTCATTGGAGCAGCAGCAAAAAAAATGGCTTAATCTAGCCTACATTTTTCTGATACAGCAGAAAGCAAGTGAAGGGTAGGAGAAAGACTGAAAAATTGTATGCACTTTAAATAAAGGCAGAGTGTGAGGAAATAGTTTTCACAAATTGACTTTCCTCTTCAGTAGCCTAATGTTCATCCTCATATATTGATACTTTGATTTTATCAGAGCTGACCTCTATTTACTTATCTTTTGTAAGGTTTCATCATTTCTTTTTTTGTCATCAGTAGATTATGAAGAAACCTCTATGACTGAGGTAAAAGCAGATGGCATGTAGTTATTTCTAGGACAGACATAGTTAAATGGTAGAGATTCTGAATAAGCAGAGTGAATTGTATTTTACAAGCTTACTGCATCAATGAGGAGCTGTTAAATGAGGGTGTGTATGCCTTAGTCTTACCAGTGGCTGCTGTTGGCAACCCAGAAGATGGGGGTGGCTGATTTTCTGATGATTGGCGTTATGAAGGCTTAGACACAAGTATGGAGGCTCGTGTGGGTCCGAGAGCTGCACCATCAGTTGAAATGGACAGAGGTATAACAAGTTACAATTGGAAAGAGCAACCAAAAATAAAGAATAAGCATCTTCATTCAGTAGTAATAAAACATACTAAAATGGAAAAGCATGCTATGTATTGAAGAAATTGCTTACAGAGCTTTAACAGCCACGGTATTGTCTATTGAGTCATGTGGAGCTCCATTTCAAGATTCATTAACCTCAGAGCTTACATATATCTAGATCAACAAGCTAACCTAAGTGGGTGAAATCCCTCTGTAAGCATTAAGCTCCTGATTTCTGCTCATTGCACAGGTGCATGTTCACACATCCAGAACACTGAGGCTGACTGCTTTAAATAGTCTATCTTTCAATCAGAAGTTAAGAAATTATGCCTCTGTTATTTGGTTGTATTGTAGAAGCTAAAGAGAAGTACTTCTGTCAGTATTAAGGGTGTCATGTTTTTGATTGTGGTGGAGATTATCCTCTTGTGTTGCTTCTACATACTATTGCAGTAGAAAAGTAGTTTTAGCTTAGGCTTAAGCAAAAATCTTTCATTCCCCCAAAGAACAGAGTATATGTTTAGGTAAACCTTTTAAAAATGAAATATTGACTCTTTGTGGTTCTCATGTAACATCAAAAATGAGGAATACGAATTTAAAATGAAATGCACTAGAGTTCAAAATAAAAGGAAGTTATAATTCCCTAACAGGCTGTCTATAAACATAAAAGAAATGTGCAGTGATAAATATTTTAAAATTATTTAGCTAGAAATAAACAATTAAAGAAAAAGGCCTGTGCTTTACACTGTTTCTTGCAGTTATATTAGCTCTTCAAAATGCTGTCTTTTGTCAAAGTGTTGCTTTTATTCATATACAGACATGGATGTCTCAGAACATGTGTCCAAAAAGAGAGTGCAGTGATTGGATAAAGGTTATGTTAGAGAGCTAAATCTAGGGAAGCAATTCCAATTTGCTGTCAGCTGGTTCACCATTGCTTACAGCAATGCAGATAATTTCTGGGTGTCTGAGCCACCATCACACTGTTCCCAAAGGCTGGGATGGCACAGAATCATGCAAACAATTAGGTTGGAAGAGACTTCTGAGATCATGGAGTCATGGCCATGTCAAACAGACCATGTCACTAACTGCCACATCCAGTCTTTCCTTCAACGTCGCCAGGGACAGTGACTCCACCACCTCCCTGGGCAGTCTATTCTAATATCTAATCACCCTTTCTGTGAAGAAATTCCTTCTAATGCCCAACATAAACCTCCCCTGGTGCAGCCTGGTACAACAGGATTCTCTCTGATGAGCCAATTGACCTGGCTGATCTGCATGCAGAGCTCAAACAGACCAGCATTAAAATTTCCAAGGCTAAGCTGCTGGCCTTTTTGAGTGCTCAGTGTATCCCATTTAGCACAGTTGGAGCCCAGAAAGGGAAGGAACAGAAAAGAAAACAGAACAAAAGCCAGAGATAATACTGAGTGAAGCCCACTCCTCCATCCTGACAACTGTGTCCATGAAGGCCTTGCTGCAGAGCTGGAAATCCCATTCCCTTCTGGTGCTCCAGTGGCAGATGAGGAGTGGGAGCACTGCTGTTCCTCATGCCCTGCTCCCAGATGACATCCTGGAGAAGGGGGCTGAGCTGTACTGCCATTCCTGGCCCTCTGCTCCCATGGCGCAAACCCCTCCATCACTGTCCTGCCTTCAGCACATAGCTCACCTGGAGACTCTTTCCTCTTCCAGTTTTCCTCTTGTGCCTTTTCTTTACCTTTTTTTAAATAGGTCGGAGTCCTGAACTTTCTTGGATTTTTTTTTTTTTTTTTTACTACCACTGATAATGATGCCAAAAGTAAGTCAAATTTTTAAAATGGCAAACAAAGCAAAGAGTATAAACTGAGTCCAGGTAGATGTAGATGGGTAATGACTGTTGGTTAATTTTCTGAGAGTGAAGTTCAAGAAGTTTGACTAATAGTCTTGCCTTGGCTCAAACAGAAGCTGCATTTACAGTGCCAGAACTACAGTGTGTAGTTCTGGGCTGAGATAGCATGAAATGGCACTGTGATCCAAATATCCAGCTTTTGCATGACAAAAGATCTTGAATCTGTTTTGAAATCATACTTATGAATGGGACATTTGAAGTAGTTTCTATGGCTCTGTACTGCTAAAAATAACTTTCTACCTTATAATTTTTTTTGTTCACCTTTGACAAAGTTTTTCTTTCTAGGAGGCTGTGGGAAAACTGGTGCAGTGGATTTCTGTGGCTGGGTTTTGGTAGCAGGGGGGCTACAGGGGTGGCTTCTGTTAGAAGGTGCTAGAAGCTTCCCCTGTCTGGTGAAGTCAATGCCAGTTGGCTCCAGGATGGGCTTCCTGACGCTGGCCAAGGCCCAGCCAATTAGGAATAATGGTAACACCTCTGTGATAACATATTTAAGAATGGAAGGTTGTTGCGCAGATGGAAATTCCAGCCAAGGAAGAACAGTGAGAACATGGGAATAACAATGTAGACACCATGGTCAGTGCAGAAGGAGGGGCAGGAGGTGCTCCAGAAGCCAGAGCTGAGGCCCTGCAGCCCGTGGTGCAGACCATGGTGGGGCAGCTGTGCCCCTGCAGCCCATGGAGGGACATCGGGGTGCAGAGACCCACCTGCCGCCCATGGAGAAGCCCATGCTGGAGCAGGTGGTTATCTGAAGGAGGATGTGACCCTGTGGGAGACCCAAGATAGAGCAGGGTCCTGCCAGGGACCTGCAGCCAATGGAGAGAGGAGCCCACACTGGAGTAGGTTTTTTTGTGGGTAAGGACTTTTGGCCCCTGTGGGAGACCCACTCCGGTACAGCTCATTTATTCAGGACTGCTACCCGGTTCTTAAAGGGTTGTCTCCTGTGGGAGGGACCCCAGGGGAAACAGGGGAAGGACTTCTCTCTCTGAGCAGCAGCAGAAACAACAACTGACCATAACCCCCATTGTTTGTCTCCCTGCACCACTGTGGGAAAGGACGTAGAACTTGGAAGGAACGAGGGGTGAGGGGAAGGTGTTTTTAGGATTATTTTACTTCTCACTCTTTTGCTCTGTTAGTAATAAATTTAATTAATATCCCCACTTTGAATCTGTTTTGCCTGTAATGGTGATCAGTAAGCGACCTCTCCCAGCTCTTATCTCAACTCATGAATTCTTAATTGTTTTTTTTTTTTCTCTCCTCTGTCCAGTTGCAGAGGGGAGGGAGCGAGTGGATTTAGTGGGCACTGGCATCCAGCCAGGGTAAAACCACTACAGCTGGGAGACCGTTAATGAATTGTGAACATTTAAAACATCCCAGTGGGTTTATAATTCTGGCTGCCAGGCCCTGTCATGACCTGCCCTGGCAAGCTCCTGACATTCCCAGTCCCAGGGAGCTACAGACCTTGCAGTGCTTTGGCACTGGGTCTAAGGCTAATCTGTGCTGAGGTTGGCTAGGCTGTGGCTAGCATGGATGAGCCCTTGACCAGGAAGGCAATGGTGTGGAGTTCAAGCTGCTCACTAGTGCAGCTTCTCTACCAGGCCATCTGCTGTTCAATAGATTTAAGTGGTCGTGTTCAGTCATATTAGCAGATATAAACCCTTTGAGAATTTTAAACTTCCACTTTTCTCTTCCGCCACGCTCATAATTCAGTAATTCAGGTCACAATTCTTTGTTGAGATCAGGCTGCATTTAATCTGAGGATGGGAAATCTCAGTGTGCTTTTGATTCATAACCATAACTGAGAAAAAAACTGTCTTTGCATGCAGATGTTGCCTAATCACGGACTTGGGATAATGGATCATAACTTGCACTACAGTGTTGTGGGTTGGCTTTTCGTATGTGTGTTTTAAACTTCACATAGTTTGTACTAGGAATTTACACCTTTTATCAGCATTATTTGATTTTGACACTATTTAAAAGAAAGTACTTGCAGGTGATGAGTAACAAGGCAGAGGAAAACTGAATTCATATTCTATTCCTCTGAGACTCTGTATCAAGAGAGATTTTGCTGAATGGGAAGAAAAGTCATTTCACATTGTAAAGTTGGCACCAAGCCCAGTTTCTTTATGGAGGTAAGATAAATGAAATTCAAGGTAGAGATATATTTATTTGATCATATACCTTTTTTTTTTTCTCTATATCAGCTACTAAATAAAGTTATTAAAGATAATTCCAGTCCCTTTACTAAACTAGATTTTACTTGAAGAAAAGTGGTCTGTGCTCCTGGGAGCAATTTGCTATTCTAAAATGGCTTTCTCTGAAGTGTTTATTGAAATGGAGAAATTATTCCCCATATTCTCTCCATTTGGAATGGAAAGCTACTTTAATACAGCGAATGACCCAAGGAAATGAAGAGTGCAGAGCAAAAAAGTTTTTGATGAAAGCGTGGGAGAGACAGGCTCAGGAAAGAGACAGTAAAACCATTCAAGGAAATGGGAACATGAAGTGCAAGTGTATGGAGAGATAGTGATGACCACATTTTTCACTGGTAGAGTTATGATGACAATTAGAGAAGTTTTTTAGGCAAGTGACATACCATACTTTTGGCAGTTTAATGTTGACCTTTCCATGGATCAGCTTCTTGGAAAGAGTGCCTGGTTCTTCCACTTCTATAGAAGCTTAACTGTAGGGAAATGAGGCTTGAATTCTGCTGGGTGAGTTCAGGAGGTAGCAGGCATCTCATACTCAGCTGGCTACTGCTGTTTGAGCTCTGTTTATCACCCTGCGGCTGTGGCTGTGCCCAGCTAGCTGCTCGGACAGCCTTCACAGACATATTCTTCAGGTAGTAACACCTTCTCTGCACCTATAATTCCCTATAATCTGCCCCCACCAAAGAAAACACCACTTGAAAGAAGCCTCAGCTCCTCCAAACCATGTTTCTTAAACAGGCTGCTTTTCAGTTTGATTTTTTGTCTTTCATGTCTGCAACCTGTGTTATAGATTAGGGCAAATATTAATCCTAGGCATATTTGGGCATACTTAGTTGGCTCAGATGATCACGTATCATTTAAATTATAAATAATAGTGACAATTTCCTTTTAATTTAATATGTTAAAACTAAAATTCCATCAAATGTTGTGAACAAAACTCTAATTGCATGTTTCAAACCTGCACGTTAGTGTTATTTCTTTCGCTTTCATGACATCATGACCACCTCAGCTGATTTTCTCCCTTTTTCCCTGGGACTCTGCATGGGACTGCTTTTTGTCTCCCAGGATCCTGTTAATGTGCTTATATATGACATTTTTGAAGGTTTCTCAGGAAAATAAAGAAAGCTGTTTCTAAACTTTCAAGAAGACCGATGATGTAGCAATGGGTATTTATAAGGTATGATCATCGTTTTTAGAAGAGGATCATATCCTACTGGGGAAAAAAGTTTAAAAAGGAAAGAAAAAAGGAAAGAAGATAGACAAAGGTTTGTTTTTGGTGGTAGATTAATGAAGGTAAAAGCAATTCTAGAAGTAAGGCTGAACAATGTGACATCAGACACAGGCAATTTTCCGGGGAAGAATGGTTTATCAATCACATTATTTTTTTTCTTGAAGAAAACCTTGACCATTGCTACCTTAACCTATTTTTTTCAGTGGCAAATATTACTGAAAATTTAAGGGTTACAATTGTTATATGTTTTACCTAATGCAAAGTGTAATGGAAGAAGCATGTAAGACAGCTTTTAAATATTATGCTGCTGTTGGCACGATGTTAACAATATTAAAGAGATAATAGGGCTGTTTTTTCATGTTTAAGTTCATAGACGTTATGTCTGGTTAAGGTTAATGCTTTCATGACTATTTCATTGATTTAAGCATTATCTGGAGAATAAACTGTGTTAGGAATGATTTCAGGTGTAGAAAAAAAAGCATTGTTAACCATGAAAGGGAAAGATATTTCTTTAGAAATGCAAAATTAATTTTTTTTTTTTTTTTCTTTTAAGTGGGAGATGTCTCAGAATAATAGGGAAAACCTGGGGAAGGAGTTTGGAAAACTTTGTTGTTCATGGGAAATAATTAAGCCAGTAGTAATTTTTAAAGTTGTCATGAAAAACCCCAACTCTTTAGATTTGACAGTTTTTAATGAAATTGGGACTGCATTAATTGTTGTTATGCATGACTGCAGCATCAGTAACACATGCTTAGCTGCATATTATTCCTAAAATATAAATGGTTAACAAGGTTACTGAGGAAAATCAGGAAAATATAAGTAACCCCAAGTGTGTTTATGTGCCTGTGTGTCAAGGCTCAGTGAAAGTTAGCTGAAGACAGTTGTGTCCTCATGCCCTCTCTTTCAGTCAGTATCTTGTTGTTTTCTGTCACAGTGACAAATGAAAACATTTCATGGCAGCAACTGTCAAAAGCCCTCTTGTGAGCCATGCATATTCTTTCTATTTCTCAGTCAAGCGCTGCCATGAAAAATGACTTCATATCAGTAAGGTACAACTCCATGATCAAATGGGCTAGCTGTTAGTCACTGGCTGGTGGCCATTTAGATGGGGAATAATGGGCTTTACTTACCCATTTTTCACTGAAAAAGGAAATAAGTCTCTCTTTATAGGCTACCTCATATTACAAATGTAGAATATTTATCTGTGACATAAAAGCCTATTCAAACAGTGCAGTGTCAAACTTGCTATAAATGAATGTGCTGGGTGATACATAAAAAGGTGTTTTGCCTGAAGGTTCCAGCAACTTTGTCTTTCCTAGTATCCGTGTAACTTAGAAAAGAAATTTATGCACATTTATTTCTGTAAATGGTACTACTCTTAATAATTAGCAGCTGCCTGCAATCCAAGTGTTTTTCCTCTATTGCTTTCACCCAGCCCTCTATCTCCTCTTACCTGGCTATACAAGAACCTTTATTTAATGGAAAATGAGGTGTTAACAAGCAGTGCTGTTAGGTGGGAAGTAAAAACCTGGAGTGCGGCATAAAATTCTCCAGGGAATGAAAGATGTGTGTCCAGCATTACTGATAGTGCAAGTACATAAAAGCAATCGCAGATTAAACTTCCTGGGAAGTAAATTTGTAGGCTGTCAAGAGCAGGAAATAAGTAATTAGTATATAACATAAAGAAAGAAAAAAGATATCTGGAAATTATGCAATTGGTTTGTTTTTATAATATCACTTTTTTCTCCTCATGAATACCCAGTGAAAATCCATTTATGTTGCATTTTCTTGACGGTCACCAAAGTGAAGAGAGTAAATTATTCTAATTAATGGAGAGTAATCCACTCTCAAGACTAAGAAGTTTTGGAGCACAATTCATCCTGTCAGATTTGTCCCTCTACTCTCCCGTACTAGTTCCTGTCCTTTGTCACAGAAAAGAGCTGAATATTCAGTGGAGGGCACCAAAGGTGGTTAAGAGACTGGAGCACCTCTCTTATGAGGACATTTGAGAAAGTTTGGACAGTTCAAACTCAAGAAAAAATGACTGAATGGGAACCTGAACCTCACCAATGCATATAAGTATTTGAAGGGAGGGTGTCAAGAGGATGAAATGAGTCTCTTTTTGGTGGTGCCAAGCAATATGACAAGTGGCAAGAGGCAGAAACTGATGCACAGGAAGTTCCACCTGAACATGAGGAAGAATTCTTTACTGTGGAGTGACTGTACGCTGGAATAAGTCGCCCAGAGTGGTTGACTATCTCCGTTACTGGAGATATTCAAGGCCCACCTGAATGCAGTCCTGTGCAATGCACTCTAGGATGGCCCTGCTTGAGCAGGGAGGTTAGACCAGATGACCCACTGTGGTCCCTCCCAGCCTTACCCATTCTGTGGCTCTTTGATTTTGTGATTCTGTGACTATGACAGCAATGTCTTTTTAGATTTAGGAATATAATTACAAAACAGAGAGTGGATCATTTGATAATAATACAAAATAAATCTACTAGTAGTTCTCTGCCCTTCAAATTAATGTTTGAGGGGTTGTTTGTTTGCTTCCATGTAGATTTATTTGCATTGTGTAGTACTTGCCAAAAATTGATTTCTGGAAAATGAACCAAACATATATCTGACCTTGTTTTGTTAGCAAAGATTTTGACTCAAACTTGGGGTTTTCAGATCACTATTTTCATCACTTTGTTATTTCCTTTCAACAGCAGTGTTGGGATCTTGTTTGTGTTTGTATCATCTTGCAAAGAAGTTCAACATTTATTTCATATCCCAAGGTTAACATTATCTCCCTTGTTCATATCTTATATTAACCTCCCCCCAAAAAGGTGCTGTTGAACCTCATACAGTACAGGAAGTTAGTTTTAGCCACTTTGAGATAAAATCAAAATTTGTAAACTTCTGTCTCTAACCCTGTGAAGAATGAACACAATCATCATTACCTTTGCCTTTGGTAATGCCATAATTTAGAAAAGTGTAATTTCTACAAGCCTTTGCCATTCAGTATATACAGGTCCTATGATACTGTGCTAAAGCAATCTCTAAATTAACAGTACAAACTAATTGTGAAAGCCAGAATGATAGTAGACAAGACAGCATCACCTGGAGCTCTGCCTTACCTCATCAGTCTCTAGGATAGGGGTGGTTCCTTCAATCTGACTAAATCATCAGACCTCGCCGTTGGTTGTCAAGAGCCTCAGTGCCTTTATGGACACTCATGACAAACCCTAGAGACAAAAAGTCTTGCATATTTATGCAAATTCATAGAGACAGTGCTTAGTCATTGTTGCCAGGTTGAGTCCAGATAAGTGAGAAAAGGAGTCTCTGGTGGATAAATCATGGTGATACTGCAGGATATAAAATCCTTCAGTGTTCAGGCAGGCTGGGAGTGGGATTTGTGGTATGAGAAATGCAATGCTGACTGACCTTGATATTAAAGTTAGAAAAGCTTGAGACAGGCCCTGGAGCTATGTGAACTATTTCTAAAGCCTTTTTCTTGTGTCAAAGTGGTAAACTGACTCATGTCACTTGGCCTTTTCCTTCTCAGTGTTTCAAGGAGAGATATCTTTGCTTTCAGTACAGAAAAAAAAAAAAAAAAAAAAAAAAAGCTTGATACCTTTCACTTACATTTAAAGTGGGGAATGGGGCACAAGGGAAGAGAAAAAAGGGAGAGGCATACAAACTGATCTTCACAATTGATAGTCAAAATAATACATTCAATAATGTTTTTACATTCCTTTACTTCAAACTGTAGCCCAGTGTGTGTGTTTCAAACACTGTGTGTTTAAATTCATACACTTGACTACATATATGCAATCTGCAGAACACATCAAAGTTTTGTATGATACTATTGTCTTGAATGATGCAGCACAGAGCTTTCACAAAGAACTTGCACTTCCCAGAAGTCCTGGGAAGAAGGGAACAGTCTTA
The DNA here is from genome assembly GCF_003031625.1 of Empidonax traillii. NCBI lineage: Eukaryota > Metazoa > Chordata > Aves > Passeriformes > Tyrannidae > Empidonax > Empidonax traillii. The sequence goes on from NW_020955431.1 coordinate 1,255,660, forward strand.
CATCCATCTTTTATATGAAATTTCCTCGGAAATTTTCAGTGTTGAGGCTGGTGTCTGTTTCAGTCATGCTCTTAACCACACCATTATTCCATGGCTTGATTGCAAGCAGCTGAGGTCACTTGGTTTGTTCAGCCTGGAGAAGAGGAGACTGAGGGGAGACCTCTGTAGTCTTCAGCATCCTCACAAGGGGAAGTGGAGGGGCCTCTTCTGTCTTGTAACCAGTGTCATGAAGCTGAGTCAGGGGAGGTTTAGGCTCAATGTCAGGAAAGGGTTTTTCCCCCAAAAGGTGGCTGAGCACTGGAACAGGTTCCCCAGGGGAGTGGTCACAGCACCAAGCCTGTCTGAGTTAAGAAGCATTTGGACAATGCTCTCAGGCCCATGGTGTGACTCTTGGGGTGTCCTATGCAGGGCTAGGAGTTGGACTTGATTCCTTCCAAGTCAGAATATTCTATGATTCTATGATTTTATGATCCAAAACCGTCTTCAGATGAGTGAGTGGGAGACATAAGGAGTTACACCATTACATCATAGTGAAGTTTGCTATGCTTTTAACCTGCCTTACTGACATGTCACATGAAGCATTAGTTTTGAACTTTTTAGTATTGCTTGTCCTTAGGCCTTATTATCACTGCAGATAGAATGTGTCATGAATATGAATGTGAATATGAATATTAATATGAATATGAACAAGAAATGAAGTCACCTCTTAGCATGATCTGGGTGTGTATAGTACTCAGTGATGCAGATTTAGAAATTTCTGTTCTTATTATTGCATAAGATATTGAGAATAGCATAGTGTGTCATGAAATGCATTGTACAAATTTTGATCTTCACGGTACATATGTATGAAGGAGTTTTTCATTGTCCCTGCATGTGACATTAGCATATGCATTAGTTATGAAGCCTTTGTAAATCTTTAACATATGCTAATTGCAGCATGGCCCAATGTTATTAAGAATAATTTATTTTATTAGCTCGGAAAAACAAATGACAATCTGTTACCTCAAAAATCTGAACAATTTAAATTCATTCAATTGAATTTTAGTCAAATCCCCAACATTTAGTCAAATCCCCAACCTCAGCTATTGAAATGCCAGTTTCTGACAGCACATAATTTTAAAAATGCCTTTGCAAGACATTGAAATTTTTATTATTAGCTAATGAATTATGTTTTAAGCAAATGTATTATTTACTAACATGAAATTACAGTTCTTATTGTAGTTGCTTTTAGATCTTGTCACAGGTAGCATTGAATGAATGAAAAATAACAAATATGGTAACTGTTTTTAAACAGGAGCAGTGCAGGGAAAGAAATTGGAGCAATTCAGTATAAGATAAGATGAAAGAACAAAGAAAAACAGAAACAGTAGCAAACATTAAATACACACAAATGTAAATTGCATGAGACTAACTGTCATCTAATGAAACATAACTGATTATCTGGCAGATATGTATTATTACCTGGAGGAAAGAAATGTGGTAGATCTGAATTGAAAAGATTTCAGTAACTCCTATCATATTCTATTACAAGCAAAAGAAATAGTTCAAGTTCAATGACATGAAGATTGGTAGGAAACTTGTTTTACTGGGTGCAGGTGAGAAGATGTGATATCTGCTGAAAAGAGCATGTGGCAGATTTGAATGTGACATACAAGTGGAATTCCCTAAGAACTGCAGGCTGACCATACTAGGAGAAAAAGAAAATTAGAAATAAGTTAATCAAATTTGTTGATTCGATGAAGAAAGGGGCTAGATTTTAGACATGATGAATTGGATGGTTTTGAGGAACAGAGTATTAGAAATTAGATGAAACTAAATAATATAAAGTCCAAGGTCCTTTGTATAGAGACAAGAAGAATTTTACTAGAAGTAAGATGCTCAAAATTTGGAAATAACTAAACGCATTAAAAATTGTGTGCATTTAATTGATTACTTATTGAGTCTGAACTGTCCATGTGATTTGTCTTTGGAAAATGTATTTGTGACTTTAAGGCAGTCAGAATGTTGTTTCCAGGAGAAATGGCAAAGTGTTAATGACATTCAGTAAGTCACTGGCAGGAGACTTTGTCTTGAACACTGAAAAAATTAAGTAAAATTTGAAAAAGTTGAGCAAGGGTTTAGAGGAATGGGGAATCTGAAGATATGGTTATGCCCCTGTCATTTATGAGTGTGGCTTTGGTAGGTATATGCCAGCTATTGTAAGTTTTAATAATATTGGAGGTAAATGTAAATGCATCTTAGGATAAGAAAACAGACCAAGTGTTAATTCAGTTTCTCAGGAAGATTTACAATACCCACTGATCTGTATGACCATGAAGAGTTTTAATCCGGAAACTGAAAGCAGTTACCAGCTAATTGAGGGGATGGACTCATGAAATTCTTTCGCTTAAGAGAAGAAGAGGTAAATACTGTATCACTTTCAAAACTAAACTTGATCCATTAATGGAAAAAAAAAATTCTCATGTTTTGCCTTGACAACAGAGAATTAGACTTACTGGAATAGAAGACACTCCTCATTCTTTTGTTTGTGATTTGTAGGATAGCATTTTGGCTGCTTGCATGCCTCAAATAGTAAAATCACCAGAGACAGAGAAGAAAGATATTATTTATCTCTGTGGGTAGTCAACTCTTATACTGTAAACAAGATGCAAAGATAGTAGCCTAATTTTGTCATCTAGACTTTAGAAATGCAGTTTTACCTGATACAGCAATTTCAAAGTTTAGCTTCAAAATACTGCTGTAGAATATCTTACTGAATCTCTGGTGGGATACTTTTCATAAGGCTTTTGTGATCATTACAAACTTTAACCAATATGATGGTGAAACACAAAATAATCCCTCTAAGGCTATTAAAACCAGAAACAAATCCAAATATTATTTTGCTGTTTCTGAGATAGATAATGTCTATTGCATAACAAAAGAAAAATAAGGCTACATTTGGCAGAAAGGCTCTTAAATATATGCACTGAATAGTACACTCTATTTTGAGATATCGTGAGCATTTTCAGGTGCTGTTGTAAAACTGTATAATTGCCAAATTTTAAGTTTTGATTCTCAGTCATTCCTGTCATAGATGAAAAAGATCTATATAAACTTTATCACTTATGGAACAGTTTATTTAGGAGGACCAGGTAAACTGGTAAAATTTATCTGATACAAACAGAAATTTTGGAATGTGTGTTTTCTGAAGTTTGTCAGGATGTGTGTTTGGCAAAGTAACTGAAGACTGATACCTGCCTTAATAAGATCATATTTCATTTGTGACCAAAACATTATGAGATTCTGTACTGTGTTTCATCTCTAATCTGTGTAAAAATGTAGTTAACCATGTAGCTCAAATGCATCAACTGGCATGTCTAAGTTATTTCCAAATACTTTCTTAAATGCTTTATTGTACCTGGGAAGCAGACTTTTTCTGTCGTGCTGGAGTAAGACCTTCCACAGATAAATCAGTCTTTATCACCAAAGAGGAGATCAGTGATCATATAGATATACATTGGAGATCCAAGAAAACATATTGTGTGGTTATGGCATTTCTGTCATACTAAAGAGGCTGGATAGAGCTGGTTTTAGCTTCACTGTCCACAGCACATTTTTAATTCATCTATGACACAGTAAGTGACTAAGTACCTACTTATAAATTATTAAATCAATGATCTACAGTGAGATAAACCTAACAGAACTTTCATTAGGAAAGGTCACCCAGTCTGTTATGAGGAGCTGGCTGAAAGTAATAACTTCCTTAGTTATAGCCATTTTACCTTTCAGTTTTTCTCTCCATAACTATAGTTGCAAACAAATAAAATTTTAGTCAAAGAACATTCAGATGGTGACCTCTCTTATGATGAAGCCAATATTCTTAGGAAATGAGACACTGATAACTTTCAACATTTAATTTCATTTTGACAGTGAAGGAATTACGAGGGTGAAGGAGTAGCCTGAGGTTTTCTAGAGAAGAAGCAACTGTCCTTTTTTAAGAATTATTAGCATATTAACCTTAAAACTGCACTGTAATAATGTGCTTACTGATAACACTTCAGTTAGAAATTTGGTTCTGGAATTGTCTGTGAGGCAGGGAGCTACCAGGTCCTTTTAAAACATTTGCCTAATTATCTGGAAATCAGAGTTAGAGGTGTTTTCTACAGTGCTTTGGCAACTTAGAGATTGAGGTTCTGTTAAGAATGAAGGAAACAGGTTCATATTTCCATGCATAAATACTTTTTGTTCTGGTCCTATGTCTGTGTCTGTGGTCAGTTTTACCTGTTTGGGAGATTTTTTTTGTTATTTATCTGCTGACTGAAAAAAATTATGTTGGTTCCCTATTTTCTAAATATAACAGCTTATAAGACTATTTAACTTTTAATTACTGTAATTATTTGGGGTTTTTTTGCATAATTCTAAAATTATAGACGAGTTTTTGTCTGATGTATGATGTATTTTAATAAAACTTAAGAGGTGACTAACAATGAATTGTGGATGGTTTTGGAAAGGCTAAAATTGTTAGCCCTTCAAATTAAAAAAAGTTGTTTCAAATTAAAAATTATGAGATATTGTGACAAATGCTTATATTAATACTTGTAATTGAAAAACAATGCATTTATTTGACGATACCTCTGTTATGGATGCTGAAGTGTATTTCAGGTGAATTTATTATCTTTTTCATGAGCATCCCTTATTATAAGTTAATGTCATTTCATAGAAAAATATTAAAGACAGCTGCTGAAACTCATTTGATTTTTAAACTTCAGGGCTTTTTTTTTTTTTTATTCGGGATCATTCTTTTTTGGAACCATTCATTGAGGAAGTCATTCCCTTTTCTTCTTTTTAAAATATTTTTTCTTTTGGTATATAAGCCTCATTTTGAAAGGGAAGCTATAAGGGAAACTGATTTTTCTGGGTCTGAAACAGCTTTCTTGACTAAGAAAAAAAGCTGAATTGCTGCTACCTCAATTTTATTCCTAACAATGTTTGATCTCAGATGATTCTTTAAGCACTTTGTAAATGAGATTCCTAGGGGTGATGTCCTGAAACTACATTTCAGACTGTGTATGGAGGGGAATAGGTAATTGTTTTGCAAAAAAAAAGAAATGATGAAGACTTTTTACAAGCATTGAGAGTGAAAGGGATTTATTAGTGATCATTACTGATGGGCCTGCTGAGATAAAAAGTATAGAAACCCCTTGTTATCTACTAATTGTCTCACTTGATTTTACATTTTAAAAATATCATTCTACTTTTGCATTGCATAAGAACAAATTCTAGGCATGCAGTTGCAAGATACCTAGGCACTGTTTACATCAACACATAGCTCTTTAGCCTCCAACTGAACAACATGACTTTATTAAAATTCTCTTGAATATACAGAAATAGAAGAAAAAGCATAAAAGAAACTAATTTCCCCGGCCAAAAAGAAGGCAAGACTCCCTGAGTCAAGAGCTTTGTGGTTCTCCACATTTACTGAATAATAGCATTTTATGATCATTTGAAAATAGAAGGAGGCTTTTCTGAACAATGAGTCTAACTTTGGCTTGCTATTGAGTAGAGTAATATGAACAAAAATAGATTACTATCCTATCTTGTCAATTTCAATATTTCAGTGCACAGTCAAGTCCTATTGTATGCCAAAGGAATGTTTTCTACAGACTTAAAAATACTGATCATATAAATTCAGAAACATTAAAAATGCATCTAATCTGTAAATATGTCTGCATAATATAAAGTACAAGAAACATCAGCTTTGCTCTACTGAAGATGCATGTGGCTGCAACATTTTTTAGGTCTTAGGTGGAAAAAAACCATGGGGAAGTGCTCAGCTGCAGTGAAGAACAACAGGACATTTTTGTATAACCTAGTGTTTTAATTTGCTTATTTATTTCTTTGCTTATTTAATAATATGTGTGATATCAAAGGGTTAATGAACAGTAATTTTATGAACAGAAAAGGGAAATTATCAACTTAATAGGCTATTTTTAATCAACAATTTTCTTTTAAAAACTTCCTTTACAATCTGGTGGATACGTGTCACTGGCCCAAAAGGTGGGCTTTGTTCCTATAGTGCTGACACTGGGATTTATGACAAAAATTGAATAGCTTTTAACCAGTAAGTTTCACAGATTTAATCTGAAATATTAATGGTGAGTTTTCAAGGATAAAAATTCCTTGCTTTTGCTGCAGGTCACACTCAGCTTCTTCAGTGAGGCAGCAATGAGGGTTGCATTCAGTGCATAGAGGTTTCTCTCTGCTACTTCTTCTCTGAGACTCTTTCCTTCAAGCTGGTGTGAGTTTTCCTTAGGCTGCAGAGCCCATGCCTCTGTGATGCAGCAACAGCAAAGAGAAAAGGGCATATGAGTTGTGTGTGGGTGTATGTCAGTATATGGTCACCAGTGAGCATCAGGCTAGCCTAGCTAGCAAGTAGGCAACATAATGTTGATTTGGCTTTCAAATTTGACAACCCTAAAAATTTATGGATGTTTTCATGTCTCTTTCTGATCCTTTGTGGGGATCCTTCATGTAACATGGGTAATAGGATCTCAGCCAGCAATTTCAACATAGCACATTCAGGTTACAGTAAAGAAGGCATATTTTTTAGAGTTTCTACATGGTTTAAATACTTAATTTTTAGAGGAGAAATTATTTTTTCAAAGTTTTTACTGCAAGTTTGTCCTTTATGATACTCGTGTTTTCCTGAAATGTTAATTTCTTTTTAACAAGAAAGTTTAGGACCATCCTTTCTTATTACTTGGTAAACTTTTTCAGTCAGTTACTCATCTCTTCCCAGTCTGCTTCAAGCATTAAATGTTAAACGTTTTATGTTTTTATTTGATGCATTTAAAAATGCACTAAGTCAGTTTTAAATGTCTGTGAAATATCTGCCAGATGTTAGAAATCTTTTACTTGATGATCTGTAAAACAAGAATCCAGTCCTGAAGTCTAAAGGTGCAGAAAAAGATGTTGAAGTCGAATTCTTTACTATTAGTTACTCCTTGTCCTCTTTGTGAATAGTTACAGTGTATTGGGTGAGCTATACAGAGGATTTCCCCAATTCTGATTTTTGTTTGCAGCACTATATTTATAGTTTCTGCTTTAAAGACTGAAATTCTAATAGTAACCAATGTTTCAGAAATATCCACAAATACATATTTGAAGCACGTCATTCTTTTTTGAGGTGACATCTCAGTTTTTGCCCTTCCCAATTTACTAAAACACTAAGCTAAAAATATTGCAGTTTACTGGAATGCTGAATAGAAGAGTCTGGAACCTGATCAGGGAAAGTGTTTTGAAGCAAGACAGAGGTGCTTAATGTCTTTGCCTCTGTCTTCAGCATAGATGATGGACCAAGAGGGTCTCAGTGCCCTGAGCTGGAGGACCGTGACTGCAAAAATGGACGTATCCCAGTTGACCCTGAAATTCTGTGACATCTGTTGCTCCAGCTGGATCCCTATGAGTCTATGGGGCCTTGAAACTGGTGATGGGCCTTGAGGGGAAGCCATATGAGGAGCGGCTGAGGGCACTTGGTCTGTTCAGCCTGGGGTAAAGGAGACTGAGGGGAGACCTCATTGCAGTTATAACTTCCCTGTGAAGGGAAGAGAAGGGGAAGGCACTGCTCTTTTCTCTCTGCTGACCAGTGGCAGGACCTTAGGGAATGGCCTGCAGTTGTGTCAGGGAAGGTTTAGGCTGCATAGTAGAAAAAGGTTCTTCACTTAGGGGGTGGTTGGTCACTGAACAAGTGCACCAAACAGGGAACAGGGAAGCACCAAACCTGACAGAGTTCAAGAGTCATTTGGACTATACTCTTGAGCACATGGTGTGACTCTTAGGGGTGGTCCTGTGCAGGGTCAGGAATTGGACTTGATGATCCTTGTGGGTCCCTTCCAACTCAGCATATTCTGTAGTTCTGTGATTTTGTGCCACTTCACTTTAAAAGTACATCCCGGATGCCCTTCTGCAGACTATAGCTCTCTAAGAAGCACCCAGAATAGCTGTGGAAAACCTAATTATGGTCTTGATGGCAAAAGTTATAACAGCCAATCTTGACTGCACTGTTTTCTGTGAGGAGTTTCTTTATTCCTCAACCCTACCTTGCTGTCAGGACAACTGCACAACCCCCTACAGCTGAGGAAATAGGCCTTTTGGTAAGAAGCAAGTTTAGTCACTATCATCCTCGAGTCACTATCTTGTAACTTGTCTTTATCTTTTGTGCTGAATTCTCTGTCTGAATCAAGCCATTTTTCCAGGGAATCACGTGGTTTCAGTTGGCTGAAACAATAATATTCCTCCTTAACTTTGCATTTATTTTTTCCATTTCTTGCCATTTCTATGGAAAAACCTGTCTGATCTATTTTTGTCTTGCTTTTGGAACACACTCAGTTCCATTCCCTTTTCCTCTCTCGTAATTTTTCAGGATTATTGCCTGTCTACCTTGTTGCAGGATCCTTGCTTAGCTTAATTCTTTCATGTGAATTAAGTTAATAAATTTTTTTGAAGTGTAATGAACACATTTGGAATAAGATTTTATGCACAAGGAGCTGATTAAAGACAAAATTATTGTCTCTGAAGGACAATCGTTGCTACAGTCCCTTGCCAAATACCATTTTTAAGGTTTTTAAATCTGCATTTAAAACCTGTCTTTAGTTAGGTAATGCCAGCTGCACTTCTGACATGCTTAAAAGTAGCATTCTGATGCACTGAAATATATTGTGGACTAAAACTTTTGTTAATACATGCTATCAGTTGGCACATAGGGAAGAAGAAACATGAGAAAAACCTCAATAAACAATTAAATATGGAGTTCTCCCCAGAGAAGTGGGTTTCCTGGGACTTCCTTCAGTGGTATGAGGAGATGTGAGTAAATACTTGAAGAATGAGTTTGTGGATTGTAATTTTACCTTGTTTGGATCAGAAAAAATAGGTGGTAAAGAATAACACTATGTAGTGGGAAATAAATGAGAAAAGAGCAGTTTATAAGTAGGTTTGCCACAAGTTATCTGGCTTAGCAGAGATCAGATTTCCTTTGGTCTGTGAAAGAGATAAAGCTTTTGTACAATAGCATTCCTTTGCACCCCACAGCCCTTCTCACTCCTCCAACCCCCAACAAAATGACCAACAATAAAACTCCATCAGATAAGTGGAGTCTTCCAGGTGTTAGTTCTAATGTAGCTCACTCAGTAAACCTACTAATGAGCAGGTTAAACATGTTTAGTTGGCTTAAGAGGAACTGAGCAGATCCATTTGTATTTAGCTTGAAAACAGCAGAAAAACTCCTGAGATATCATACTCTCCAGGGATGCTCCTGAACTTCTCATGAAGTTACAGGAAAGTTGGGAAGGTGCCAGATAAGGGCTGTTCTTGCTTATCTTGTGTCCTCTTATCTTGGGTGATTACGAAGGTCTTTTTGAATAGAGCTATTTTTTCAAGCACTTCTCTGACTTCTTTTTGCGCAGCCCTTTCATTTTTACTTTGGTTTGTTTCCCTTTTAAGACTGTACATCACAAGGGTAGCATTAACTGACATTGGCTTTGACACTTGGAGATCATTAATGCAAAGTGTATGACTTAATTTGTCAAGACTCTAAGGGAGCTGTGTAGTTCTAGACTTTATCTGACAGAATCACAAAACCGTTAGGATTGGAAGGGACCTCTGGAGATCACCTAGTCCAACCCTCTTGCCAAGGCAGGGTCCCCTAGACCATGTTACACAGGAACACATCCAAGTGGGATTTGAATGTCTCTAGACAGAGAGAATTCAGAGAATTCACAACCTCCCTGGTCAGCCTGGTCTAATGCTCTTCCACCCTCAACGTAAAGAAGTTCCTCATGTTAAGATAAAACTTCTTGTGTTTGAGTTTATGGCCATGGTTCCTTGTCCTGTTGCTGGGCACCACAGAAGAGTCTGGCACCATTCTCTTGACACTAACCTTTGAGATATGTAAGTCTTGTCTTCTCCAGACTAAATAAGCTCAGTTCCCACAGCCTCTCCTCACAAGAGAGATGCTCCAGACCCCTCATCATTTTTGTGGCCCTTCACTAGAGTCTCTCCAGTACAGCCTTTTCTCCTTGTGCTGAGGAACCCAGAACTGTACACAGTTTTTTAGATGTAGCCTCACTAGGGCCAAGTAGAGGGACCCTTGACCTGCTGGCCACACTCTTCCTGATGCTCACCAGGATACCATTGGCCCTCCTGGCTGCAAGGACACACTGCTGGCTCATAGTCAACTTGCAATACACCAAGACCTAAAGAAGGTGCTCCAGCCCTTCTTTAGAACTTGTTCTGAATCTTGGTGAAGGAAATATATCAGCAATTACTACAGTCGATGTTACTATTAGTTGTAGTTTCTTTGACCAGCTACACAGAGATATTAATGTGACTTTCATTTTGTCTTTATTCTCTTCTCCAAATGAAGTGAAAAAAAATAGAATTTTATAAAATGTATACTTTATTTGGATTATGGATGTTTTCAGTGAACCTTTTTCTGCACAGAGGAGAAATTTAAATGTTATTCACCTATTAGTCAAAAACCTCACTGTGCATGACATCATCCACTCAGTGAAGGGGTTGAATTGTCAGTCATATCTGTATTTAGATGGTTCCAGAATCAATGCCATAAAGAAGAACTGAATAAATCCTACAGGCTTAAATAACTACAGTGTATTAGTGAGATGCAGAAGTGTTGACCTAAGTGAGCCTGCAATCAGATATAAGAGAGCACAATAACTAAGGAATTATGGACCAGAGTGTTGATTAGGGTGAACTGAAGTTAGACATGAAGAATAAAGCTGGCCAGAAAAATTTCTGAATGTTAGAAATTGTGTGATAAGGTGAAATGCAGTGGTTTCTAAGAGATGAAAGTGTGCCTTTGAGTTCCTAATTTTCTGTGACTAGGCCTCCCAGACCTGCATTTCCACCACTACTCATTTAAATTTCATAGCTCAGTCCCACCTACTGAGACAGCCAGTCCTACTACTGCATCCAATCCACTGTTTCAAAAGCTCAGGCTGTCAATCCCATCATATCCCCATAGTTTTTCCTTTTCCTCCCTTGATACATCGAAAGGTGCATACTTGGATGCTTCAGGCACTTGATGTTTTCCACTTTCCACTTTTCTATTTCTATAGCCTGTCAGCTTTTTTCAGCCTCTCAGTAAAGTGCAGTCACTGTCGATAGCTTTGAGACCCTCTAGAACACACAAAAATTTTGGGTTTTTTTGGCTGATATCTGCCTCTGGATGTTGAAACCAACCTCAAGCTAACCGGTCTTTTTATTCTATAAAGCTGTTTCAATCAGGCTGTTTGTACTTTGAATTTCTAGTGCAATCTATTTTGGGAACGTGTGGCAGTCTTGATGTAGTTTAAAGCTTAGAAATAAATCTCCTACTAATTGAGAGATCTGTCTGAACTTAAATGTTCAAGTGTGCACTTGAAAATTATTAAAATATTGGGGGATGTTGTCCTCTAGCATGACTGCTGATTTGGGCTTTGAGCTGGTTCCTTGGTCCTCTTTCCTTCATGTATTTTTTTACTTGTTGCAGTGGTTGCCCCTGTTGCAGAAGAGCTGTGCTTTTAGATATGATATCATCTTGATGTTCCATGCTGAGTCTATGAAACAGCAGCTCCACTAATTGTAATTTCTCTTTTCCCCTCTGACTCCTCCTGATGATAACAGAAAAAAAAATATTTCTTGGAGGTAGGCCAGTAGTGAAGCTGACAGTTCCAGAAACCTCTTAGTAATATTCCTTCAATGAATTTCCAGGCAGGGTGACTGCAGTGCAGTAGAGCAGATTCTTTAGACAAGGTCAGACTGGTATTCAGCAGAATGCAAATAGAAATTGTAACTCAGCACAGACATATCTCACTCTGTCACTTACATTGCCTGCTGACAAATTAATAACTCTTTCAGGATTTAAACGTGGATGTTTTTCAAGTCCGTTCACTATTTCGGTAGCAACTATAACATTCTTGGATATATCTACTGCATACATTTCTTTTTCTTTATGAGGTGAATCACTGAGCTGAGAGCAGTTATTGACTAAATGCTCATATCCCACTGAGTATTACAGAGGGTTGGTGTTAGTTTGCAATGCTGTCTGCAAGCTGTCCATATATCACTGGTTTGAAAGGTATCCCATGTGCCTCTGCATAACGTAGGCAAATGCTGTGTTTTCTTTCCACCTGCCTTACAAAGAGGAGGTTACCATACCAGTGTCTGTGGCAGAAGAGTGATACTAAAGCATTCTTGCCATCAGTTACTGCTACTGTCATTTTTGGAAGTCATGCTGCTGTTACTTTCTGCTCTTCCTGCTTCTATTCTGTGGATCACAGTACCACAATACTCCACACGGTGGATCATATATGTTTTTCAGGAGGTGGTAATGTGAATCCTTGACATATATCAGATGCTGACTTAGAAATATTCTTACAATGTACTGGATTAAATGTGAAGAAAGTTTCTTCAAGCAGATCTGCGTGAGGACTTCCAGGTAGAAAAGAGGATGATCTCCCAGTATTTCTTGTCCCTCACTTCATTTTTGGCAAAGATCTGTCTCCAGAGACTAAGGTGAGGCTCTGATATGGAGAAGAAAACAGCAAAATCTGGATGCAGAGGGGGTTATATAAGTTCTGTCAAGAGCAGGCATATGCTCTGCAGCATTCACAGGACTCTCCAGCTATGTATTGCAGGAGAGAGGGTCTTGCAGTAAAAACTTATGGTAGGGGGCCAGAGACTTGTCCGGGACAAAGGCTGGAAAGGCGACCCTGCGCTCAAGTTGTTGCAGACGTAGTTCTTTCTCTGGTGTTGGGGGCGGTAGCTACTCAAGATGAAGGAGGAAGCTAAGAAATAAGCAAAAGACTGAACATGTTTAAAAAAACCTTGCTGTGTGTGTTTGGCCCAGTGGTAGTTTTCATTTTCTTAAATGTGAAACTCCTTTCAAGGCTTGCAGAGAAAGGTGTGGGTAGTTACTTCCTGGTGTTGGCTGCTACATAATTTGCCCAGCTGAAAAACAGGGGCCTGTGTTTGAGCACAATCTGACCTCTACAACAGCTTACTGTAGGGCTCAGGGAGAGGGCCAGGCACACCCGCTGCTGTAGAGGAGGAGAAGGAGAGAAAAGGATGTTAAGAAGACATAAAGGACATGTAAAAATAAGAGAAGAGGGCAAAAGAAAGAAGAAGGAGCTGAACAGGAGAAAGATCTGAAAAGCTGAGAATAACAACTAGCCAGAGATCTCTTAGTTTGCTTTTACACTGAGGTAACCACGGGGAAGAGTCAACCTTCTGCCTGGTATGGTGGCTCTGGTGGACTCAGGCAGGATCAGAAGGCAAGGAATGATCAGTCTGCTCTCTCCTCTTACCCTGGAGTGAAAATTCTTATTTTCCACATGAGAGCTTTATCTACAATGGATTTTTTTTTTTTTTTTTAAATTTCAGCTATATGTCAAGAAGTGATGTAGAATGTGTAAAGTGAGGCCATTCTGAAATTAAACAGGTCCAATAACAGTGTAATGATAAATATATACCTGTTATTTTCTGGTTTTAAAGAGATAAAACAGACTATGCCTGTATTATATGTTAAATGTGTTCTAAATGTGCACAAAATTGTATTCCTGCTTCCAAATGGTCTGAACTGATATTCATAATGTTGTAGTAGTAATGCTTTAACTGGAATAGTAATGTTTTAATTTACTGTTGCATCATATTCCCAAAGAAAATAAGAGCATATTTCAGTAAAAAATAATGTGTAATACATCAAAGATTACAGGATAGGCACAACCTGCCCTGTTCATCGTCAGGTCAAAATCATGTTCCTGTGTATTGAAAATGTTGATTCATTTGTCTTTAATGCTATAAAAGTAATACTGAAAGAGTGAGAAGTCTACACAAGCATGGGATCTCTATACAAACATTTATTAGAAGAAATCATAGAATCATGGAATATTTTGCTTTGGAAGATAACTTTAAAGATCCTGTAGTCCAACCCCTCCTGCAATGAGCAAGTTCATCTTCAACCAGATCAGGTTGCTCAGAGCCCCTTCCAACTTGATCCCAAATGTTGCCAGGGATGGGTCATCCACCACCTCTCTGGACAACTCATTACAGTGCCTCACCACCCTCATAGTAAAAAATTTTTTCCTATATATAATCTGAAATTACACCAGTGTTTGTGCTAAAATTTGGCATCTAAAAAAAAAATTTAAAGAACAAGATCTTTATCAGTTGAGAGAAAATAACAAAGACATTCAATGTCTTGGCTAGTTTTCTACCACTCTTACACGTCCTTTAGATTGAAAAGACATAACCTGCTTTATTCTATTGAAGTAGGCCAGTGTAAAATAATATCTTTTTTAAGAAGTTGTTTTCCTCACTCTGTCATGAAGAATAAAGGGGCAGGGGTGAATAAATAACAAAGTAAATAAATAGTTGTGAATAAATAACAAAGTCTTGATTACTACTCACTGTTGTAGTCATTGCAGAAATGCTGCTTTATTAAGACATAGGAAGCTTGAAAATGCTGATTAACTCTGTGAGTGCATTTAAACACTGCATAATGTTTATCACTACAAAATCACATTAGCAGTTCACTTTCCATAAATTTAACTTTACTTTCCAGCTAACTAATGATGCATATTAGTTTGGCATCTTCAAAAGAAGAGAAATGGAATATATAATACTTTGGAAATTTTACTAAGGAGTGATTTTGTGCCAGAACTAAAATGTACAATGATTCTTCTTAGAGTAAATTCAATGTGCTGTAACAAGAAAAAAATTCAAATAGGTCAATATTTATGGTGATATTGTTGAAGATTTTGTGAATTTTCTGCCATAGAAAAGACATTGAAATTATAGACTCACTGGGAGAGAATGGGAATGGGTGCATGCTTTTTCCTCTGAATAGGGAATCAGATCCTGTGCAAACTTTAAATTCAAATGCATCCTACCTGTTTTGGGGTTGGGATGCTTAAATATGACTGAATGGAGAAAGTAGTAGTGTAAAAAAGAATAGGAAACACTTCCATTTCTGAACTGGTTTTTTCACTTCACAGTGATTAGATAATATGATAGCAATCAGAAAGACGTGGTTTTTTTTTAGAATTTCTTCACAACTGCTGTGAAGAGAAGCATATATTGTCACCTTTAAGGTAGCTCTCCATTGGATAAATAAAACCCTTTCCTCACAACACAATGGGTCAAACAGTATTCCTAAAAGAATATGTTACATGTTGCTTTTGTTCATCTTTTCATCTCTTCTTCAGATGAGACTCAGGGTTCCCAGCCTGCGTAGTTAGCCTAAATTGTTCTTAATGTACTCTTAAACTTTGTCTAGCAATTCAACTTAATTGTTTCTTCTTTTTTTTTTTTTTTTTAATGACTGAAGACAGATATTTGAAAGGGGCAATCTGCTTTCAATTATTTATATTAGAAGAAGATTTTACTCTGTGCTTCTATACATCAAACATTTGTTGACTATTTAATTTCTGTGGGTTTTTTTAAGATTATCTAGGCACCCTTACCTTTACCACTCAGCACTTCAGAAAGAATAAAGATTAGAAAAGATTAGATTTGATTCTTACTTCCTCTTCTTGTGTGCTAGCCATAATGTTTAACATAGATTTTTAGAGTGTCAAATAAGAAATGCAGGCTTTAATTTAAATGTCATTTGACTTCACATTTCATTTCATCCTTTAATTTTGGGGAGTAAAAAAGCAAAGCAACTTTGTACCTCAGTTGGCACTATGACAATAAATATACCATATTTTGTAGAGTATTCAACAGGATCTGCATGATATGCTAGAACCATATTGAAAACATCTTTGAAACAAATATTGATTTTGTTATGTGGTATACCTTTTTGCACCTTTTCCCTTATCAATTGATTTTGATGACCTGTTCAGTGATTGTGTTAAAGATTCTTGTTTTTACAAGCATTAATATTTATTTTGGTCTTAAAACGTTATTATGCTAAGTGGTATATTTGCAGCACTCTTAATTGTAAACTATAATTAAATGAAAAACTATTAAAAAATAAATAGAAAGAAATTGCAAACATTTACCACATAAGAATCTTGGCACTGTTTTTTGGATGGGTTCCCATCTGTTTTTCACTGTGCAGTGCCTTGTTCATTTCATCTGCTGGCTTGGTGGCCTGAGCTAAACTGATAATAATTGTTTGCTTCACCTGCTTCTATCAATTATTTAAAATATTCGAAATGGTGCCAATCAGTGTAGAACTTGGTACCTTGATTTCTACCTTGAAGACAAGTATAACTTTTCTCCCTGTCTTTCTCCTCTGTCTTATAGAGAGTCCCAAGATCTTGACATCTACTCCTGAGGCTTTATTCTGCAGTAGTAATGACTAGGAGAAAAAGCAAGTCCATTTGGCAGGTGGTATATGTTAACTCATAGAGGAAGTGAAGCAGCCTGATGACCAACCTTATCTAGATTCCTCTGAAAAGACTTTTCTCTAAAGTTTGATTTTCTGGGTTTCCTTCACCTCATTCCAGACGACAAAAGTTAATTTATAGTACTTACAATTTTTTTTTTTTTATTTGAAGCTTAAGTTGATGTGTTTTATAGACTCATAAAGTAAGCAAAGCCGGGACAGTTACTGGAACTAATGGCAGTTATAAATTTACGCTGTTTGGGATTAGTGTAATAGTGGACTACTTTATGTCACTGTTTACAGTTAGGACACCATGGTAGACTTAACTATTTATAAGCATATGTAGAGACACAGAAGGTGTCTATAGTTGTCTATATAATGGCTATATGATAGCCATTAAAGGTTATGCAATTTTACACATTATATTTGTGAGTTCAGTAGTTCTCTGTACATTTGAGTGTATTGCTGCATTTCTTCTTACACAATATAAAGTTCAGGAAGCAAATGTAGTGTGGGAAGCAAACATCGGCAGATTTTTTTTTAATGTGGACAACATAAAAAAAATTTACATAGATATTTTCTTTTAAAAGCTTGGATTAAATGAAAGTGGCAGAAAAAAAAATTTCCTTATCAGAATTTGCCAAAACAATAAGAAATTGCAATTGATTTCAACCCCAAATTTGCACACTGAAATGCCAGAAAAATGATTACCACTTTTGACCCTCATTCAATTCTAGCTAAAATTTTTTGTAGTGACATACATTAATTTATATTTTTTATTCACAGAGAGTTTTTATATTAATATCTTTTATGATATTTTTGAAGCTATCTGAGAGTGAGGAAATATAGAATCTCATCACTCCAGCACTAGAGTACTTAAATGCATATTTTTCTGAAGTATGATTATACAGTGCAGTTAATTTTCTAGAAAACTTGAGGAAATTTGTTGCTTAAATTTCTCTGTGCATAGCTGGTTATGAACATATTTGTACATATAAAATACTATGTTAATAAATTTGATAACTCTTTGTGCTTTACATAAAATAGCAATAATAAATAGTGGTACTTAAATGTCAGTCTCAAATAATAAATTTGGAGTCCTATGAAAGTATACTGAAGATCACTTTCTAGTCACCCATTTTTAGTTTTGAATTTCAAGGACACCTTTTCTCCACTTTGTTTTTTCTTCTAATGAAATAAGCATGATGCCCTCAAGTGAGAGGGCATCCAAGTGAGAGGTGATAAAAGGAACTCAGCTGCTCTGCAATGTGAATATAATTAAACACTAGGGTAGAGTTTAAAAATATTTCTATGTGCTTGATTCTAATCTGCTTTAAAAAAATATAGCATCTTCCTGAATGTTTTTTGCTACTGCATTGAAGCAATCCCTCTTCAATTATGTGTAAATATTTGACTACACATTCATGGTGAATTTAAAATTGGAGGATAAATAATAGTTGATGCTTCTTCTCTGAAGTATTAAAGGCCTAGATGCTTTACTTAACATCATAAATATTTAAAACATATTTATTTTTATATATTAGGTGAAAAATATATAGGATTAATATCAAATTTATTTATATATTTGTGTTATTTGAATTTTACTACCTGTTGAGGGAAGAGAGAAGAAATCGAAATAACATAAATTTACCTTAGGTGTTTGAAGTGGAATACACTCTGTGCAGATTTTAAATAGGAGTATCTCTGAAGGTGTGTCTATGTGTGTGTTCAGTTAACAAAGGTTTATGAATGGAAAGGAGTAAGCTTTGTTTCAAAACCAAAATGTCTTGGAAATCCAATCCACCATTATGAAATGTGAAACACTACTTAGAAGTTAAGCATTCACAATACAGTGCTATTAATTAAAAAAATGACTACTCAACTATGACATGTATTCTGAGATGACACTTATTTCAAAATAAAGCAAATGAGGATTGTTTCTCACAGTATTTTGTTGCAAACTTGCTCTATTCCACAACGAAATGAATCCCTAGGAGTGCTGGGGCTTAAGCTGCAAGTTAGTCCTTGGAGAGCAGTTTTCCAAGGTCTTAGAGAAATAAGTAACAGCTGTCAAACAGCTTATAGTCGGTTGTGTTGGGTGCAGATGTAACATTTTGGTAGTGCTGGAAGCCTGCAAGAGCAATGCATTGTTCCCCACTGTTGAACTTCCAGAGGTTATTTTCTCCAACCTATTGAGGTCCCCTGAATGGCTCCAAAACCATTTGATGTTGTGGCAACTTCTCCCAATTTTGTGTCATCTGCAAATGTGCTGTGGATGCACTCTTTCCCATCATCCAGGTCACAAACAAGGAGGTTGAACAGTATTTGCCCTGTTAATGAGTCCTGGAGCGCACAGCCAGTGACTGGCCTCCAGCTGGACTTTGTGCCACTGATCACCACCCTTTGGGCCTGGTAATTCAGCCAGTTTTCAACCCACCTCACCATTCACTTATCTAATTTGTACTAGCACAGATAGGGAGTGAAGAGTCACTCATTTAATGTCATCATTACACTAGACTTGCTGGTTGTTATGTGTCTGATAGAACTGTAGAAGTGTGAGCAATTAATTTCTTCAATTTCTGTGATGAACCACAAGACTTTTTATTTTGAACAGTTTTACAATAACGTATCCAAGATAAAATTAGTTTGAGTATTATTTCCCTCAAAGTAGTGAAAGACAATTTGAGATAATTAAGTCCTAAAAAATGTGCAGGACTGTACTGGCCTATTAGCAATGACTGGAGACTGGGTCACAAATTTAGAATGACAATAAACCAAAACATTTGGTCGAGCAGTGAAATGACTGAGCAATCAATAAGCTACTTATGTGCCATTTTGCAATTAATCTTGAGGTGTAACAGATTTTTCTCAGTATGAACTTGAGCTACCCAAATTATTTTTCAAAAAATTTTAATGATCTTTTTATGTACTGTATGTAGAACTTAATAAATACATTTGAAAACAATTTCTTCAGACTTAAACTTGTCCATTTCATTTGTCATCTTCCCAAAAGCTGACTGGTTTTGTGTTATTTGCTGCTACCTCAAATGGGTTTAGGCACTGTTAACAGCACAATAACTCAGCTGATCATAAATATATTGTGAAGTTCTTTAAAGGAGCTGCTTCTATCCAATTTTGCTTCCATTTTTTTTAAAAATACAGATCACAGAAAAAAAATGGCATATATCAAATTAAGAAATTGTGATAAAATATGGTCATCTATGTACAATTAAATTGTAGGGCTTTCTTTCAACATTCAGAAAACTATTCTAAATTCAAAGAGTCCCATAGGTGACTGTAAAACTTCCAAATTGACATATGAACATAGAACTTCCCAGCTTTGGCCTTAAAATGATCACTGGATTAACTACAATGGTGATAGCAGGTTGTGTTGAGACTGAAAGTATCAGAATTGAAAGGTGTGATTACTAAAATTCGTCTATGATCATTTCGGGAATAATTTACTGCCTTGGCAGGAAAGGAGGGTTTCTTAATAAACATACAGAAGAAAGTAGATTTTATGAGGTATTGGAATAATAGAAGGGATGGAATAGAATAGTATAAAAAGTAAAGTTTGAGCTCTTATGGTGCACATTACCAAATAAGATAAATGAATTGAAGTATAGGTGTAATATTAAATCCTAGGGTGGTGTTTGATTACTTTGTGAAGGAGGTTCTTTGATCTGCTCACCTGGAATCACAGGAGACTGGGATAGAAGGGCTTGGAGTGTTATTTAGCTGTTTTTTTAAAAATGGGGGATCATTTGATGATTTTGATGATAGTCTTTCTACGGTGTCCTAACACTTCAATTTTTTTTTTGTTTATTTTTTTTTTTAATTTATTTATTTTTTTATTTAGATGGCTTTGGAGTCACAAAGTAATCTCTGTGGGGAACTGAGAGATCAACTGACCCTGTGAAAGTGAAAACCACATAAAAGAAGTTTCTCATTCTTTAATGAATCTAACAAAAAAATGCTAAACAAACTAAAGACTAAAGACATGTCAGTTACCTCAATACTCTTGGCATCCTCTATGTTTAAAAAGCTGAAGCATCTGGAGACAATGCTGTCTTATAACCAGGAACTTCATTTCAGTGTGCTGTATACTTTACAGTTGTTAGTGTATTTATATATAATTTAAGGCAAAATCCTGAAGAACTAACACCTAATCTTGACTGTCCCTTGTCTTCTTGAGCATAGAAGGTATTTGGTTTGTATTTTTTTTTTTGCTTTTTTGATAGTTTAAAATTTTTAAATCCTCTCTTACATGTCCATCTTTTCCATATAATGCACAGAGCTGGATGCAGTGCTCCAGCTGGGAGCTTACCAGTTGTGAGCAGTATGGAAGATTATGAAAGAATTGAAAGCATTCACATTCTTTATCTGTAGTTTTTTCTCATTGAAGGAAAAGTATAGTACTCTGTGTAAGTTTTAGACATGTTTGTTTATGGGAAAACCATCTTCAAAGGGTCCTTAATGAAAATGCTAACGTCTTTACAAATTAGATATTTAGACATTTTTGTATTTAAAAAAAAAAAAAAAAAGTTTCCAAAGGTCCTGTTCTATGTGTCTTAAGAATTTTATGTCTTTTTAATTACTGAGGGAAAAATGCTTTGTTAAAATGAAGAAAAGTAGAAATGAGAATAAGGAACCTACATGTTGCAGTGGGTTGACCTTGGCTAAACTCCAGGTGCTCACCCAGCTGCTCTATCACTCCCCAGCCAGACCAGGGGGAGAATAAGATGGAAAAAGCTCAGATTGGGATAAGGCATTTTATTAAAGCAGAAGCCGGGTGAAAGCTTGCACATGCAAAAGTGAAGCGAAAGATAACACGGTTTATTCTCTACTTCCTGTCAGCAGTGATGTTCAGCCACCTCCAAGAAGCAGCACGTGTAACGGTTCCTCAGCAGGCAGCCATTGGAAACAATGAGTGCCCACCCTCCTGCTCCTTGCCTTAGCTTTTATATCTGAGCTGACATCATATGGTCTGGAATATCCCTTTGGTCAGTTTGGGTCAGCTGGCCTACTTGGGTCCCCTCCCAGAATCCTGCCCTAGACTGAGGAAGGAATGTTACAGTGCTGGTGCTGTGCTCTGCAGTAGCCAAAACACTGGTGTGTTATCAACACCCTTTTGGTTACCAATGCAAAGCACAGCACTGTGAGGGCTGCTGTGGGGAAATGAACTCCCGCTCAGCCAGAGTCAGTACACATGTGCAATGAAAAGAGTTCTAAATGAGTAATAAAAATGTCTTGTCCTGGTCTATCTGATGACTACAGTCTCTAAATAGGACTAGACATAGTATTATCTTAAGCAGTAACATGTTTTCATGATGGCCTATATCAGAACAGAGGATTAAACCATCCAGATTTTTACGTTGTTCACAGTTGTTATGAAAGCTTAAGAAATTCTTAACTCATATTTGTAAAGTAATTTTTCCAAATGAATGCACAAGTCCTTTGTATGCAATTAAGTATGAAATGAGTTGGTGTGACTAGAGCACATCTTTCTGAGATGGAAATTATAGGCCTGTGCAGGTACACCTTGCAGTTGCTCTGAAGAAATATCCGTGGAACGGCAGTAGTTCTGAACTATCAGTTAAGTGAATTTCTGCTGAGAAGTGTGCTTGTGACAATATTTATTGAGACAATATTTAAGGTCCCTTCCAACTCAAGCCATTCTATGATTCATTCTATGATTATTGTAGGAAATTGTTCAAATGTAATTGAAAGGCTGGTGATACAAAGGTGTATTTATTTGTCATGATCATGTGTAAATTTTGGGAGAGCAGGGTAGAACAATGTGGTGGAAGGAATGGTAATTGCCATGATGGCATCTAGGAAATAATGCCTATATATCTTCCAGAAAACTCTCAGAAAGTCCCTTTTTCCAAAGTCTCTTACAATGGCGTATACCTATTCTGTCAGAAAGTTGAGAGGAAATTCTTAAAACAATTTATACATATTTTCTTATTAATTTTTTTCCACTTTCTTTTTTGGAGAGAGTTCTGGGAGAGAGAGAAGAGATTGAGATATGTAGGGAGGATTTTTTCTCCTTCCTCTTATCAGGGGAAAAAATTCTCAAAACCACATATTCAATTTGAGAATCTGGTTCAGATTAGCTATTTATTTCCTTTTGCATTTGAAAAATTGAAAATGCTTATTTCAAGTCTCTTTTTTTTATTGATTGTTGGAAAATTTAGTAGACTATTGCTGATGAGTCATGTAAATGGTGGCAATGACATTAAATATGTGTGCTGCCATCAGTAAAGCAATTGATTGAATTATTATCTAAATTTGTAAACATTTTTATCCTCACACTTGAAGTTTTAATGATAATTTCTCTTATCTTTTTTATTTTCCAGCATAATTTGGATAAATTTAAATGTTTAACGATTGTCAGAATAGCAATTGATTCAGTGTGTTTCATGCTTGACTGATCATTACTTTAGTCAGATGGTATAATGTTCATAATTTCATATGTTTCTCATACAGAAGGAACTGCAGCGTACAACTCTCTTTGCTGGAGACTGCTTCTTTCTACCGACAAACAGCAAAACATCCTCTCCACTCTTTCACTTATATTTTTATGCACTTCCTTGTCTTTGAAGAGAACACAAAATTTGAAAGGCCTTTTCCAACTCTGTTGTGATCTGATTAGTTGAGAGATGCTTCTACTCAAATTAAGGTGCAAGTGACACCATATGCTAAAGTCAATAATACAGATTTTATTTAATACTAAATATGAGGTAGAGAGATAGAAAGAAATAGAAAAGGGAGGGGGAGGGAGAGATATCAAGCAGAACATAGTCACCACCTGTGGATCCAGCAGCATCACATTGGTCCTTCCTCACCCTGGACTTCTCAGTGGTGGGGGTCCTGAGGTCATTCAGAACTTTTCACTATTTATACATTTTAGTACATTATACATTCTTGGTTTGATGGGTTTTGCTGGACTTAGTCTGAGCTGATTTTAGCAAAGTTGCTGAGCAGGCTTTCCTTGTCCATTATCAGTGACACATTCTTCTTCCCCAGTTTTGTTAACCTCCCCCTAGTGTGAGATAATGCTCAGACAAGAGTACAACCTTTATCTTATCTAAAGTTTCTATCAGGTGGCTTAATTCACAGTCCAAGTTCCAGGAAGCCATGGAGGCATATTGAGAGAGTGGGGCACTTTGGTGGTCGCAGATGCCATCTGTCCCATAACTTGGGGTGCTTTGTTTGAGCAGTGATATGTGTATGGGTAGTTGCCTCTCCACACAGTTTGCCACAGTGGAAACCCTTGTCTGAATGGATTGTCTAGGATGGACTAGCCAGACCTCACCAGGCCTGGAGCCAGGTCATTCTGCTTCTCCATCCTGTACTTATCTCATGGCAAAGTCCTTCTGTAGTCTTGACAGTCTTTGAGACAGGCAATTGTGAAGTCCTTAGAAACTCTGGGCCTTTTATTTTCTCAAATCTTTTCATCACATCTTACTTGAATTTTATTTGTCATTCTTCTCATTCTTCATCCCCCTATCCCTCTGCTCCTTTTTTTTTTTTTTCTTTTTCTACCGGTTTGTTCACAGGAACATCTTGTAACATCACTGTGACTGGAATGCCAAAGACTTTCTCAGTGAAACTATATGTTTAAATCCTTACAGATGGTGATTAGAAAAATAATGATCTTCTAGATTTCTTTAACCTCCCCCCCAAACATTTTGACATGTAAGCTGTCCTCTTAATTGATTAGAAAACTGAAAATGAAAGGTTATGCAGTGGTTCATTTTCATATGTTTTAGAATATAAAATGGACAAGTTCTTCCTGAAATGCAGTTGTTTCCTACTACCCTAAACTCCCAGAATCCATTTTATAAAGCTTTACTTTTGTGCTGGGAATTGCTCTGGTCAAAAGACATTCATGCAGTTTCTTCCTCTTCTAACCAAGAAAAAATGTCTGTAATTTTTAAAATTATTCAAGAAAAAATTGTCAAAATCAAGCTTCTGCCATAAGACCTTTATTGTTTAAGTGTTACAAAATCTCCTCCTGACACTCAGCATACTGCTGCTCTGGTACTGTTTCTGTTTTTATGCATATTTTGACCTGCATGACCTTGCCATGTTGTCACTTAAACCATTTTAACTCTGCTAAAGGTTTGATGAATGACTGTTCTTTTCCACATCTGCTCACAGTGTGGTGAATCTGTTGTTATTCTGTAATGAGAAAAATACATATTTTATTCCAATGGTTTTGCTTCCCCTGAGAGAAAGAGTTTTATATTAATGTAGTTCTTCTGCACTAGAGTCCTTTGTTCTATCCTTTTTCACTTTGAAATAATGGTGACAGCTTTCAGAGCAGAAACATGAAACAAAGAGGCCACCCTAAATTTTGCTGAGTTCTAGCACCTAGCAAAATGTTAGCTCCATTTTGAGCTGCCAGAGAGTTATACCAGTGGGATGTAGAGATGTATGTGCATAATCAGAATAAGAGTTAAGCTGTTTTCAAATTACCTCAATAACTGCAGTTATGAGGGAGATTGCCTTGTTCTAGGATGCAATCCTGGCCATATGCAGTCTCACCTATTGAGCAGTGCAAAAAAGGAAGATGCTCCAGGCTCTGCACTGTGAAATCAGAGCAAAATCTCTGGAAGAGTCTATGGAACAGCATAAGCTAGCAAATATTTTGTGCAAAGTCAGAAAGTTTAGTAAAGCTGTACTTGAACACCTGCTTTCTATTGTTGGTCATTAATTTCACTGCTACAGGAGAAATGGTAGCCTTACCGGGTAGCCACCTGGTTTTAGGCAAAAATAGCTTTTCATGCAGAAGAATATGAATGCAATCATATGGGAACGGCAGCTAGGGTGTTTGTCTGAAAAAAAATTTTCTTACATTCAGCTATATGTGTGAAACTGAGTTTTAAAAGAAAGTTTTAGGATGAAAAGATTGAATTGAGCTTATAATTAATGCTAGCAGTATATGATTTCTGATTCTAAACTGAGTGACGGAGTTAGCATGAGTAAGTGCCTGTGTTAGCAAATGCTCCTCTCTCTTGTAATTGAGCCATGAGTCATTAGAATTATGGTGTGCTATAAAACTTAATTAGCATTGCAGTATTCTCTCAGGTGATATACATTTTAACAATACTGTATTAATAGTCACACCCCACAAGTCCATTACAGATTTCATGGTTTAATTATCTCTTCCTAGTTTTTAGAACCTATCTGGATTGTCCATTATTTGGCAATGAGTAGCAAAATTCTCCAGGTTTTAGTAAGTTTCTGCATGAAATAGTTCTGCAATCGGTTAATATCTATCTAAATTTTGGCTGTTTGAGAAAACTCATAGTCAGGAATAGCCAGCATGGACTTATGAAGGCTAAATCATGCTTGATGTAATTACTTTCTACACTGAAATGAGGAAGAGGAAGCAAAAAGAGTTGTTCATGCAATATACCTTCATTTTAGTTAGATTTCTTATGCCATCTGTCACAGTATTTTCGCTTGGAAGCTCATGAAATATGTACTGGAAATAAAGCTAATTAAGTGGACTGAACATTGTCTGTATCTTCTCATGTAAAATGTAACAATCAATGGCTGAACATCTATTTGGTTGCTGGTAAGAAGCAGAGTGCTCCAGGGGTCAATACTGAAGCCCAGGTTATTGAATATCTTTATCACTGGCCTGTGTCATGAGACAGACTCAGTTTTATCAGATCTGTGGATGACAGCAAATGGGGTGAAATGAATGACATAATAAACTGTGAAACTTCAGTCCAGAGAGACCTTGGGAAAACTGAGGGTTGGGAAAACAGAAACCTATGAATTTCAGCACAGAAGAAATGCAAAGGTCTTTAGCAGCAGTAGAATAACCCATGCACTAAAGGCTAGGAACTGACTGACAGAAAACAGTGCTGCTGAAAAGGAACTGGATATTCTTGTTGATATCAAGCTGAATATGAATCAGCAATGTATTCTTGTCTTAAAGAAGGCAAACCATGCACTAAAGTTATTTGAGGTGAGCATGGCTAGTACCTTTGAGGGAAGTTACTCTCCACTTGACACTGATGAAGACACACATTGACTACTGTGTCCAGGTGTGGCCCCCTGCTTCAGGCACAGTGTTGAGTGGCTGGAGAGGGTCCATTGGAGGGCTACTACAGTGATTTGAGGTACATATGTCTCAGGAGAAGAGGCTGAGAAAAGTAGGCTTGTTTATTCGAGAGAAGAGGAGCCTACAAGGGTGGCCTATAGCTACTTGAAAGCGTCACAAAGGTGGTGGACACAAACTCTCCTCGTCAGTGGCAAATGATAAGCAAGGAAAAATAATCTCAGGTTGTACCTTTGAAGGTTCGTGCTGGACATCAGGAGAAAAAATTTACACAGTAGAGTAGTTCTTCAGTGGAACAGGTAGTGGTGTCTTGATCCTAGAGCTTTTCAAGACTCATTAGATAAAGTTCCAGTCAAATTGTTGATGGACTAACTTTGAGTAGGAAGGTGAACTAGAAGTGTCTTCCAAATAATACTTTTATGATTATGGGCATTTTACTTCCATTACTAACTAGGTCAATGACAAAAAAAAGTTTTTAAATTTTATGATCAGAAATAATTCTGCCTACTGTATTGCTAGGTAAGGCTGTCTTTGTTTGATAATGTTCTGTAGATTCATCAAATGAGAGATAACTTCCTTTTTGTTGACTGGGAGCATTGGTCATGGTTCTGATTTGAGATATCTGACATTATCAATACTTTAAAGACTTTTTCCAAGCCAGGATTACTGTTACTGTAACAAAGCTCTGCAGCTGAAAACAATGAAATCCCTCCCCATCTTACCTTTATCCCCCTCTTTCTAACTAAGTCAGTTTTAGGCCATATTAAATCTGAAATACTTACTAATAATTTTGCAGAAGCTCCTCAATGTGTCATGAAAAAAAAGTAAAAAGTAAATGTAAAAAATTGTATATGTTTATTTTTAACTGAAGGCTTGATGTAGAGAATGAAATAGGGAAGGTTGAAATGAAATACGGAATCATTCCACAGGAATACAGGTGGTTTTACCCCACGTGTCCAGTAAAAAAAAAAAAAAAAAAAAAAAAAAAATTCCTGCAAACTGCTTTAGAGAAGTTTCAACCCATGAGGGAGAAAGGTGAAGGACAGCTATGTGACAATGACAGATCCTAGGGCAATGTAAAAACTCTTCCACTGATCTCTACTGATGCTGGTCAGGGTACAGCACATGCTTTGATTTGCTCCCTAACCATAGAGTTTACTGAGATAAGACTACATAAGACTACAAAGATTTCTCAGGATAGGTCTTCAGGGTAGAATGAGGCCTCTGTACAAATGAACAGATGCTAAATTTCATTGCCACTATGCTATTTTTTCTGTATCAAAGTTTTTCAATGAGCAGTCTTCTGGACAGTCACAAATATTAGAAGAAAGGAGTGGCACCTTTTAAACATAATATTCACTTACTTACTCTAATGCGCAGAACATGTGAAGGCAAGTGGTATTGGTTCCTGGATAGCCTGGAAAGACTACGTGCTGAAAAACCAACTGTTATATCAGTTTTACTATTTATGTCACTCATAACACCCTTAAATATGAGTGAGCTGTAGTGCTCCTCAGTTCAGACTTCCATCAATACAACATTAAAATGTATTGCAAGCACTCAATGTAATATTAATGAAAATCAATAATAAACAGGTTTCAGAATGCATTCGAAAAATCTTTCTGAACTGTAATCAGCACCTGGCCAGCCACTGGAGGCTTTGGAGGGCCTTAAGGCCTCTTTCTTCATGTGAAAATTGTCAAGTAATGTAAGTTACATGTGCTACCACTATTGTATGCTTGCTGTCCCACACTAACTGCTAATCACAAAACACAGTTATAAAATCTGTCATAATTTCTCCATGAATATTACGTTTATTTTTTTTTCCCAATTTCCTTCTTCAAGACCCGGTAGCTTCTGCAATTCAAGTGATGATGCTTAAGACATCACTTTCAGTTTCAGAAGCCATCTTTTTGCATTCATACTTCACAAACAGAAACATTTCATTCATATCTTAACCTTCATATCTTAACTTCATTTTGGAATGGATGTGGGAGGAATGAAGATAAAATGCATTAAATAGTGAGAGCCAAATATCTCCATTTAACAAGACAAGAGAGACCTTGGGATACATACTAAGGACCTACTGTCTATAGGGAATAACAAACTCCCATAGGGAATTGCATGAACAGTATCATATATTTCTGTGGAGTGGATCCTGAGATATGACCAGATAATGGTACATAACTGAGATGTAAAAATATTTTGTAATAATATAGATGTCTCAGTTCTTTTCCCCTTCACTAGTCCTACACAAAGAAATTGTATTAGCACAGCTTCCTGTTTACTTTTTGAGATTTAATTATGCTGTCTTCTAATTTAACGATATCTTTCTCTCTCTGTTGTCTCACGTAGGGCAATGTTCTTCTTCCTCCATATTATTCCCTTATTTGCTACTGCACTACACTCTGGGCAATTAATTTGTTAAAATACACTGGTACTTGTAGTCACAGCCTATGTCTGACTCAGGGAATCCACCTTTGTCACAGCTGTCCTAGAAATAACTTAATAATACCTTGTGGAAATTGGTTGGTGTCAGTGCATTTGTACTGAATCCTTTAAATGCCATGACAGAGAATGTATATGCACATACTGTAGATGGGAACACCAAGGAGTTGTTTTAATATGTGAACGTACTTATAGTGATAAAGCCTTTGATTGCTATTATAATAAAAATAGTAAAAAGCACATAAGGAAAGCTGGAAAGCTGGCTGTCAGCTGGCAGGCTATTTTCCATCTTCACGTTGTAAACTCTGGAGGAGGTTACAAAGAAAAGACATATGATGACGTAGTTATGGTAGTCTTCCTTCTAACACTTGTTGTAATTTATACCTTACCAAATCTAAAGGTAAATTTTAAGTTCCTCCTTCAATAGTGGCTTCTATGAACAAACATAGCTGATGTTTCATCACACTTGGTTGCTATGGAGATTTTATTTCACCGGCAGGAGAGAAACAATGAATCTTTGGTTCTCACAGTAGGCTTAGTGAGTAATGAATTAATAATATCTGACCAATAGAACAGATTTTGAAGCTCCTAGTGCAGCTTTACAGGAATACAAATGTTTACTGCTTGCGAGTTAGGACTAATATCTTCTGAATAGGACTTCCAAATTCTTCCATTAAAAATATATTGTTTTCATAAATGCTTTTGGTATTGATTTTGAACTTCAAGGGAATTCACCAAACAACCAGGAAGGTACTCTGTGTCACCTGGATCAATGATTTTTTTCTCCTCTTGTCTGTTCTGTCATTTGTGTACTGAAGATTTTTGTGTTCTCTGATTTTCCATCAATGGAAAATTGCAGAATTTGTCTGAGCCTTCATAAGATATTTGTAATAGTCCTTTTCTTGTTGTGTGATTGCCAATTGTTGTGTGATCCAAAGCTAGAATAGATAGTGTTTAACCTAAATATGGACAAATTTAAAGTTTTCTGAGAGTAATGTCAAGTTGTATCTATGCAAAAATTTATGACAGAAAGTGCTGGAACTTCTTGTCAAATTTGACTTAAAGTGTTGCTTTCTGAAATTGAACAGCTTTTGCCCATGGTGATACCCTTGAATTTGTTTGTAAAGCTTTACATTTAAAAAATATAGGTTATATGAGGACAAAGACATAAAACCAGAGGAATAATCATTTGCAAAGTCTTAAACTACTGGTAATATGGAAGGCTTCTGAAGTTCTTTCATGGATTTGTAAGGACCTACTGGAAATATGGAACTATAATCTGTTGAGTAAGTCAATCAAAATATAAGCAAAATAAACTACAGCAACTAGCCCTACTCCAAATAGAATTTTCCCCCTCTTTTTCTCATAGTATAATTTCAAACTGTTTGTAGGACATCTTGGACACCTAAAAGAGAACCCTGGTTTGTCTTGGCTTTGGCTTTATTGGTTGTGCAGTGGAATTCTCTCAACCTCTCCCACTAGATTTTTGCCTCATCTCATAAAGTGCTTATATTTGGGCAGTAGAAATAAATATTATCTACTTTGATGGTTATAGGATCATCTAGAGAAATGGAAGGCTTGGATATCCAGTTACTAATTGATTAGACCCTCGTATAAAATCGAACCATATCAATAGGAAAGATGAAATGAACAGTTTCCTGAGAGGGAGGAAATGTAGATTCTAATCATTTTCAGCAGTGAAAGAAACCAGTGTGAATCATGCATACATTTTATTCTCCTAGTGTTATTAAACTTTAATGTGAATCAACATTTCACGTCCTTAAAAAAAAAAAAAAGTCGAAACCTTTTTTTTTTTTAATAAATCAGTACCCAAAGGAAAGAATTTCACTTTTTCTTCACTTCAGTCCTGTTTTCCAAAATACTGAAGAAAATTACAAAATTGAAATAAATCCATTTCCATCAGGAAAACTAAAAATGTGCTTGCTATAGAGAGAGTTTTGCTTAATTCTGATTTGCATGCTTTGTGAATCTAAATCTAACTTTCCATGAAACTGATACTTTCCAGCATTTATAAAACTGGTAAGAGTCCATTCTGCCTCTTTCCTACACTTGGCCTGTGCCAAGATAAATACCTACCTTTTATTGATATACACAATATTTTACAAGTAGATATTTTCTCTTCTGCATGTCATGTATTCCCACCTGAAGTTGTAGCTTCTTTTGCCATGTCTGCAGAGCAGGGTACATCAAAACAAAAGAACCCTGTCCCAGGGAGGGTTGGCTAGTGTTTGTTCTGCTTAATAATTTTGAGCTGTTTTCAGAAACCATTCTATCAAAGGGTTGTCAAATAACTTTTCTCAAAAGAGCAATTATCCAGATGTAGTGCTGCAGATTCTTTCCAGGCATCTTCAGGCTTGTTTCCAGTCTAATAATTTGACATCAATATGTCCTATTCTGTCATTTAGTGTAATGCTGCCACTAAACTAGCTACCAATATAAGGAAACAAATAAACTGTAAGTTGCCAATACCCACAATGTAAGTAATAAAAGCTTTCTAGGAAAATGGAGACCACATAAGAAACCAGAAGTCAGTAAATACTGTTATAAAACATATAAAATATTGTTTTATGTATTAAGAACTATAAAATAGTTCCATAAAATAGTTCTATAAAGTAGTTCCTAATGCTATAAAAACGCTGTCAGGAAAAATTAAATTTAAATAAAGATTACTGGCGCTCACACAGATGTAAAACTAAGTCTTTAATATACAGCATGACAAAAACTTTGGTTCATAGCCTAGGACAGAGAGACTATGAATCAGACAAATAAATGAATAAATGTTTGAACAGCTTTCCTGTATGGAATACTCATGTATTCATTTACTCATTCCTCCAATTCAGTTGAATATTCAGATTTCAGATTTGCTTCTTATATCAGTGAGAGTAAAAAATAAAATTTGTACGAAAACTCATTGAAATTCTATTGCTGGAAATACTGTTATAAACAAATCCTTGTAAAAGCGACACCTGAGAAAAGGTCTGGCTTATTTTTCCTGAGTTAAAGTGGTTGAAGTGTCAGAGTCTATAGTCCCACTCATTTTTTTCCTAAATAAAAGCCCTTTCTTCCTGGAGAGGTTTGTTATTATAGTATAGATATACTATTAATCTCTGTAGCAGTAATTATATATATGTCTGTAATATACTTATTTATAAAAACTATAATGAAGACACAATTTGATTTCTGTACAGAACTTTTGTACTATATTACCACTGAAATAATTCTGAGTAAAATAGAGATTTATAAATAAAGCAAATTTGTGTACAAGGATAAAACACAGACATTAATATCTTCAACTGCAAAATAATGTTTTGTCCAGCTGATACAGAGCTTTGGATATCTATGCAAATAAATCCCCTAGTTTCTTTGGCAAACAGTCCATGTTTTATTTCTGAACTTTTTTTTTAGACTGCTTTTCATCTAGTTGAGAATTGGGAAGAGAAAAATGCATATTTATATTAGAATCAGTAAATGGGCTGGTTTGGTGTTTCACATAGGAAATGAAAGAAATACCTCTTTTTGTGACTTTTAATTCTGAAAGATCACTATCAGTATCAATAAAGAACCAGATAATATTTTCTTAAGCAAACTTCAAAGAATTGTGAAGACCATAAGGTTTTTTGAATTGCTCCATTAACTTCTTGCTTTTGGTTTATCATTATCTTTGTCTTGGTTCTTTCAAGTTATTCTTCATTACTGAAGCAGGTTTTAGAATATGTACATACAGGACGTCACAGTTTTTGTCATGGAAGTAGCAAAGTACAGCTGTATTTTTTTCTCATGCTTTTCTGTTTTCTTTTCAATGCACATTTTCATTTTCGCCTTCCCATTTAATTGCCTCTCTTTTGGGGGAGCTCAGCTCTACTGGATTGTTTCAAACCAGGTACCTCAGTGGGATTTAAGGTTCCAGATGTTATTTTATATTTTTCTTCTACCAGTGTATGTGGTATTGTTGATCCTTTAGAAATGATCTCTGCAACTGTTGAAGCTATTGTACAGATGGAGCTTTATTGAAATGATGAAAAGAGGGCATAATCTTGGCTTTCTAATATATTTCTGCCTTTTTTTCAGGGCTGTGTGTAGCCAGATTGAAGCTTGCAGTCCCTTTCCTGCCTCATCAGGTGGCACTTACAGCCCTATGAAAAATATCTTCTGTTTGCTTCAGTGTAGAACACGCTGTTTCATTACCTTTGGATTTTCCTTCTTTTTTTTTAATAGGAATGCACTGAAAGCAGCATGCATAGTGATGAACCACAAAATAAATCAGTTGGTCTTCTAATTCCCTTCCCTGTGGATGCGATGCTACTGATATCACTTAATTAGACAGTTATACATGTTGTGTGGTTGTCACTTGCAGTAGTTGAAGCAAAAGTAATAGCAAAGCAAAAAAATTCATCTGTACTGACCCTTGTGTAATTGTACAGTGCAGTCCTTTCTACCTTGATTAATAACCTTGGCAGCAACCATTTGGTCAGATAGTAAAAATCAGTAATAACGGAGTAGTTTTTAAATTTACCATCTGTGTTCTTAAAAAATGACACGTAAGGCTTTATAGTACTGAAGTATGGAGTTTCTTTTGAAAAATCCTATTCATGTTGTTCATAATCCAAAATGCATAATCAAAACTGGTTTTACTCTATAAGTCTTGGGAAATGCTGACCAACATTTCAGAGCAGGTGAGTTAACATGATGCTCTTTTATGATGGCAGAATAAGAATATATGTAAAACAATGTATATATTATTTATCATTTGGATTTCACACAAAGAATTTAAAGTTAAATGCCTTGTCAGAAGCTGTACTATTGTGGATGATGTGTTGAGGTTTACTGACTCATAAATGCTTGTAGTGGCTATGTATCTTTATTGAACCATAAGCAATGTAATTTTAAACTAGAAGAACCCAGAAATATATAGAGAAGGAGTTGGTAGACACATGGTCTGTGCCTTTTTCTGAAGCTATAAAGCAAAATTCCACCCAGAGTGAGGAAGCTTCTGAGAGGAAAACCTTGAGAAGCATGTGAATGTTTTAGACCACATTTTTGGAGACTAGGAGGTCAGATACTTCCCTTTGAGAGCTCAAGAACTCAATGATTTAATGAGATGTCTAGAACACCAGTGTTCTTTATGAATATCTATTTGGTGGACTTCACTTGCTTCACCTTTACTCTTCCCGAGTATCAAGGGCTGCAGTGATTTATCAAGGTTGAGGACCCAATGTTATCCCATATCTCAGACCTTGAAACTTAAGCAAAATATATATTAAGCCAAACATAGACTTTAAAACAGGAAATTCATCTATTCACATAAAAACACTCCCTGCAGCAATAGCAGCTGTTATGACAACTTGCATAGGTTTTGACAGGTATGGTGTCTGTATCCAGATAATTCTTCTTCTTTCCCAGAGTGGCAACAACGGTTGACTGATACCTTCTATCAACCACAATTAAAACAATAAAGTAAAATTAATAAATAAGGCAATGGAAATACTTATTAGGAATTATTTATGTACATTAGGAATTATTTATGTACACTTTCTATTGGTCAGACCTGTAGGTTGTAACAATCTGCTACTAATCAAATGAAACAAATTTAACCGAGAGATGTGAAAAGGAAAGCTCTGTAATACATTGGTTATACGTTACTTTTCAGTATGGAGAGAATTAACAAAATGGGTAAAAACTAACACTATTTCTCACAAGTTTGGCTAAATTGCAATGTTCTTAGGACATTGGATTGATAATATATGTATGCTCTGTGGAGTTCTTTTACTATTTTCACAAATGACAATGAGAACTGACAGGGAAAAAGAGATCAAAGCAGGTGCTGAGGTGGGTGTGTCAAATAGATTTTATTTAAATGCTAGATGAGTATAGTATGAGCCTTTCAGAAATCTAAACAGATGTCCACTGATTGTATTTTGTTCGTTTGTTATCAACTTTTTGAAGGTGCTAATTCTAACCTCAGAGATTTGTGTCCACATGTTGGTGGAGAGTGAGGACAGATGATTAAAATGACAGGTTATAAAAAAGTGTCTATGAAAACCAAAGCTGTATTTAAACCCTGCTCTCTAAATAATGAGAAGACTTTCTCAGCTTGTAATAAAAAGGTTATCAGCAATTCAGTGAAATGGGTTAAAGAACATTTAAAGCTGATAGTTTACAGTCACCAAAACAATAGAAACCACTCCTATATTTAGATCCAAATGATGCAAAATAACACTGATTGTTTGGCATGTTCCATATTCAACATGAAGTGAATGGATCCTTGCATTATATGGATCTTTGCACATTTTATAACTAAGGGAAGTTGTAATTAAGCAGGAAACTGAAAAGCAGTTTTCTGCAAAACCAAGAAAAATCTGCTGGAAACCAAACAATAGCAGGAATGACTACACTGAGATGTTAAATCTGTTGATATCATCTGCATAAGGCTATTAGTGATGTTCAGAGCACTCATCAGTAAATAAGCATTTCTCACTAACACATCATCCATTGCTGACCTTTATGTCCCGATTTTCAAGGAACACATAAAAAGCTTGCCTTTATTTGCTTCTAAAATTCAGAAACTTGCTTGAGTTATGGATTAGGGTTTGCATGCAGATTAACCCTGACCTGTGGCACCACTAACAGGGTAACAACATAAGGATTTTCAGGTTGCTGCAGATTACAAAGGCAGACATGTTTGTGCAGATGGACCACCCTGACCTGTGGCATCCCTAATAAGACAGTGACATGAAGATGTCAGGATACTATAGACAAAATGGAGTGCCATTATCTTAGCAGAATTAATAACAGCACAAAAATTAACAGGGTATCCATATCCTAAACACCAGATCATGCTAGAAAATCAACCAAACTAGGGCCACTGGGATAGGGGGAAAGAGGCGCATGCTCTATGTTTGAGAAGGGATGAAGGCAATACTATTTGAGAGGTAGGACGAAAGGTATTATAGAGTTAAATGCACCTTTTGATAAGGGTGCTTTGAAAGTCCCTGCCGAGCAGCTCCATATCTGATAGATGTAGTTTGGAGTAGGACAGTACATCTGCTTTGTACCAACTATACTTGTGTATGAATTCCAAAGTTGGAGGAGCCTGGGATGCTTTCCCCACTGCTGGCAAAGGAACAGCCAGAGGGTATTTCTTGCCATCCTAACACTTATTGATTTTATAATATCATGTAGTTTACCCAAACTTCGACTTATATTTCAGTTCCCCATGCAGTTGTGTGCCCATCTGTCTAATGTACTAAGAATCTCATATGTCCCCTTAGAAGTCATCTTTCTCTTTCTTGATGGTGCAAATAATCTTTTCCCTCATCTTATTTAATAAAATCAAATTAAACAATGAGCAGTTCTTGCTATATTTACTAATATATTTTTGTGTATATATATGTAAAATGATAATAAAAATATTATAATATATAAATATAGAAATACATGATGTAAAATATGAAATATAATTATATATAGTATAAATACATAATAATATTTAAATGTAATATAAAACATTTATTAATATATTCAGCATTAGACATCCCTTGTTTTATTTAGGACTTTCTAAAAAGTTAGTGCATTGAAAAGCAGCCTTTTAAAAATTTATTTGGTCTTACAAGACTGCCTCTTCCCATGTGTCTTGGGACACATATCCTGATTTAGATGTAGTATTTGAAAACAGCCATACTCAGCTCAAGCTAATTGAACTGTTGTGGTTTCACTGCAGCCAGCAAGTAAATACTATGCAGTTGCTTAATCACTCTGTCTGCCACCAGTAATGTATTATATATAAGAATAACAAAAGCAACAACAATAACGTAATGAAAAAAGATATATAACAAAACCAAAAACAAACAAAACCCAGGAAAGACAAGTGATGCATAATAAAGTTGTTCACCACCCGCTGACTGATGCCCAGCCTGTCCCTGACTGACCCCTCCTGGCCAACCCACCAGTTTATATACTGGGCATGACTTTCTGTGGTATGGAATACCCCTTTGGTCAGTTCAGGTCGGCTGTCCTGGCTGTGTTTCCTCCCAGCTTCGTGCCATTTCCTTGCTGGCAGAACATGAGGCACTGAGACGAATCTTTTCTTATTTTCCCTCCTTTCAAGTTTGCCTACAGCTTTGGACAGAATAGTTTAGAAATGAGATTTACAAAGATGGGATAGAAGGACTAGGGGTGTTAAATAAAATTTATTTGATTGAACTATTGATTGAAGTTATTTTTTGATAGCTTATAAGGTAGTATGTAAGTGACATGCAGATAAGAGGGCTCATTGTGGACACCACAGATTTTTGGGTCAGGCTTGCCTAGAAAGTTTGGACGTAGCTGTTTTTCCTGTTTTCCCTGTTATGAGTTACATTGCACTGTGAAACAGGTTCTGGAGATTCAGATCCTGAGAAGGTACAAGAAAATTTGATGGGTAATGTAAAGTATTTGAATTTCAATTTCAAAATATTTGTTCTGTTGTAGAAGTATTAAATTTTTACTCAGTTCTATTAGCATTGATGTGCAGTCTGTATCATGGGAAGCTATTTTTCTCATTGTAAAAATTTAATTTGTATTAAGAAAGAAAGACGACTTCATATTCACCTTCAAGTGGGTAAATTCTGGGCTTTGTGTGGAGTTTGATGTTTTTATTCATTTGCTGCATGAAAAGAAGCTCATTGTTCAGTTTTAACATGTGCCATCATGCAGAATGATAAGAGGGTTCATAGATGAAGTGCTGACATTAGGGATTTAAGAGCAGTATTTTGCCTAAAACTTTACCCAGTACTGATAGTTAAAGGTTGAATGCATTTATTACTCTTAAAAGTCTAAACTTTTCAGTCAGCCGGAGCATGCAAATAGGTGAAAACCTGGGGATATGCTATTATTGAGTCAAATTCAAAGCAAACTTAAATCAGATTGTAAAAATACAAGAGGGGTCTTTTTTGTTTCTTTTTCTTTCTTTCTTTCTTTCTTTCTTTCTTTCTTTCTTTCTTTCTTTCTTTCTTTCTTTCTCT
>NW_020955431.1:1295100-1387782 GCF_003031625.1 Empidonax traillii
TTTTTTTTTTTTTTTTTTTTTTTTTTTACTGGTTTTTCTTGGAAATAGCAGACAGAAGTGCCTACTCTTTGCTGATCACCATCTAATGTGCAATATTTCCTTCTTCCTCTGGCTTCTAGTCTGTCTGAACAAGAAAATAATGCTTACATTCTGTTTAATGAAGTAGTCCATTAACCTTACTAGTATAAAGCAGGAGATCATCCCTTTGGTTTTCCTACAGGTCTTGAGTCCTGTCAAGATAAGTAGGGAAAAGGCTGGATGTTTATTCAGGGTATGAATACTGGTGTCCTCAGATACTCTGGGTGGTCCATGACAATGAACATCAGAGGACTCATTTTCATCACTGCACAAAATCAGCTAGGTAATGTCTATTGTTCTCTAATTTCTCACTTGTCACTCTAGAAATGTAATCCCAGGTGTCTCGTTCCTATGCAAGCAGATGTGGAGGCTCATAAACTGAATTGCAACCTGAAGGAATGAGTTCTTCTCAGATCTTTCGGTTGCCAGGGAAACTACATTCTCAGTCTGTGTATGTTTACAATGGCCTCTTTTCCAAAGCTGTCTAAATTTCATGTTGTGGCACTTGGGAGTGGACTAAGATAGAGATATAGTAATATATGTCTACTAAATGTTATCACTGATTTCTTAAATAATATTTACAAAATTAGGTCATACATTTTGTCTCAGGGTTGTATGATTTTAGCAGATATGTGACAAATCTGAGAAGTATTTAATATACGTTTTGATTCTTTTGACTGCTTTTCTGTGCTCTGCTTATAGATCAGTCTCCATTAGAGTACAGTTAGGTATGGCCTGAATGCCTAAAGAGGTACTTCTCAACAAAAAGGTCTTTCAAGAGAAATTGTATTTTTCTCCTCCAAACATAGTATATTTTTCCCAATTACTTTGTGGCACAAAAGCAGGTTGGGGACTATTGAGTCATGT
This sequence comes from Empidonax traillii, assembly GCF_003031625.1. NCBI lineage: Eukaryota > Metazoa > Chordata > Aves > Passeriformes > Tyrannidae > Empidonax > Empidonax traillii. The sequence continues at coordinate 1,296,046 of NW_020955431.1, forward strand.
TACATCAATGGGAATGCTTTAGAACTTGGGAACTACCTTTTATGTGACAGAATTTGGCAATTTCTTTATAATTGTTCAAAATCTTGGTAACATTCCTGTGTACACCTACTCTGGCTAATATTTAGAGGTTTCTTTATTGTACTAGTATTCTGTTTTTCCCTGGAGGATCATAAAGTTAGATTTCAGACAGCAAGAAAATCCAATTTCCAGACCAAGTTATCAGACACGTATTTTGTTTTAATTAGTCAATAAAATAATCTTCAAAATCCTATCTCTGAAATGTGTATGGATACTGATGTAGTATAAAATTTGTACTTGTTCTCCATGGATACCACTTGTGTGAGCCTCTGCCTGACTTCCACACCTTTTGTGAGTCAATGCAGTTCTCCAGATTCCGTACAGCAAAAGTGTCTGTCCTATGCTGGTACATGGTGTGCATGCAGGCTATTTCTAACTAATTTTCTTCACAGCAGCAGCAGTCTTACACACATAATTTCCTCATGGGCAATGAAATACAGAAGCACTTGCATTTTCCTCTTCTGTGAAAGCCTATGACCACTAACTTTTTTTTTTTTCATCTTTTATAATTTAAAAAATCATAATAATTGGGCATTTTATCTATAAAGGTAGCTTGCAAGAAGCTATCTGAAAGATTCTGTTGTGCAGAGGCTCAAAATGATCAGTAAAATCCAGACAGCAAAGCAGGTTCATCAGATTGCTTCTCTGAATTATTTCTCAATAAAATGTATTACCAATAATAAAATAAATGAATCAAACATCTTAAGAGGAAGAATATTAAGTCCCACAGGGACATTAATCCACTTTAAATATGAATCAGAACTGAAGTAGGGTTAAATACTCTGTGTTTACAACCAGCAGGCATCAGTGGGAAGGAAAATGGCCATAAGGTGAATTAGTGACAAGAGCTAGGATTTGAAACACTTGAATTTGAATAGTGTTCACATAGCCCACTGAGAAACTATTATTGAAGTGAACGTAATTGGTATGGGCATTGCAAAAATGTAACATGTTTTTAAAATTAATATAAAAAATTAAGTCATATATATTAACAGATTGAAAACTATAGGGTTCTAAGGGCCTGGACTCTGACCGGAGTTTAGATTATTCTAGCTTATTGAATAAAATTCTGAGGATGAAGACCGTAACTCAGGTTCTTTCACTCGTAAATTAAATCCAAAATTTTACAATATTATCAGAAGTTATAATAAAATATTTTCAAATGAGATTCAAAGCAAAATTTGGCAGTTCAGAGTCTGGATGAAAAGGTAGTATGCGGTGTTTATCCTGTTTTATTATGTTTCCTAGTGTTTGAGGGGAAAAAAAAGTAAAATTTAATTATTCTTCAAGAGCTTGCTGAGATGGGCAGTATTTGTATTGCATGAACAGGTCTAACTGTGACACAGCTCTGTTAGCATACAGGAAGACCTTGAGTGAGTGAATCAGTGGACTTGTGCATCAGGAAATGAATGAGTTATAAATTTACCAGGTGATCTGGATCTGCCATTTGTTAGTTGACTTGGGAACCTGGCACCCAGTAAACTGCTTTATTTGGAAAAAAAAGCATACTTGATGAATAATTATTATGAGATTAATGGCCAGATCATAATAAAGCTGATTTATTTTTTTTTTTCCTGCTGGGACATATAGAGAATCAGTTCAAAGATTTCTTTGATGTAGTGATCTCAGAATGGGAAATATATGCCCAAGTCAGTGACCTTGGAGGACTATTATACAAATGCATCTTTTACTATAATGCTATGCTAATGTCTTTAAGATATTTGAGAAACTAAAAGAGTCTATGGAGGAGTTCTGAAGACACCAGTGTGGGAAGTATTTAGAAAGTGAAACAGAACCATATACATTGGTTGCTTGTGCATATTTAAAGCTTTATGTTATCTGAATATTGACTTAAATGGGTAAAGAGGCTCACAGAGGAGCTGAGAACAGCAGCTGGGAAGATATTCAGAAGTTGCTGACAAGAAGAACTCAGATCTGTGCCATTAAACTGATGATTTGAAAGAAGAAAAACATAGCCAGGTGTTTTGATAACAGAACTATAAAACTACTCCTGTTGGCCGCACTGATGAGGGGACAGGATATTTATATTTCTGCAATATAAGTTGATGGTGGATAAGAAAATTTTCACGCACCAAATGGTTGATACCAAGCAACTATTCAGTACTTTGGCTATTGAGTAGTTGAACCCATGCCACTCCTACTTTTGTGCCCTGTACTGCAGCCTGTGTGTCCAGATAAGAGATTTAATTTTCTGAATTTCGACTTGACTAACTCCCTGAATATCTGGCCCATTTGAAGTAAAAAGCCTAAATTCCAATTTTACATTCATATATCCATCCTTTGAAAATTTATTTTCAGAGCTACTCAGTAGTGTCTCTCTGCAACATTCCTCAAAATAAAAAGAGATAAATTCACTGTCCTTTGTTGAAAGTAATGTCTTTTTAAATCGCATTCTTGCATTGCTTTCCCCCCATGCCCTTTTTCAAAGTGGTCATGATACAGTTATTTGAGGGCAGTAAAGCTCCTTACTAAGAGAACACTTTTTTTCAAGTCCCATGCTGTGAAGAACATGATGCATTAATAGTTTAAAATCTGGCATAACTTTCTTCAATTTGCAGGTACATATTTGCTATTCTGTTTTCAATCACCATGTAAGTCTTCCTGCTTCATGCCTTCTATATACTGGAATGGAGTGGTGAGAGCTTGAAAAACCAAAGAGGGGAAAATGCCTTCTGGGAATATAGATTTAATACAAAATTTTCTTCTGAGGACTTCAAATTTACAGCACCTGAGGGCACCTAATTCCTAGCCTAAATACATATTTTTTATTTGTAAGTGAATTGCACAGACCAGCTGTTGGTTTGTCTCAGCACCTTCTCTTCTGCTGCTGGCAGCATAGATATCAGTACCACACTCAACAGTGAATCTCTTCTTCTGGCTTCTCCTTTAGTGTCTTTCACTGCATTTGAAGTGCCTAGAGAGGTATTTTTGCTGCTTGGGATTTTTTTATGTGAAGCATCATTATTCTAAAGAGGACTCCTTTCAGTAAGAAAATTACTGTACACTGGTCTATGCCACTTAGGCCTTTTGAGACAAAATTTGCTATGGCTTCTATTATTTGGCAAACAAATCTTATTTTAAATTAGTCAATTAAATAATCATCTTCTCAAGTCATGTTTTATTAGAAGCAATCTGAGTTTGTTACTAAGTCATACCCCAAGGTTAGCTAAAATATCACAGTAACAAGATGAGGTAGATGGGAAATTCTAGTAAAATCTTAATATTGTGAAGACTTTAGTTTTTGTTAAACTAATGTTTTTATACATTATATATATATATATATATATATATATATACATTTTAGACATCTTTGGCACACTGATTTTGTTTCAAAGAAACACAATGAGGTATTTATTATTAGGGTTGATACAAACAAAATATTTCAGAGCTCAAAAGAAATTTCTCCTTATATATCATTTCCTCATGGGAGAAGCCTCTGTCGACTGCTGCTGTGGGTTGGATCTCTTGGCTGATTACCTGTCCTGTAATCTGTAACCCATGTAAAAGGCTGTGCAATTTCCTTTCTTTGTTATAGTGCTCTATGGGAGATGTGCACTGGTTTTCCACCTGGCTTGTAAAAAAGAATAATAATGCTTTGAATACCAAGGACCTCATATGGTATCTAGCATATGTAAAAGTTTTACATTAACTGTGAATCAGAGGCACAATTCTCCTTCTGCTTATGCTGAATCCATCTTGAATCCAGTATGACAACTCAGTGTGCTGTTCCTTCAGTGTTGTGCAGGAGACTATTACATGTTGACTATTTGTTATCAAATTGTCAGTTAATTCCTTTCAGCTACAGCTCTCGTCTTTCCTGAATTTGAAAAACTGTGGTTAAAATGAGGATGAAATGTTTTGGCATATTGTAGGAAAAGCATTAAAAATTTCATTATGGAGATCAGATGGTCTGCAAATATCCATCTGTATCATTTTTTAGGCCAGAATATATTATGAAGTAGCCAATGTTACTCTGCTCTTGAAAGACATAATTTACCTTTTCGCATAGATGTGAATTTTGATTTTTATTAATAAACAAAGGGCAATAAATAAAACCTATTTGGTGTTCAGCTATCTACTGAGGGTCCTCAAACATATTTAATGTATATAAGCCCCAGGTGTAAAGTAAAGCTACTGTATTCCTTCTGTTATTAATTTCAGATTAGATGCCTCTGATTTGCTTTAAATAAAATTCTAAAAAGTCAAGCTTTATTCTGAGAAGTTAGTATCTAATACAGAGCATGGAACTCTTCAAAGGAGCATTTTCTGAAATGAGATGTGAGGTGAGAACAGAGAACTATCTGGTTTCAAATAAGACATTGGACAGAATATTTTTATGTGGACAGGCTACAAATATATTTGGGTTTTAGAAAACTGACTTCAGTGGAATGCCGAACAGTGTTTTATTTTTGAATAAGACAGGAAAATGTTGACTTACCAGAAATGCACTCTGTCATGCAGAGACCCTTTTTCTTAGTGCTTCCTTCTTTGTGGAAACTGCATCACAAGGTCATAGTTTGAAGAAGGAAAATACAGGAAGACATTGCCTTGTTGCAGTATCAATGTATTGTGTTCATAGAGTAAATATGCTTTTTTAGTGATTTTTTTTTTCTATCTTGTATTGCTACATTTAACTGAAAGGTAAGTATGGAGATACTGAAATAATTTTTGTAGGAGTGGAACTCAAAGATGGCATGGAGAGCTCCAAAATTTCACTGGTTCAGAATGGTTCTAAAGCTAAACCTACAATTATGGTGGGAGTTTTTCTGATTGAGGTGATTTCTTCTGTACAGTTTGTTTGTTTGGTTGGTTGTTTTTTAACTTTCATTTTTATTTCCTCTGGCATATTGTAAAGAATAAATAAATAGAATGCATCCGACAGTTAACAATTCTACTGGTCAGCTTTTGGGCAAATAATTTAGTTCTGGTGAGATATGGCAGAATGAAGATGGAATCAAGAATTCACTCCCTGAAATTCTTTTAAATTAAGATGGTATTTCAAGGTTTCACACTGAATTTAATCCAGGAAAAAAATAATCTGCATAAAATCATTGTTTCTATAACTGTATTTTTCTCAAATTCTAAGAAAATTAAATTACCAGTTCTTATGTTCAGAATACTGAATATAGTTTGCACAAAAATGCCCACAACAATAGGCTTTTTTTCCCCATGTTTTTGTTTATTTCCTAATCTGCTGCATTAACTAGGTGGACAGGCATTAAGTATCTCAGATAGTGGTGGAACTGGAACTGCTGTCATAAAATGATGCTGGCAGTGCGCTTTGTTTCCTGTTATATCCTGTGGGAATAAAATGGATAAATGACACTTCTGTCTCAAGGTGTTTTCTCTCCTAATGTATATTTTGACAGCCAACATCAGCACTACTTGGGAACAGAGGGATTTGGATATAGAGCTGGAGTGGACAGTTTTGGAAGTCAATTTGAATTCAGCTAAATTTTTAAAAAAATCATTGATACATTTGGGGTCATAAAAATCATGGAGGGTCAGGCGCTAGGACAAAAGTCTTTGTAGCCTCTAACATAAGCACATTTACACTGAGGACTAATTATTCCCAGATTTGTCAGCTTATTCCAGTTTCTTCTCAGAGTAATAAGAGGGACTGTGCACAAAATGTAGTCCTTTCATGCTATGTCCAGGCTGCTATCTTTTCAAATATGATAGTACTTCTGTCCTCACAAGTAACCATTAAAAAACGTCCCCTCCTAAGGTCATCCCTATTCTGTCATCCTATTCTAAGGTCAGATTAGCAGTTTATGAACTTGAATTAACTGATTTGAGTTGAGATAACCTGATTTGAACTGACTAGCGTTTGTACTCTCACTATGTATCAGATTTTAACAGATGAAGTAGGATTTTACAGGATGACTTTGCAATGCTGAAATATCTGGAACATAATTTTCAGTTATTAAACTGGAAAAACAAACTAGCTATGGAAGAATGAACCTTTCCTTTAGAATCCCCTTTTTGGAAAAATTTGTAAGACATAGGCATTACATTTAAGCTTTGAAAATGGCTTTTAGGAAAAAAAATTGATTCTGGTCTCGGTGGAAATGCAAACTATGAGAATAGATAGCATGTGCTGTGGCAGAGCAACTGGATTTTCAGCCTGAATGCTCTAGAGTTGTCTGTTTACAGTAGCATAACAAGTTGCCAGTTGTCCTTCTGTTATTTTTTCTTAAAATCATCCATGCACTTAATTCTTTCTCTTTGCCTTCGTATTATTTTTTTTTTCTCCTTTCTGCCAAGCTTAAAACTTGCAAATGTATCCTAATATTGTATCCTCTTCTCCTTTCCCTTTCTTTCAGTAGTTTCTGTCAGCAAACACTGACATTGTAAATCTTGGGTGGATACTGCTACCAGAAATACTTCTTTCTGGTCTAGAAATGAATCTCATGCCTCCTATAAATAGAATAGTTTCCTAAGTTCATCTTTATTCACTACTGAGACAAGCTTTAGAAACAGACCTCTTTCAGGATGACTAGCTGTCTGATGTGCCATGCTCTTTCTTCTCTAGCTGTGCACCACAGCATATATTCTCTGCAGATTAATTTTCTAGTGTGAACAGGGTTGTTGTGTGTGGAAATGTAAATAAGCATCATTTTCTATGTACAGTAACAAAAAGGACATCTCCTATACAGGGCTGCAGTAGTTTTCTGAGAATGAGGAGAGTGTGTGCTTTCTAACTGTAACTATGACCTGGCTTGATGGATCAGAATTTGAGTGAGAACTAAGGTTTAATGGGGGAAAAAAAAAAAAAGTTTATGGCTTAGCTCTTTACTACTGAAGATTTCCGAAACAGCTTTATTAATAAATTAAATGGAAATAGGATGCTGTATTTCTTCTGTTGCTTTGTTATATAACCTTTCTGATTCTGTTTTTCTTTTACGGAATGTTGGTAAAGATTTTCTTTTGATTCAATGTGTAGAATGGGGTATAAATCCACTATTTAAGAGATTTTACGATGGAATTGCATGGTGGTCCCTGCAGTTGGTACTGAGAACACCTAAGACAAGAATATTTTTCCCCTGAGTCATTAGCATGATACTTTGGCCAATCACTTAAGTTGTCTCTATTTCTATATTTGGAAATGGAGATAAAGGAACATATTGACCATATTACCTTGAGTGTTCACCTCGGCCATTAATACCTGGAGCTTACTTATGTAACACATAAAACAAGCTCCAAAGAGTCCTTATTATTTAGACAGATAAGTATACAAATATTTTAAAAATAGTATTCTTGTATTTTGAAGAGAGTCATAGGCAATGTAGGGACCATGGACACGTAACTGGAGTACTTCCCAGCCTCAAAGGCGTGTGTGTAATAAAGCACTCTTTGGACCTCACCACATAACACTGTAGTCTGCTGTTACGTATCAAACTGAAAAAGTTGTTATATTATTAGTTTTAAGTATTTGTTTCCATCAGTAAAAAGCCAAACATACTTCCAGTATTTTCTTAACTACTGGACATCATTGTGTTTTCATGAGAGTCTATGAAAAAATCTTCATTCTTTTAGCAAAAACCACATTTTGATATTGAAGAGACCATTTTTCCTGGTTTAATGTTTTATTCTGTATTAAAAACCTGCAAAGACAACACATTTTGACATTCACTTACTATATTGCTACAATACTTTTGAAAATTAATTATAATGTTAAAAACTTATAATAATAATAATGTAATAAAATAATTTAATTTCCCATAAAATAGATTTTTTACTAAGCAGTCATTAACTGTCTCTCCTTACCCATATATTTCCTCTGATTAATATTTATGAATCATTTTATACATACTGGCGTTCAAATACAAAATCCTGGAAGGATGGGTAAAAAAAGGAGAGAAGGGAATAACTACAATAAAGGCTTTTTGGAATTTTTTTTTTGTGAAAACACTGAGGGGATAGTTGACAAATATGATAGCCTGGCACTGTAGGAAGAACCACTGAAAACCTTCCACAAGAAAAACACTTTCTGATTCTGAGGAAATGTTTTGATGGAAAAATATTGATTCTTTCTGTGCTCATGGGAGATACTGTACAGCCTGCTTGTTTCTCAGTTTTCATGCCATGCTGCTCCCTGATGCTGTCAGGGGGACAGGAGGGTCCTGCCAGAGCTCTCTGTTTCTATGTGAAGCTGTGTACAAAGGGATTCAGTTCCTGACTTCTAGGCAGCTTTCTCTTCAGCCTGCTCAGTTTCCCAAAGATGTCTCTTTAATGAGTCGGAGAGTCCTGAACAGCTATTTCCATCATTCTGTCACCCCATATAAATCATTTGTGTCCCATTATATCTAGTCTCACTATGAAACTAGTAATTAGCTGAATTTTGTACCACTGATGTGTTTGTATAACTCTTTCTAGAATTTTACAACTTGAAAAATATATGTACTGAGACTCATAAACTCAGAGATGATTAATGTCTCCTTTTCTCACCTTGTCCAGAAGGAATATATCTGCCCCATAAGTGCCCTGGCAAGCTAACTGATAATAGAGGCCCCTTACCCAGAGAGTTAGCGCTTCAAAAATGTTTCTGCATATCACTAGTATTCTGTCATTCAGCCTTATGTTAGCAGGGGATTCATGAGTCAATATCCTGATGACATTGATCAAGAGTACTGTGGAGTGTAGGAAATTAAGCTGAATATATTCACATTAAGTAGAATTCAAGAAAATATTCTTCAAGTTAGAGATTGCAATCTGGGCAGCAGTTCCAGAGGAATGTATACGTTTTGATGAATCAGACTGCAAATCTAAGAAGCACAGAATCCCTCTTGTCAGCTCATAGATAAATGAAGCACAAAAAAACCCTTTGGAAATGAAACTAAAAGGTAGCTAATGATGTGCATTCTTTCTGGACCATTTCCTGTCGTTTTTTTCAAATTAAGGGAGTTAGTTTTTTGATTCTCTGTTTCGGAGAACAAAACACCTTCATGGTGTTCTTTTGCATCTTTTCTGACATGAGAGCAATTTCTAGAATATTGTCAAATAACAGGGAGCTCTCTCATGGGAAAATGATGAGAAGTGCAGTCTTTCCTTTGGTGCAGCTAGGATTGGTGTCTCTTGTGCTTTCAGTGTCTAGTTGCAAGAAGACTTTGTCCTCTCCTGGACTTCCCAGGGTAGTGGAAGAGAGCAGATAGCTGAGAAAGTCTCCTTCATCTTTCTTCTCCAAATTGATCTAAATCAGATATGTAAGTGTCTCTCCATGGGTTATGTGCTCCATCTGCCTGCACTCATGGTGCTCTCATGGGCAGGTTGGTCATGTCCTTGTTGTCATGGGGGGACTCAGTAGTGACCTAGGCAACTCTGGTTGCCCCTGTGCTGTGGTGTTGGGGTTTAAGGTGTTCATCTCCATGGGGTTTCTTTATTGATCCTGAGCTCTTCATCCTCCCTGGTGCTCCACAGCCCGCTCACCTTCTGCTGCAGCCCCTGGTGAGCCAGTTTCTCAAACAACCCACACCTCCTGCAAACAAGGATATTGTCTCCTTGTCTGCCCACACCTTGAGGGACACCCCAGGTACTGAGTATCCACGTCGTACCTCAGAAGCCTAGCTTGGTCTACCTGGTTTGCTGAAGAGGCCTCACATGGGGATTTCCATTAGAGGAGTCACGGTGTTTTGGGATCATGCTTCAGTACTTTCCTCTATGCTGCCAGGCTTAGGCAGCTGATCAGCTTCAGAGCAGACCTCAGCCAAAGCCTTGGGGCATTTTGCCTTCCACATATCCTTTGTGACTAGGTTGTCTGCCCCATGAAGCAGCAGGCACAGCTGGTCCTTGACTTTCTTTTGGATGCCAATGTTGCTTGAAACACAGAAAAAATATTTCTTCTTGTTCCTATGATCTGGCCTGTCATTGTCTTTCCATATGTCATTTCAACCTTCCAGCACATTTATCTCCTGCAACTTCATTCCCATCCACATATTTTGTAATCACACATTTGATCCAACCATCCAGATAATTTATAAAGATTAAGTAGTAGGAGTACAAGTATCTGTTCCCTGGGAGCTCCATGCCCCGTGTCTGACAGTTTGACTTTGAGCCATTCATCACCATCCTTTGAGCTCTGTAACTCAGACCATTTTCAACCCATTTTGTGGTTCATCTCTCCAGTCCTGGTTGTTCACAAGGATGTTTTGTGAGAAGCTGTCAAAAGCCTTGCCAAAATCAAGGCAGGCAACATTCATGGCTTGCCCCTCATTCACTCATCAAGTTGTTTCATCATGGAATGCAGTCAGATTGGTCAAGCACAGTGAATCTATGTTGGCTTTTCGTCAGTTTGCTCTTCTCCAGCAGATCTTCTGCATTCCTAGCTAAACCTAATTGCAGATCGCTCCAGTGATATTTTTATGCTCTATTTGGGAGTCTGTCTTCTTTTCCATTTCTCACACACTTCTGAGGAACTGCCTCAGTATCTTAATGTTTTTCCAGGGTGCTTTCTTATGCCTGATCCTTTTTCCACTTAGGGAAAAAGGCTCTCCTTGTAAGAAGGTTGTCTCAAAAAATCTCCCAACACTCATCAACTCTTTTGCTCTCCAAGTCAGAAGCCCATGAGATCCCTTCTCACTTTTCCCTAAGGAAGAAGGTGTTTGCTCTTCTGAAGTCTGGGTCTTCTTTCTGCTGCTTGTCTGCATCACACCCCTTAGCTCTGAAACTCTACATACAACCTCACAGTCACTGGGCTCTGTGCTGCTTTGTTGCTTTCTCAGCATCTGTCATAAAGTCACTATGAGAACCATGTCCTGTAGGCCTGAGGACTACTGGAGGTATCTGGAGAAGGTTTAATCCACTTCTTCTGCCTGATCCACTGGTCTGGAGCAAACATCTACTACAAGATCTCTGTTGTTGATGGTTTTACTGATTTTGGCCCAAAGGCACTCTACAAATCACACAATGTGCACTCAAACTGCTGTTCTACAGAATGCACAACCCTCATCCTCTTCTGCCCTTTCTGTCTTTCCTGAGGGCATACGCCTGGTCTCCGCAGGACTCAGGACACATGAAATTTCCTGCTGGGATCCTGTAATTCAATTGTCATTGTAATGATGTAACTGCTCTATTTTTTCTGTCTTGTTCTCCAGTTGGCAGAAGTTAGTGCACAGGCACTTGAGATGACATGCTGTCTTCCTCTGTCCCTGGGAAGAGTGTGGGAACCCACCCCATGGCTCAGCTCCATGCATGCTTTCATCTTGTCCTCTCTGGCCCCACTTAACTCCAGGCTTCAGACAGCACTCCTCTTTGAACTGAGTTTTAGCCTGTTCTTGTTAGCCAGCCCAGGGACAGTGTGACACAAGCTATGAAGGCATATGCTGATCAGGTGATATGTATAGCCCTACCTGCACCCTCGCACTGCACTGACAAGATTCAGGAGAATGCAACCTTGTTATTGTTCCTCTTTCCTTTAGTTCTTGGGGCTCTGTTGTCCTATTTTTTTCCCCTGGATTATGTTTTGCAATATTGCTGGTGCCCACATTGAAGAAGGTGGAAGCCTGCGGGCTGGATCAGCTGTGTCAGTCTGTCCATGATGTGCTGGCTTTGGCTCCAGGTGCGCAGCAAACTTTGTGTGCCTCTGTGTCAGGTCAGCAGTTGAGTTTCACGGTGTCCTGCAGAAGGGAAGTCTCATGGCCCTCATGTCCTTTCCTTCTCACTGAGGACTTTGCCCTGTTGAGCAGGACCTGCTGTGGTTCTCTCTTCTGGCCACCCTTGTTTGTTCTTCCCATCTTTCACTGGAATTCCCTGCCTCTTTTTCATCTGAATTTTTCCAGGTGAGGTGTGAGCTGTTGCCTATCAAAGGGAATTGTCTCTAATCAGGTTCTTTTAGATGTTCCACATGGAGAGTTTAATATCAAATTTACTAATGTGATATATTTGGCATTACATGGATTTTTTTGTTTAAGTCATACAGTTATGCACTGTATAACATAGCAATTGAAATATATAGTTTCATCATGATACAGTGGGATTCCTATTACCAGTCTCTATGTCCTGACACTGGGTCTCTCCAGTCACTGGCAAGGAGTATGTGAGTTGAAGCCACCACAAGTTTGGTTTTTTTCAAAGATTGTTTTATTAGTTGTCCTGTTTTATACTTTATGTTGGGCTGAGACATGTACATGCTTTCCCCTCCACACACCAGGTGGTTCACACACCACAAAAATATTGTCTCTACTAATTATCTCAGGAAAGGCTGTTTATAGAAACTGATGACTCATTGAAGCAGCCAAATATCCAAAACAAAGGGTACTCTCCCATTCCCCCTTGTTTGAGATAAGCTTATCTTGCTTTATAATGGATGGTAATTCTTGACATTCTTTGTTTTTGCCCATAAGCAAGATTTGGAGCCCATCACGTGGGAAAAGTAATAACTGCTAGGTAGCAGTGCAAGTATTTTAGTGTGTTGCATGTATTTGACTTTTACTCAGTCCCCCCCCCCAAAAAAAAAAAAAAAGTTTCTGTTACCTTATTATAGATATGGCAGATTTATGATAAATGGCAGTGAAGGATACATTCTACTTGTCTCTTTCCATGAACCCTTCTCTTCTCTGTATGTTCTGGACATTTCTTTTCAATTTTATTTTTGGATTATGTGTGCAATATTCAGTGGGTACTTTTTACTCTTACAGCAGTTATAGTCAGTGGAGTAGGGAGGACTGCATGAATTATAGATGATTGTTAGATCCAAGAATCTTAGAGGAATAACAATGTTATTGGGTAAAATTCAAGTTAGAAATGTGTTCTAATAAATGAACTTAAGTCTTCTTGTATCTGCCAAGAATGTGAAATACCAGCTAAATATCAACTAAGATAATGTAATGTTAAGAAATCAGTCTACCAGAAAGTATTCAGAAACGAAGATACACTTACTAGAGGAGAGATATTTTGCAGCTGTTATTTTGTACATTACTCTTGGCAATGATGAGATTGCAGTTAAAATGACTGTAATTAGTATAGTCTCATAATTGTTATTCCTGTGTCTCTCAACCTGAGATGAGGCTGTTCACTTCTTTAGAAGTATATAGGACTCATGGCTCGAGTGCAAGACATATTCTCACGTATATTCTCACATACTAATAGCTCTTTTGAGAAATACATCACAGAACTCACTGAGTTTTGAGTTGTTTGTGTATGTTTTTGTCAAATCCTATCCATGCAAAATTAAGAGCTAGGTGTAGGTTACTACTGTGATTTTTAGCTACATAATTTCTGAAGGATTAAAAAAGTGTGAAAGCTGTAATGGGCTGTTGACTGTGTAGGAGCATGAGAAGGGGGGAATGTTTGAATGAATCTGTGGCTCGAATTATGAGACATAGTAGGTATGTGGTGAGATATTAGTGATTTCTGAGGAAAATTTCTATCAATAATATACTAACATGAAAAGACACAGAGTTACTAAGTGATTTCTTTCCTATTGAATATTTGTAGGGAAAGCTATAATGAAAGCTGGAGATTTTGTGTGTTCCTTTTATACCTAATCTCCTCCGCAGATTTAGGTATCATGTTACAAATGTCTTGAAAGAAGCAGAAGAGAACAAAAAAAATTTAAAAGAAAGATATTTATAGGGAAATTAGAAAATTCTCCAAATCTTATGAATGAAAAGGTCTCTATACAACAGGCATTATGGAAAATAGGTAGTCTGAAATGAATGAATGAAGGCTTTTCTGGATTCAGTTGGTGTTGGTTTGATCCCACATTTAATGCTTTCATGAATTTTGAATGGTTTCTATGGGAAGACTTACCTTAAGGCTGTTTCACTCACCAAAGTGGCAACATGCACTTTGAAATTATGCCCCTGGGGAAGTTATAATGGTTTCTCAGAGGATTTGTAGAAGCAACTTGTACTCAGCTTCTTGGCCTGACCATCCTGAGGTGGTATTACCCACTTCATTTTAAATTGGCTTGCTGGAAGGCCACATGTATGTCATTTACTTAGTTTTTATTCTACTACCCAATCCATCTGGGAGCTCTTTGCAGAAGGCTTTACTGGGTGAATTTTTGCATGTTATATCCTGTTTTCGTATAGCTGAGAAATGACTCATACCTCTCAACTGCACCAGCTGTTAGCTGGCTGTAAAAGAGCTTAAATGTATCTTGCTATATTGGAATATTAACGTGCAAATTCATGATTGCAATTGCCAACACAGTGCTGTGCTATAATAGTAGAACAGATAGCTTGCTCCAAAATGGCATCTTATGATTTCCACCATACAGCTGCCTTCTATATGCCATTCTTGGGCATCTTTAAAGTTGGTCAAATACTGCGTCTGAATTCCCCAACGTGAGCATTTCTATGACTGCCTGCAGTAACCCCAGTTTAGACAAGGGCTGCCTACATTTTTGTTCCCATATTTGCACTCCACTCTTCCCTGGCTGGAATTCTTTCTGTGCAACAACCTCCTGTTCTTCAGTATGTTATCACAGAGGCATTGCCATTATTCCTAATTGGCTTGGCCTTGGCCAGCATCAGGAAGTCTATCCTGGAGACAGCTGGCATTGGCTCCATGGAACAGAGGAAGCTTCTAGCAGCTTCTAACAGAAGCCACGCCTTTAGCCCCTTCCACTACCAAAACCCAGGCACAGAAACCCACTACATCACCTTGGTATAGGATTGAATTCCATGAGCATGTAAGTACATATGTTTTTGTTGAAGTCTCTGCAGTGAAAATAATTTGACTTACATTTCCCCAAATCATATCTCAGACGTTTTGCCATTTTTGTAGTTAGTAGTTAAAATATTGAAAAAAAGTATAATAAAAACACTCTTTTAGTTGGCTGATTACTTAAATGCTGTATAGAATATTTATTTTGAATGTTCATTTTTAAACTGTAGTACTGTGTCTGTTTTGTAGGGAGGAATAAAATTCTCTACAGTTTTGCAAGTGTGTCTTCAACAGCATTAGTGAAATGGATAATGAAAAGGAGGGTGCTGCTGTCTTATTTATATACATGCATTTTATTATCGGTAAGGAAAACAGCTACAGATGTACAAGAAAAAGAACCCCCTAAAAGAAACATATGAAAAAAGGACAGAGATAGATCTTTGATTCCTGATTACTTGCAAATACAAATGTGTTTTTTAGAAGTGTAGCTATATACATGCTAACTCAACTATTTTTCCCATGCAGAATGACCAGTTGTGGTACTGTTATTTTATAGGTAAAATAGCTGTGAACAAAATGTGATGGCTGGTTTCTTTGGAAAAGGGATGTTTTGAGCTACCTGAATTTATAACAAAAATCTAAATATGAAACTAGACCCTGACATTAGTGTCTTTAAGGGTCTTATTTTTTTCTTTTACTTTCTTTCTTCCCCCTCTCCCCCAAATATTTGGTAGTTTTATTATCTTAAGATTATTATTAAGCTATTATTGTATTTTTTAATATTCTCTGCATGTCTGTAACATTTTCCTAACAAATATTACTACTTTAAACATGAGTCCAAGGTTTTGGGGAGTGCTGTGGACATTATGTCTGGTGAAACTTAACTATATTAGTGTTTTTATCAGCCTAATTTTTTTCTTTTTTTTTTTCTTTGTTTTTAAAAATCTGTCTATTTAATGCTATATCAGCGGAGTTAGATAGGATTTAACTTGAATGAATCATAAATTCTGTTATTCTAAGTATGATCATTTAAATATGTTTTTGGTGGAGACAGTAAATACTGAAACCCTGACTTACAGCACTTAGTCTCATTTTTAAAACACTAATTTTTAAAAATCCACCATGAAATAAAACCTATGTAAAATGAGTAATTAGTTTGCTTTTGAAGGTTCATTTTGAAGAACTATTTTCAAGCCAAAATCCCTGTCTGCACTAGGTACACACAGCAGTAATTTATCTCAGGGTGTGTTCATGATAATATATGTAAAAGGCTTTCTCACAAGGTCTTTTTCAACCTTGGAATAAGTTGAATAAAGTCCCTTAGTTGATCATAAACCATAAACTTGTGTAGCTTTGGTGATGTATTTTCTGTCAATGAGTCAGACTCCTCAGTAATGAAATAATTATCCTGATCAATAAAATAAATTAGGAATAGAAGACGAAGATTCTGGTTAAAACGGTGAATTGGGTGTCAGTATTTTAGTTGTTTAATTTACTTTTATACAAAACCTGAAAAAACTAAAACCAGAAATGCCAAGATTATCTTCTGTTGAACAAATTTTATTTCTAATCTTAAATAAATAATCATGGCCACTCAAACCATAAATCTTGCACTCAAAAAAACCTCCCGGAGTTTGATAGGACTTAATGTTGTGATTCTGAAATTCTACAGCCAGAACTGACAGCCTTCATGAGCCCCTTCCAAACATGCAGATGTATGGAATCAGCGCTATGGTGTATCAGGTAGATATGTCAGAGGTAAGAAGCCTATGTTAGTAGAAACCTATAGCATGGTGTGGGGTTTTTTTGATGCTCATTATGTGATCATTAGAATTAAGAAGCCTGGAAAAAAAAAATCTGTTGGGTAATTTGTGCCCACAGTAGGACCAGCACATGAAGAAGGAAGAACTGCCTTCTCACGCTACAGCAAGCCTGTCCAGCAGTTGCAAGGTTGACATAACTGTATTTAAAGCTAACGATTGTGTGGAAAAAGTACAGTTTAGTGGTGGTAGGAGATATTTTAAGTTACTTGACTATTTACTAAGCAAATTAAACGCAAACACACAGGAAGAATCAGAGGCACAGTATCACCTTATCTAAGAGAATAAAGAATATTGTTGGCTCCTCCTACAGCCAGTCAAGGAGATCAAGAGGTGTGAAACCCACTAAGATGATACAAGGACAGAAATATATTCCCTAGAGAGCCATTTAAACTACCTTACAGAAGAATAGAATATGCTATGGGATGTAGGAGAAAGAGCATTTTGCAATGGATCAGTTGTACTTTCAGGGATTTTATGGAAGGGGATTTTGGTGATGTGTGCAGAGTATTATGGGATTCTTAGGGAAAAGAGCAAAGTCTTGGAAAAGGAGGAATCTCAGTATGGTGGGGAGGAGCTGGCATAGGAAAACGAGAACAAAGACTAAGTGGGTCTGGTCATGTTTAAGCAGCTTGCTGCTCTGTAAACTTGTACGACACAGCTCTTCTACTTGAACTGCAGTTTGTCCTATGTTTTTTTTCCTCTGTGTGTCTAATCTAATTCTTTCTACTGTATTCAGAAATATGAATAATGAATACAAACCTTCATAGTGTTGCTTGAGTAATATGTTATAAACTGGTATTAAATATTAAGTATGGAATATAGATTTGCCACATATAACCATTTTTAACAGTATGAGAAGAAAATTGGTTGCCTGAGTATAGTATAGAGTGACAATTTCAGGTCTTAAAAATCTGTTTTGAACAAAACAGCCCATTCATAATTACTTAAAGCTTTCTTGTTATATAGAAAAGTTGATGCTAGCAAAAAAAAGAAGGCTAAGAGCAGATGAAAGCATTTCTATGTCTTATTTATTAGGTTTGAGTAATGTATGAGACAGCTGAAGTAAACATTTTGATGGATTTTCCTTTTGTTCCATAACTGTGTCTTGTCACTTTTGACATTAACGTAAATCTACTGTACAAAAAGAGAGGGCAGCAGCATGGACTTTTTTTGTACCTCTGCAAACGTGTGAGGACCCCTTCACTTCAAGGTGAGTAGAAGAGACAATAATTAGCATTAATTTTTTTATAGGGCTATATTTATAAAGTAAAACAACAGGTGCCTGATAAAGCAAAACAACAAAAGCAGAGGTCTGGAAACCCACAGTATATGCATTAAGGAGACTTTAGATTAACTCTAGTCTGGTCCTAAGGCACAGAATGTACATTAGAAATTGGACTACATCTTCTGGTTTAGCCCCATCAAAAAGAAATTCATCACTCCACATTGTGAAGCAAAGCACAGTAAGTGGGGACAATCAAAAGATCTGTTTCAACTACTTGTCTGCATAGTTTGTTAGGGAACTATTGTGGCACTGCAATGTTTCAGTTGTATGAGTGACTGTACAAGGGGAGTAAGGCTGTGCAAGAACACAGCTAGGAAACTTAAAACATCTTTAGAAACAATTAATTATGGGCCACATTATTTGAGGGACATCCCAGAGCCATGGGTACACTCAGCAGACATGATAAAAGTTATTAGAATGTGTTAAAACTGAGTTTAGTGTTTGATTATGGCTTTAATGATGTTTTATATTATGATTATTCTGCACAGTATATCTTTGAAGGTTTTCCCTACCTTGGTCCTTTTATTTTTTTTAATTATGCAAATAGGTTATTTTGACCTTTTCTTCTTTTTCCTTTGCATTGAGGTGTTTCCCACAATGCCTCACTTCAAAAGCCTAATGATGATGCTGGTTACATTCCTTTCAGTGTCATAACTTTTATACAGAACATGAGAGACAGAAGCACATTTCTCAGCTATACCCAGTCTTGACAAAAAGACTTAAATGTCAAAATGACAAAATTTTTCATCTCAAAATGAACTAATTAAACATGTTAGCAATCACAGGAGGTCTGAACGGCTAGTAGAGGAGTCTGTGGTTGGTTCCAGTAATTTCTCTGAAATAATTATTTGTCTGATCAACAGAATGTATCCATGGGTGGAAGGTAAATGTCAAGTGTTGTTCTACTTTTTCCGTATATTTCCACAGTCAAAGTATGCTTTATTTTAAAAAAATCTTTGATTCTATCACAACAAGCAGCCAGATGGCACTTGGTCCATGTTAACTTGAGAGGGGAGCAGCAGAGGTCAGCTTTCAATGTCTGAAATCTTTTCTGAGAAAGAGAAAGGGAGGGAGGAAGAAAGGAAGGACTAGCTATAATTTTAAAAGAGGCTTTCACAGTGATGTTAATGCTTGTTTTGCTGGAAATACCAAATAAAAAAAAAATTAAAATGCAAAGATGTGTGGACTATGGGAACCATAGCATGCAAACTAAATTTTGGCCTTGCTATTTTGGCATTGCTCCTACCAGATTTTCTAAGGAAATGTATAGAAGAGTGCAGAAAATAGATTTTTTTGATTACAGTTTCAAACAAATGTTTAGAAAAAGATGTTCACCTGGAAATTCACTATGGGCATATTCCTAAAAGTCATCATTTTGTTTTGGGGGAAAGGAAACAGTTATGTATTTCTTTTTGTTCTCTTAATATTGATACATTTCTCTTGGACAGTAGGAGATATTGCTTTCTCTTTCCTGAATGACTTCTGGGTTTCCACTATATATTGGTTGTACATTGCTTTACAGGCATGATTGTCTTTCTTGGGGAGCTTAGTCCCAGTTATTGAACCTGAACTGGGAGAATGTATGGACTTTAACAGTTTAGTAGCAATCACAGCTGAAATTGGTACAGGACAAGCCCTCTCTGATGTAGAGTGTATGACCTGTTTATTTACTAATGGTGCCGAATCTCTCATTCATAGTAGTTTTTGTGCTCTATATCACTCGTTAATCATAGGGATCTTTACATTAGTCAAAACAAAATTAATGGTGTGCTTATGTGCATATATATATGTATGACACTGTGTGTGTGTTTGTGAGAAACTGTTTTCCAGTCTTAGGCTTTTCCTTGCTTTGTTGATAGTTCTGCATTTACACTGTACACGTCATAATTGTTAAGACAATTTCATGAATGAGGCGCACAAATGTGCTTTTTTTTTCTTCTTAGGGAAAAAGTGAGCACATCATCAGTTTGGGTTCTATTTCATTTTTTTCCAGATGTATATTTAAGTAAAAAATTTGTCTTGCTACTTAGTGCAATATAGCAATAACCTGGAATTGTCTCCATGGCTGATATGTTTTAGCTATGAAAACTATAACAATGAGGTAAAAACATTTTTTTTTGAGACTTTACAGTCTTTGTACCCGCTAATATTTTCTTAGATTGACTTGCTGGTGTTCCCAGTGTGCACATCTTCCACAATTGGAACCACGCATCCCATTCCCACTCAGTTTGATAGGAGAGCAAAGCGACCTACTCAGTACAGCAGCATCCCTGGAAAAATGAAGCAAGCAGATACGGCTCCTTGGCTGGTACAAACTTGCAATTTCATGTCTTTTCAAGAGTTTACTGCAGTGTGTCAGCTCTAGATTTGGACATTATTAAGGTACGGAAACAGATATTCTCTCTACAGCTACTGTCATTTCATCCTTGAAATTGCAGCAAATGTCCTGACTTTCATGTCCTTACTGATGGGATTGTATGCTAAGAAATCTACTAAAGTTTCATAAAAAAAAGCACCCTGGTTTTGTCAGTTGCCAGGAAGAGTAATTTCTGTAGGCTTTTTCATCTCTCTTTCTGAATGCAGAAAGGTCACTGAAATTAACCATTTTGATGTGAAATGCTGCTTTTTAATCTATCAGCATCTATGTAAGGCTGAATGTCACTTTTCATATTTCACAACGCACAATCACAGCTGTCATATCTTATGCAGTAACACTCCTTTACCTACTTTTTACAAAAAGGATTAGAATATTTTGGAAGGTGTTAAGCATTGGTTTCTCAGTGTTTTTTGATTTTTTTTTTTTTTTGAGATGATGTAATGTGAAATACTCTTGAATGTCTTTCATGCAGAGGTTTAAGAACTCATCATCCTTAGGAAATCATGCTTTATATAGGTCATGCATGTGTACTGCTTTGAGTCTGGTGACCTACTGGGAAGCAGTGAATAAAAGCTTCAACTTGCTGTTGCATGAATGATTAATCCACTTGAAATGAATGGGAGCCTTCTTTACAAGGCAGGAAAGAGTCAAGGCAAGACGGCAGGCAAGAAACTAGAGAGACAATACTCTAATCAATTCGGAGGGCTAGGCCTGCACTTAATCTGTGTTGATGAGGTAGTAGATGAAAGAATTAGGAGAAATATATAATGATGCAGGAAGCTATTGAAGAACTTTGCAGAGGAGCTGCACTATTTCCACACCCTAATTATGCAACTGAAGTTACATCCAGAGACATTTTTTTTACTCCAGAAAACTCATTGTGTCTGTGGATGTTCCTTTTAGGCTGCTGGAAGGTAACTTTAAGGCTGTATTCTAAATGGGATTTAGGTTGCTTTTTTACAGGATAGGGAAACATTTTCTGTTTTCTGTGCTGAATGCAGTTTGTGACTTTTTGTCTGTGACTTTTAGGAAGGTGATTTTTTGTGGATAGGGCCTGTTGTTTCTTGTGAGTCAAATCTCTAAGGTAAACCTGCAGATGGTATGTGAAAGGACTGTCTAATACATAAATAGTGAAAGGATACCTGCTCCATCTGAGATTTTAATTTCCCAAGAATTTCACAGCTACGTAGAAAAATACAATGTATATGGATAATCATATATCACTGTGTATCCAGCAGGACTCACTTGAAAAACTTTCTCCCCCTATTTTCTCAATACTTTGTCTTATTTCTAACAATTCTAGTAATCTACAAAACTCAAAAGCTTTGCCCACGTATCTGACTGAAAATTGTGTCATTTGGTATACTTGATGTCAATTAAGGTTTTGACAGGGAGAGGTTTCTGTTAAATTCTTCAGACTTTGATATAAAGTCACATATTTCTGCTTGATAGGTAAGTTTCCTTATTTAGTGTTTGCTCTTTTGTTACCTTTCGCCAAAGTCTCTAAAACAAACAAACAGAAAAAGTGTAGACAAATGGTTTGCAAATGCAATGGCAAATCACCCTAGCTTTCCTTCTCATGCACATACATGCAGAAACTTGCAGACAATGAAAGGGTATTTCTCAAAGGTGCATGGTCATTCTCCATTTTGGTTTCTCCACTGACAAGCAAATGATTTATCATTCTATCAGACTTGTTTTTAAATATTTTTTTTTTCACTTGCCTAACAGCCCTCCAGTAACATAAATATTGCAAGATTGCTTCATAACTGCCAAGCTTTCGAATGAACAGATTTTGACAAGGACTCTTTAACTGCACAGAACCAAACAGTAGACTGGTAATCTTTACTCAGACTTTATTCTAATGGTTCCCAAGGAAGCTTGTACATGAAAACCTTTACCTCTCTGCTTAAACTGAGTTAGAGGGCTGTCTTTAATATAAAACTGTGCAAAGTGTCCTAGTATTCCAAAGTGGTAGAATATCAGAGGTGGCCTCTGGTATTCTCATCCTGGTCTCTAATATCAGGAGATTGTGTAGATGTAATTTTCACATATTTTGGCATGAGTAGAAAGGGGGGTTTTGTTTCTTTCTTTCTTTGGTAGGCTCTTGTGAAATACTATTGTAAAATTTATAGTGGTAGTTTGGGAGATAACTAAATGTTTAATTTTGGTTCTCTCGATAAGGACTTCTTACTGTTGCAAAAACCACTGGCATGTAAAGATACAGCTTATGATACGGAGACAGGCGTGCTGTTTCCAGTGGTAGAGAAAGGTTTTATTTTCACAGAAATTGTAGTTCAGTAAAAGTGCTGTAGTTCTTTAATGACTCAGAGAGATGAACCACAGTTGATAATATTATGTTTATATCTTGGCATATTGCAAAAACACTGACATTTTAAAATAATTTCTTTCAGGAAAATGTAAGGAGACTAGGTATTACACAGCCTGAAATATGAGAAATATTAAGTAAAATTTCATGGGAGAGATTAGAAGGTTAGTTCTTTGGTTACATGGATTATTCTGCCTAAGGCAGACATAGAAAAAGTAATTTCTGTTCCCAGGTTCTTTCCTTTCCCGTGTTCTCCTGTTTTTCTCTGCACTACACTGGAGACAATATCCTTTTAATATTTTGATTTTGTTGTCTTGAACGTTTACCTACACATTCTCAGTCTCATTTCTGTAAAATAAACTCATTTTAAGTAAAAAAAAAAAGAATTGTAACAGAGCCTTCTGTCAAGAGAGCGGTGAAACCAATGTGATGGAGCGGCAACCACCAGAGTGTTGCAGAGAGATAACCAGGGTGATAATACTTAAACACAGATCTGCTTTGACCACAGTCCAGGTAATCGTGCTCTTGGGCAGGATTATCCATTTAGTTTAAAGTAGCTGGAAGGTAACTTTCCAGAGACACTTCAGCAGCATTACTCCTGCTGTGAGGCCCCTTGCTCCCCTATGGCATCATCTGCTTTCTAAATGTCAATGCAGTGTTTGACTGCTGCCTGTACTTTGACTCTGTACAGCATTACTCTATAAAAGCTAAAGGTTACTGTTCTACTGGTGGAAAGTGTGTGAATGATTTGCAAGAGCAAAGCTGAAATCATAAAAGGAAGGAACTCAATAGATCAGGGCATGCCCTAAGACATGATGGTACAAAATTAATCAAAAAAGCTGCTTCAGTCCCTGCTCCCCCTCTCCACCAACTTAAAGGTTGGGAAAAATAGAGGAAACAGCAAAGAAACCATTTCTGTATGAGACAGATGGCATCTTAAATGTTTTGAAGATAAAACTGAGCATTCTTATGGCAGGATATAATTTTCTTAAACTTTTCCAAGTCTAATAGTTAAATTACTGGTACTGAATATTAGTTTTGTGTAGATAAATAAAGATTTTGGAGAGGTTGCAAGGGTTTGTTTATTACACTGAATCCTTTAGGTTATTGCACAGGAAATGCAAGTCCTTTGTATCTGGTCTACTAGCTATTTCTAGAAATGAACAGCAAACTTTGATGCAAAAATTTGCTGAGGCACTGAAAACAGTTTTAGCAGTTACTTTAGTGAATGCATGTCTGATTACTGAACAAGCAACCATATGGAATAATAGCTGTAGGGGTCTGCAAGAGAAATGTTGTTACATATCTGAAGTTTTCTTCTAAACTTTTCAGCTCATTTATATTAAGCCATAATTCCCTGAGGACTCGGGAGCTAGAGCTGGGATGTCTAGTGTAGAACTGCAGAAAAGCTGCTGGGGGCTTCAGGAAGAACAGTTGTTCCTTGTGAAAGGTAGTCATGTATCAATATTGAATATTCAAATTTCAATATTGGATGAGTAGAAAGAGGTTGCCTTCCTTGCCTCTGGTCATCTGTGTCAGTAGCAGCTAAGATGCTGTACTAATTTGTATTAATATATACATAAATGCTGGCTTTAAAACCTTTCCTTGGCAGCCATTTTTTAACCTCCAAATTATTGAAAGAGAAAAAAAAGAAACCCTTTAATTACTTGAGTCTAGAGTAATATATCATCTTTCATTCTGTGAACATATAAACGGATGTGGACCACCAGGGATGGAGATCACTAATACAAGAAGTTGCATATAAGCAACAATTTTTGATTCCAAGTTCTCTGCTGTACAGGAGATTTAGGTGGCACTTTTTTCAGGTACTGTGTACAGATTGTCTGTCTGTCAAGCTGAGTTTCCTTTCACTAAGTGCCCCTGCATACTTTAATGAATACTTAATAAGGCAAATCATCCTGTGTCTGACAGGCTGTGTGTGCTATGGTAATCTGTGCAAGCCATGTTTTCCTTCTTTTGCTCATTTACTATTCTGTCTCAGTGCCTGAACACAAACCTCCTCTACCACTGCAGCTTAAATGTAACCAGTCGCTTTGATGATCTGACCAATGCTCAAGTACAACAAGCATGAAGATAAGCATCCTCTGCCAAGAGAATCTCCATCAGCAGCTATTGTGCACAGGGGTGAACTAAGAAAGGTTGATTTCTTTGTTGCCCAGCACTCCGTACCAGCAGAATCATGCCTGTGACAGTCAGTGTGTGCCCTATGACTTCCAACGCCATGCTAAAATCAGAGGCAAGATAATTTAGCCTAAGCAATATTTGATTATCATGCAGTCTTCTCATATTTTAAAATTGTTTCACCCTTTTCCTTCCTTTTGAATAGTGTTCTTCATAGAAATGTCTTTGCAGCAGCAAAACAGGATGACAGCTAGAGATAAAATGTAGTGTTTGATTTCTCCCAACATCTGACATTCTGTGCAAATGCCAGTGTGTCTTTTTGAGTTCACTTCAGAATGTACATTCTCTTTTCCCCTCCCTTCCCCCCCCCAAATATACAGGATGATATTTAAGAAAACATAATTCTGATATTAAGTGAACTACAGGTGATTAAGAGCAAACAGACTGTCAAGAAAAGGTTATGGGCTAAAATGTTCCTCATTGTAATTCCAAATCTTTTCAGTGAACTCTTCCATCATATTCTAATAAAAATAGCCTGCTGCATGAAACTTGGTTTCTGATATTCTTTGTGGCAGTTCTTTCCTGAAAACAATAAAAGTATTTATTCTTGATTTATCTGGAGCTTGTTATTAATTTTTTTAGATAAGTTAATAGCATTTTGCCCTAGACCTTGAACCTCTGCATCAGTCAGAACAATGGGTGTCAGCTTCAGTTTCTGTTACCAGGCTGAAAATCTGTATTTGAATCATAGAATATCCTGTATTGGAACGGACCCATAAGGACTGCTGAGTCCAGCTCCCGGTCCTGCACAGGACCACCTCAAGAATCACACCATGTGCCTGAGAGCATTGTCCAAACACTTCCGGAATTCAGGCAGACTTGGTGCTGTGACTACTACTCCGGGGAGCTGTTCAGTGCCTAACCACCCTCTGGGTGAAGGATATTTTCCTAATGTTCAACCTAAATGTCCCCTGACACAAATTCTTGCTGTTTCCTGGAGTCCTGTCACTGGTCACTTGCCCCTCCATTTCCTTAATGAGGAAGCTGTAGACAGTAATAAGGTCTCCCCTCAGTCTCTTCTTTTCCAGGCTGAACAGACCAAGTGACCTCAGCCGCCTTATATGGCTTCCCCTCCAGACCCTTCACCATCCTTGCGGGCCCTCCTTTGGATGACCTCTAATAGCTTAATGCCTTTTTTATATTGTGGTGCCCAAAACTGCACACAGGACTCAAGGTGAGGCCACACCAGCACAGGGTAGAGTGGGACAATCACATCACTCAGCTGGCTGGTGATGCTTTGCCTGATGCCCCCCAGGACATGGTTGGCCTTCCTGGCTGCCAGGACACTGCTGTCTCATATTCAACTTGCCATTGACCGGGAGCCCTTGGTCCCTCTCTGCTGTGCTACTCTCCAGCCTCTTGTTCCCCAGTCTGTCTGTACATTCAGGCCTGCCCTGTCCCAGGTGCAGAATCTAACACTTGTCTTTATTAAACCTCATACAGCTGGTGATTGCCCAGACCTCTAATTTCTCAAGGTCTCTCTGCAGGACTTCTCTTCCTTCAGGGGAGTTAACAGCTCCTTCCAGCTTAGTGTTGTTGGCAAACTTACTTAGTATACCTTTGGACCCAAGTTGTTAATGATGGGCCTAAGATGGAGCCCTGTGAAACCCCACGAGTGACAGGTTGCCAGTCTGATTGCCAGTTCCCCCATTCCCTATGACCCTCTGTGCTCGACTCGTGAGCCAACTGCTCACCCGTCACATGATATGTTTATCCAGCTGTGTGTTGGATGTTTTGTCCAGAAGGATCTTGTGAGAGACAATATTAAAAGCCTTCCTGAAATCCAAAAAGATTAAATCTAATGGCTTTCCTTCATCAACAGGTGGGTTACATTATCATAAAAGGAAACTGGGTTTGATAAGCAGGACTTTCCTTTCATGAAGTTGTGCTGGCTGTGATTGATGACTCTGTTCTCCTTCGGGTGTTTTTCAATACCTCCCAGAATAATCTTCTCCTTAATTTTACCATGCACTGAAGTGAGACTAACAGGCCTATATTTTCCAGGGTCCTCCCTCTTGCCCTTCTTGAAAACTGGGGCTGCATTTTCCAGCTTCAAGTCAACTGAGACCTCCCCATATTCTGAAGACCTTTGAAAAATCATGTGATCATCTGGAATAATCTTTCTAATAGTTACTATAGATTGTGACCATTATTTTCTGAAGAAGAGAGATTATTTCTTTTTATTTTTTTTTTTTCTTTTTAGAGTTAGTTCTTCATGGTTTAGCTCCTGGGATTGGCTTGCCATACAGTCAACTTGATACCTGTGCAAACATGAAGAAAATGGGGTAATCTCCTGGTGGGAGGGTGGGACAGTGAGGAGGTAGGACTAACACTTCACACAATAGCTGCCTGCCAAATTGGTTAGTGGTAGCACAAAACAACACCACCATGTAGAGTCTTGATATTTTTTTGACAACAATAACTTTCAGCATAAATTTTCTTTGATTAATCTGCAAATTATGTCTGTTTTTTTCTTAATGTTTTGATATTGCATTACTCATAAGCTGTTAATTTAATATGGATCAATCAATGCAGTTATCTGGATTGGTACATAAGGAATTTTCCTCAACAGTGAAATTTAAGAAGTTATATCTGAAGTTAATCAGTGTACTAAGTAGAATAGTAGTAGCATTTC
Source organism: Empidonax traillii (assembly GCF_003031625.1). NCBI lineage: Eukaryota > Metazoa > Chordata > Aves > Passeriformes > Tyrannidae > Empidonax > Empidonax traillii. The sequence continues at coordinate 1,323,406 of NW_020955431.1, forward strand.
CATTTCATATGAACTAAAACTTCCATTTTCCTCCGTAGCTAAATCAACGTCAGTTGAGTTTTGTTTTCAAAATGGAAAAATATAATTTTAGTAGTGGTTACTGTATCTTGTCTGCCTCACTTTTCATGCAAAAGCTCAGTTTCCAACATAGGAAATTCAAACTGATGAGTCTAATATCCAGGCAGAGAAAAACAACAAACCGACAAACATATGAAACTACAGACTAACAGTACAAAACCCCCTTAATTTTAATAAACTATATTTAGAGACTAAAAAATAATAAAACCCCCCTATTTTCATCCTATTTATTCCCAGAGAAGAATAATAGATAGAAAGATAACACTTTGAGAGAAGGTTTGAGAGAACAAAATTATCTGATCACCTGTGGAAACCTATCATGGAAGGGAAATCAAATCATTATCTCAATAGACTACATGGAAATTACATGAAGCAGAGCCTTAGAGATTGTAAAGAACTTTTCTGCTATGTTCACAAATATGAATTTACAGGTTTTATGCTGTTTACACTAGATCACAGTGTATCATTCTGTCTGTTGCTCTCCCAGTGGTCCTTCTATAGTACCACTTTTGGAAGAGGCTACCCAGGAAGGGCTTGAGTCACCATCCCTGGTAGTATTTAAAAGATACGTAGATGTGACATTTTGAGACATCGTGTAGTGTTGGACTCGGCAGTATTAGTTTGGTGTTTGGGCTTGATGATCGTAGAGGCCCTTTCCAACCTAAATGATGCTGTGATTCTATGTCAGCTTTGTTGTCTCTGCTCTCAAACCAGTGATTCTCTCCTATATTTGTATAGCTTTCGCCACGTGTTAAACTTAGCAGGCAGGGATCCTAATACATCTAGAAAGTAATCTTGTTGCTTAAAGTGTTTGGGTATGGAATTGGATACTAGAACTTTTGTAAAGTACTATTCTTAAACATGATGGTCCTGGGAACATCATTATATCAAAAACTGTAGGCAGTTGGTCAGACCTTGATACCTATAAAGATTATGTAAGTGAACACATGCTGGTTTTATCCAGTGACATCAGCTCACAAAAAAGAACTTTCCAAAACCTAACAGAGAGACATAAACATGATTTTTTTTTAGTCAATTACAGGAAGACTTGTTTGACATTAAATATTAGGTTTTTGTTCAATTGAACAATCCCCGCACTTATTTTAACTTCCCCATTTTACCAGATATCTAGCTTATTTCTTGGTAAACAATAACTACCCAAGCAAAAATGCTATGGTACTCCAAAGAAAAAAGCAGCCTTAAAAATCCCTCTCAAATATCAGCTTCTAATGAACTACAAATCACAGATATTTTTGTCTCTTTCTCCATGTTTTTTAAGTAATTAAAATATGTGTTTGCTCACTTCAATTTATACTTTAAATGTTTTCTCATTATTTAAGCTAAAGGAAACAGGTTTGTGTTTTCTTTTGATCAAGTGTTAGACTTAATTGCTTGCTGAGTGGACTGATATGACATTGCAATTTAAAAGGAAGACTATGAATGAGACTTTGCCAGGTATCTTCTGGGAAATGTTCTAAAAAAATAAGCCTCATATTTGTGTCAAATGTTAATGATTTGTTTCCAAGAGTGACTTTTGTGAACCCCTGTGGTTAAACTAGGGCTCTATAGAGGCAATACCACTAATAGAGAGCAGCTGGGCTTGCTATAAATGGGGCTTTCTTTTTTGTGGATTGGTTATAAACTTTGCCCTGTGGCTGGTTCTGCTCCAGTAACTGCAGATACTTCAGTTAGCAATGGAGTTTTCATCTTTTCTTTGCTAGATACCAGCTGAAGCCCATATATTCTGATGAGAGAAGAAACTTGTTTTGTTGATGTATATTGCATAGAACAGTTGGAGTTTTATGCAAAAAAATAATGCTAATCTTTCCCAAGGGAAGAAAGGGAAGAAGAGATACAGGGAAGGAGAGGAGAGTCTTCCTTATAGCTGCCTGGCATAACACGATATGCTCAGTGATGTAATTATTCTGTCCTGTACTGTTTTTAATACTGCAGGTGCTCAGTGTCTCAGAATCTTTTGACATGCCTGCTGTGATATAGCTTTGTGTCCCCACTGCTTTGTTTAGCACTTGTTGGCTCTCAAACTTTTTATTGCAGCATATGGCTGTCTGATATTAGCATTTCACCATGGACAACATAATGAAGTTCCAGCAATCTATTGCTCCCATAAGCCTCGTGCTAGCTGAGTGGTGGTGAACTTATCTGGCAAATATAGTGCTGTTTCAGAAGAACTTGACATGAATTTCTGGAATGTGAACAAGGACCTTTCCACCTTCCCTTCCCTAATTAAAATTGCAAAATTCTAGTTTTTGCTCCAACTCTACTTTAGGTCTTGGTTTCTTTTGATTTTTAAAATACTATTTGTTTTTAAATATCTAGGTTTTGATTGTTTTGCTTTCCCTTCATGTGTAGCAGAGGTCTTCTTCATAATTTTGGTTTCTATTCTTAACTGAGATGGTGAGATATAGGATCACAAATTGCAATTTTGAAGTGGTGGTCCCATGCCCTAATAATAAGTGGCCCTATTACCTTTTGATTTTGTTTTACTTGTATGTTTTTACAATTTTTTACTAGCTTTTGTGTGAAATGATAAGCTGTTCTTACTTTTTTTCTTTTCTGTTCTACTTCCACAGCTTCCTATATTTATGGTCTACATTGAATATTTTGACAAATTGATAGTGTTTAAGAATGTTGACAGATGCAGGAAAACACTAAAGATTTTGAAAGTTTAATAAAATACCATGTAACCTCCACAGCTACAGGTATTTCATTAGGGGGAAAATACTGCATTGTTTAGGAGTGTAATTTTTGAACTTTGTCATCTATTTTTGGAAAAAGGAACAGAAATTTCAGTGGAGGAACTGAAATCTGAAGATAAATCATAGTGATATATCTGTGTGGAAATTAGCTGTTTATAAAGTTTGGTAAAACTTTATATATTTATGGTAATAGACCGAAACATCATTTGATGAATTGGTGATTTGGAGGAATGTTATTATGTACTGCCTGGGTTAGGGAACTGGCCTGAAATTTTCATCATTTCAGACTTGCTGTCATACTTTAAAGCCAGTAGTGCTGTGGTAATGTGTTTCTTTGATAGTATTAGAGTCAAGGGTAATTCACAGTTGCTCTCATATCGAGCTACAACTTTCAGCCATTTGTTTAATACTTTAGAAATTTTAAAATGAGGCTTTTAGAAATACTCTAATGCATGCAATATGAAGGATCAACATTTGCCACTTAAATGAAATATTTAGAAGACAAGCCCCTACACTCCTTGCATGGCATCTTCTTAGGACTCAGTCTTCCAGTACAATTGTCAGAAATTCAGAATAATGTTGTTTGCTATTTTAGTCAGATAGGACTCAAAAATTTCACATCAGTTCAGTCCAGTACTTATTATGCAGTCATGATGTTTTATATATTGGTTTAATATATTTATTGGTAGTCTTCTTAAAAAACAATGGGATATTTTGCTATTGATGCTTACCCTGGTAGTCTGCTCTGGTACTTGAGTACAGTGATGATTAGCAGTATGACATTTTCTACATTAAATTCATTTGTAGCTGATTGTGTTTGTTTGTTTCTTCTTTGATGGAGCAGCTTCATTTCTAGGTGCATTTAGAGACGATATTTATATCCTATTTCAGTTCATCATGGGCAGTGCCTATAAAGTTTAAGTGGTATTGAGGTTTCTACTATGGCACAAATTTAACCCAGAAAAAAAAATGTTTAGTCAGACTATAAAAACAAAATTAAACCAATTCCTTTATGGTTGATTTCAGCTGTAGATCTCTGAACTCATGAAAATCATTAAGTGCAATATGAATGCTGGAGGGAAATCCAAGTCTGCAGTCCAGTGATGTCAGAATTTTTAAGCATAACATCCTAAGTAGTTGCTATGAAAAGGTCAAAGAGCTTCAAGCAGTATGAGTTAACAGATTGCTTGGACCACTCTCAAACATTTATACTGTGCAGGTAACAAAAAGGCAGTAGAAATTACTGTGTGAGGAGCTCCTTAGGTTGACTGAATCCCCACTCAAGGGATAATGTTGATTTCAGTGGCAGAAGAAAAGTATTCAAAGTAAGTGTTTTGTCATCTTGGTATCCTGTGATATGCATGTGCTTAAGTGATTGATCTCTACAGTAATAAAGATTATTTGCTTTTATATTAATTGCATGCTCATACTGACCATTAGTAGTGCTGGTCTGAGGAACAACTGAGAAACCACAGCTTCTGATCTTCTTTTCCAGTATCTTCAAGCGCCCAATACGACATTTCGATCAAATGAAGCCTGCCAAGCTGTTATGTTTCTTTTTTCTGTTAGGGAAACATTCACTGGACTGACCAGGAAACACTGTGTCCTGCCAAACCTGAGCCAGATATAGCAGATGTTGCTGAACAGATAGACTAGGGATTTTTAGGAAAGACCAGAGCGATGGAAAGGTTTTGTTATCACTTCTGTCCAACAGCAATAGTAATTTATAAAAAACAAAGATATTTTAATGTATAATCTACTATAGTTTTTGGACTACTGTCATAGTTTGCTTAGCTTAAAAGAGAGAGAACTGAGGATATAACAGCACTATCCTATTGTTGAATGTACTTATCAGAGTATCCAACACCCTTCTTCCATATTGTTCTGTTTTGACTGCTTGGTATACAGACCAAATTTGATATGCCATCTGTCTAGCCTTGAGTTAGCTACATGTCTGAGCAAGACATTTCCAAAAACTTGATAGGTACCTGTCCCCTTCACTTGGGTGATGCTTTCAAGCTCAGGCTCTCCCCATTGGGATCTGCCCAAGAAATGCTACAGCTGTGCCTTTGCCTGGCCACGTGTCTTGCTGCACCTTAGCTTCCTGGCTGGCCATAGATTTGCCTCATCACCATGGACTTCTCTGGGGATCATTGGTCTCGTGCTGAACTTTACAGGCTCAGTCTGCTCAGCTTCTGTGGGTACCACAAGTCTGTGCCTTTGTCAATAAGGGTGCTGTTCTTTCAGGCTTGCTGCCATGCCCAGGTCACCTCCCTTTACTGAGCAACCCACTTCTGCTACTCCCTTTGATAGCTGCCAATACGTTTTTTTTCCCATTTGTGATCATGTTGGGATGAGTTGCAAACAAAACAAATGATTTTTTTTATAGCACAGGTTTCTTCAGTGTTCCATGTAGTTCCATGACAGAATTTTTATGATAAATCTTTTCCATCCCCTCATATTTGAGGTTAAAGTGTACAGTGTCTGATCCTCTTCCAGTTTTTTAATCAGGATGTGGGATGGATACAAGGAGCATTGTTCTTTTTTTCTTAAATGTTCTGAAGAATATTTCTATAGCATAGGAATTCATATGGATGCACTTCCAATTATCCTAATGGACCACAGTGCTCCACAAAATCATTAAAGTAGTCATGCATGCTGATGACTGTGCCCTTGAAATAGACCTAGTAAAACATGCATCTTATGAATAAATCGACATAGGCAGGAAATAGCCAGCACTCAATTTATGCATTGGTTGTTGTTGCATTGGCCTTTGTGAAGTACCTTTTATATAGATCTGTAATTATAGCTAGAGCACAGAGGGTTAAAGGCACTTGCAGGTTAGCCTATTTTTTCAACACCTTATTCAATGATACCCTCTCATATAAGGCACTGGCAAGTCCAATACACCTTTTTGTTAATGGTCAGACAAAATTCAGTGTTACCTATAAATGAGCCCTCTGTTTAGGTGCCAACATTACTTTTGCTGTAGATGGATATATATGTTTTTTGGCTGTGTTCAGATGCATGCCATCTTATGTATAGTGTGGCAAGGTGCAATCTGTAGCAATAGCCTTTTGGAGTGCTGCGGGATTCTCAGGACTGAAATCTTGACAATGATGGGATATTTTTGCTGGGCTAGGAATGTATTGGGAATGAAAGACATTAAAATGCTGAAGCAAATTTTCTCATGCTGAGGCTGAAGTATTGCACTGAGTAGCCTTTGAAACTCAAATCACCAGTTCTATTTAATATCTTTATTGATGATGTGGATGAGGGGATTGAGTGTACCATTGTCAAATTTGCAGATGACACCAAATTGGAGGGGAGTGCTGATCAGCTGGAAGGCAGGAGGGCTCTTCAAAGAGACCTGGATAGGCTGGAGAGTTGGGCTGACTCCAATGGGATGAAGTTCAACAAGGCCAAGTGCCGAGTCCTGCACTTTGGCCACAACAACCCCCTGCAGCGCTAAAGGCTGGGCACAGAGTGGCTGGAGAGCAGCCAGGCAGAAAGGGACCTGGGGGTGCTGATCGACAGGAGGCTGAACATGAGCCAGCAGTGTGCCCAGGTGGCCAAGAAGGCCAATGGCATCCTGGCCTGGATCAGGAACAGTGTGGCCAGCAGGAGCAGGGAAGTGATTCTTCACCTGTACTCTGCGTTGGTGAGGCCACACCAGCAGTGCTGTTTCAGTTCTGGGCCCCTCAGTTCAGGAAGGACATTGAGGTGCTGGAGCAGGTCCAGAGAAGAGCAACGAGGCTGGTGAAGGGACTTGAACAGAAGTCCTGTGAGGAGAGGCTGAGGCAGCTGGGGTTGCTTAGTCCAGAGGAGGCTCAGGGGTGACCTCATCACTCTCTACAACTCCCTGAAAGGAGGTTGTATCCAGGTGGGCGTTGGTCTCTTCTCCCAGGCAATCAGCAGTAGGACAAGAGGGCACGATTTTAAGCTGCGCCAGGGGAATTTTAAGTTGGATATTAGGAAAACATTTTTTATGGAGAGAGTAATCAGACATTGGAATGGGTTGCCGAGGGAAGCGGAGGATTCACTGTCCCTGGAGGTTTTTAAGATGAGACGGGATGTTGCACTTAGTGTCATGGTCTAGTAACCATGGCAGTGTTGGATCAAGGGTTGGACTTGAGGATCTCGGAGGTCTTTTCCAACCTGGTTGATTATATGATTCTATGATCAGGAAGTTATCAAATGCCTTCATAAGTAAGGAAAACTCACTAATATTGCAGTTACAACAGGCACAATTACAACAGTTACAACAGTTACAATATCATCAACAGATTGCACAGGGCTAGCACTGGACTTAAAAATTGTCTACCCTCAGAACTCTAGGCATACAAATAAAATAAAATTACATTTCTTCCCCTCCCCCACCCCATAATAATCATCAAGAGAGAAAAAATAAGACTTGAATTTATCTATCCTGTGACTGTTTGCCTTACCTTCCTTAGTGTAGGCATATTCAAGCAATTTTAAAGTTTTATATAGTACAGGCTTCCTGATGATCAACTAGTATTTAATGAACTTCACAAACTTTTGTTGTCATAATATTATTTCTAAATAACAAGTAACTAGTACATTTTCTTGTGCTACTATTGATATAAGACACTGGAGGTTCCAGGTTTTGTCATTTATACTGTCATACTATGTTCAGACTTGTGACATTTGTTTTTGTCATTCTGTGTTTACTAACAGTTTGTCTTGCCATAAACCATCAGCATGCTCATGTTAAGTACTAAACCTCTTTTATTGGTTAAACTTTTGTATTCAAGTTTCGTGGCTGTGGTTTTTGTTCTGAGAGCAGTGGTGTTTTTTTTTCTGTTATTGGAGATGGGTAAGAAAAGCATCTTCTAGATGAATTGACTAACACAACTAGAAGGGAAAAAAAAAAATCACTTGAACTGTCAAGGACCTTTGTGCCTCCTGACCCCTAAGTAAGTAAAATTCCTTAGGTGCCTTTCTGTGTTGAGAATCAAGGCCCTTTTCCTTTCTGCAAATTGAAGTACTCTAACTTTCTGTTGCTAAGTGATCCATGTCAATTGCATTTTGCTTGAGTACATAATTTCCCTCAACTCAGTTGCAGGATACTGTAGCTTTTATGGTTTGAAATTCAAGTTTTGACCAGTCAAGTAAGTCTGACTAACTTGCAGCCAATATTGCCATTATAAGTGACAACTGTCTACCTTGCTCTATTTGACAGAGTTTTCTTCATTATTTCTCTTTCATTAACAATTCTACTGGAATAAAACTAATGTTAAATGAAAAAGAGTTAAAGTAAATACTTCAAAGTTGTCTTATATATGCAGACCTGAGCGACAGTACAGAATTCTGCTTTTTTATGCAAGTGTTTTGAAAACAAATTCTACTTGTGCTGCTGACAGGATCATTCAAATAATCTAGTTATGGTCACAGTGTTATGCTAAAGGGCTTCACCATGAGTACAATCTCCCTGAGTAACACAGTATATGCATACTGTAGCCACTGCTGCAAATGATAATGCTGGGAAAATTCCTTTTCCTTCTGTAATACCCAAGGCCGGGAGCTACGAGCTCATTGAAGATGTTTTACTTTAAAAATATACAAGGGTCCAAAAATTCACCTGCTGAATTTATTAAAAATTCTTCAGTTCTTTTAATGCCTTGAGAGGGCACAAGGGAGAAGACTCTACACACGTTTTCTCTGGAAGTCAAATAACACACTTTTATTGGTAAACTTTAGAAAATAAGGGAACTTGACAAAAGTTTAAAGGGCAACATCCAAAAAAAAAAAAAAAAAAAAAAAAAAAAAAAAAAAAAAAAAAAAAAAAAAAAAAAAAAAAAAAAAAAAAAAAAAAAAAAAAAAAAAAAAAAAAGGCATTGACTTAGCACATCCTAACTCATACAGCTTAGCAAAATGCAACCCATCCAGTTTAAGTTACCAAAATATCAAGAAAGGAGATTAGGAGAAGAAGAAGTAAAGAAAGAGAGAGAGAAAAAGAGATAATTATAGCTACCAGCTTGAGTCCTATTTAAGTTCAGATTTCACACGTCCAGTTAGAAGGCTCATAACCACATGATGGTCGTATGGTGCTACTTTTATTTGCTCTGGCCCTCCTGTGGCCACTCCCACCACCCAAGGTGGGATTTTCAGTGTGCCAGTCACTCTGGGGCTAGATTAGGAGCCCTAGGGGATATGGTGTGGGCAGTGCTCCAGTGTGCAGGACTGACAGCTGGTCTGGGGCTGCCCGAGGTGGCTCCAAGGGGCTGGATTGGGGCAGGGCATCATTCCACCTTCATGAAATTCTAACTGACCCTTCCCCCAAAACACACTTGTGTTGGTCTGAGCCAATACAATTATACGATAATCCAGTGTCTCACACCCTTTCAGAAATTATTTCTTGCAACTGAGAATTACAGCTGCAGGGTGCTCTGACTCAAATATGTCCAGATAACAGGTTACAGATCACAGATTAATGAATGTAATGACTGGTGCTGCACTTGGTGAAATTCTGGTTAGTGCATGTTAGTCTGAAGTTCAGAGATTTAGAGATAGTATTATTTTTCTCTAGTGATCATTCCACTAATGATTTTTGTAAAAATTTTTCTTCTATTATTTTCTTTTAAATATTATGTGGCACATAGAAAAGCCTCAATATAAATTCCAAGTTATTCCTTGAATGAAAATTATTTACGGATCAATAAAAGTGAGCATTGTAATAGTTTATAAACTTAGGGAATACAAATGCCATAATGCTGTTTTTTTTTTTTTTTAAATATATACTTTATATAAGAATAGAGAATGCGTTAAATAAATCATTTAATGCTACATTGTTTGGATTGGGGTTTTTTTGTTTATTTATTTATAAGTGCCCCAGCATGGTTCTGATCACCAGTTTATTGGATTCTAAAGCAACCTATCTTGCAGAGATGTCAGGTGTTAGATAAATAACAAAATTATTTACCCTTGTTGAAAACTAGAGTAAATGCTTTGTTGTCTCTCTGAAAGTGTTTTCTGTGCTAGACAACCTTGTAGACTGAATACTTACCTGTCATACTCAAGAATCGCTGTTTGAAGAACAGAGCAGATTGCATCTATGTATTAGCATTTTTGATTGTTTTTTTATCTCCCTCTTTCCTCAGTTGTTTCCTTAAAAATATTTAATTTTAAGGTTTTTTTAATAGTCATTCTTCCCTATCTGACTCTGTCCTACTTGTTAGGACTAATGTTCCTTTTCTGCTTTAGGTAATCGGACACTGCACAGCTGTTTTCCTGTGTTATCTAGAGATAAAGTAGTGCTATTATTTTATATGCCATCAATATTGAGTATATAGTAACAACAGTTCAGTGCAATGGAAGCTATTGGATAGAAGACACTATAGAAAGGTGAAAAGTAAGGTGAAAAAATATTCTTCTGGTCTTTCCCTCTCACCTGAGATAAAAACAGGTTGTGGAGGGATTGGAGTACTTTACACAACAAAATGTCCAAATCAAACTTTTGAAGACCAACAGAATGAAGGGAAGGGTTTCATGCTTACGAAAAGTAAGTTCTATAGATGGGATCTGGGTGACTACAAGAAATCCAGAATATGTGCTGGGGTTTAAAAAAAATCAATTTGGAAAAGAAAGATAAAAGTTTAATTATGTATAAAAAGATATAATATCAGAATGATATTAGAATCTTTTTTTTTAAACTGCTCTTTCATTGAATAAATAAGGCTGTTTTGTTTTTCCTGCAGGTTCTCTCTCAGGTAATCATCCTCACAGATGCACAACAAACATCTATTGGGAATACTTTGTTATTGTCATCCAGGTTGGTAGTATAAGCTAGCATGGTTCGGTGCTCAAAAGGCAGGTACATGTGTTGCTGTTCAAGATTAGGAAAATCTGGATATTAGTACACAGTGCTGTGCAAAATCTAGTTTCTTCATACAAATGAAGCATTAATGCATCCTTTGCAAATGTCTGCTCTTGGGAATGAAAAAATAAAACAAATATAGTCACAGAATCACAGAATTGGTCAACTTCCTGCTTGAGCAGGGAGGTTGGAAGGGACCACAGAAGGTCATCTGGTCCAGTCTCCCTGCTCAAGCAGGGTCATCCCAGAGCACACGGCACAGGATTGCATCCAGATGGTTCTTGAATATCCCCAGTGAAGGAGACTCCACAGCCTCTCTGGGAAATCTGTTCCAGTGAAGGGTGACCTGCACAAAAGACATCTTTCTCATGTTCGGGTGGAACTCCCTGTGCACCAGTTCCTGTCCCTTGTCTCTTGTTCCATTGGTTGGTGCTACCAAGAAAGCCTGGCTCCACCTTTCTGACACCCTCCCTTCAGATACTTACACACATTGATGAGGTCACCTCTCAGTTGCCTCTCCTCAAGGGTAAACAGTTTTGCATTTTCATATGGCAATAGTTAAAAAATAGAGCAATGCCAAAGACACATCTGAATTTAGTCTCTCTCAACAAGGGACTATTCTTTGTGCTGTGATATGCCTTATATGTGGAATCAAAAGACCTGCACATAGCTTCTAGCAGAAACTGACTTACTGTGGAGACTAAGGACTGGAAGAATCTATGTATAGTTTATAATTTCATAAAAACTTTGTATAAAACATTCAAATCTAAGTCTTGAGAAAGACTATAAACACAAAAAATTTCAGACTTGAGAAAATTTGGAGAATCTGTATTTAACTACTTGAAGCAATGAAAACCTAAATTGAAGAAGAAGAAGGAGCATGAAGCATCAAAATTTGAGAAATAAATTATTGTAGGTAAGGAACTGTCTGTACAGGTTTTTGGACTACAGCTCTGTGTGTCTGGTTGTCAAGATCAAGAAGACCAGTGGCCTACCAGGGAAGTCAGAAAAGTACAGGCATTTCAAATAGATGTATTCTGAGAGTGCAGGTAGGGTTATGACCTGCTCTAGAATATATTTCATAGAAAGAGAGTGTACTGGAGAAAGCCTGACACCTTACTTTCTCTCACTCTTATTCTGGCCATAATTTAAAGAAACTGTTTGCTAAAACATGTCTTTTTAGTCATGGAAGAAGAAAAAGAGTGAAGAACTAAGGCAGTGATTTTCTCTGCCCAGCCTCTTCTCTCTTTAACACTGTGTATTATTTCCCAGTAATCTGAGCTCAAAAAAAAGCTCAAAGATAGGCAACATTCACTAACTGCAAATCTTTTTATTATAATTTTATAAGGCGCATAGGCAATCTCTTATGAATGCATAATCAGCGGAAGCTGGGGTTGAGGAGTGAATGAGAAGCTCTGTGGAGGTTAGTTGCTGGCTGGGGTTAAATGATACAGAGAGTTAGCTAGAATAAACATATTTCCTTGCTTGCAATAAGCTAATTTAATATTAGTTTGTTTATAGTGGAATTTCATAACAATAAAAATAACAATCGCTGCTTGAATACCATGTGAATCTTTTTGAGTAAAATTGGTGAGTTGGGACAGTCAAAGGAATACATGGATGACAAAGTAAATGTTCTCCCCAGAATTTTCTCAGTTACTGGAATGTATTTATATTGCAAAATAGTTGGCTTAATTAAACCTGGGCAGAGTTCAAAATGTGGCATGACTAAGTTTCAGAAGATGAGTAGGTATCCAAAATGCCTATCCATCTAACTTACAATGTTTGTATCTAATACAGTCTGAAAGGCTGGCTGCAACATTACCCTACTGCAACTTGAGTACAACTCTTTCTATTGAATACCAATTGAAATCAATAATAATGCAGTTCCTCTATTTTATATGAGGAAAAACTATTCCATAGTTTTTCACTTAATGCAAAGCAGTAAGTGGGGAAAAATGATGGCTGAAAGTGATAACTACAGTTCTTTATGTGTTTGCTTCATTTTGGTTTCAGCTCACATCCTGAAAGAGAGAAGAAATGCTGATTTTTTCTCCAAGATTAGATTCTGAGGAGGAAATTCATGACTTGCTAAAAAGCCTTTGGTTAGATCACCAGTTCTGTGAATTCATGTCAACATTTGATCTATCAAATTTATTTGCACAAAGGATGATGAAAGTAAACTCCGAACTTGGAAAACCTTGTTATTAGGAAGTGATTATATTAATTAGACCATCAGATGTCATGTTTTTCTGTCAGGCTTCTGCTTCATTTATAATGGATAAATTAGATCAGCTTTGAAGATAATAGGAAGCTGTATAATGTGCAAGACTCCTACTTTCTTTCTCTGTTGAAATTAAAATGCATGTATCATGTAAAGCACAGGATTTTAGAGAAAGGACCCTCATGCTATTCAAAGGGCTATGTGCTGTCTGGAAGAATTGGATTTATTCCTAATTTTTCTGTAGTTAATGGTTCTGTTTGGATCAGATGTATGGTATGAGTAAGATGCAGCTATACTGGCTGAAGCTGAATGCCTAAAATTGTAATCTAACATACAGCCAATGAGAATAAGACATACTAAAAATAAAGAACGAAATATCAAGGCCTAGCTGTTCATCCTGGCAACCAGTTATGAGAGACACCTGTTCTGCAAGCACTAGCTTAAAATATCTAGGCTTTGTTCCCTGGTAGTGACTTGTTTATGAGTTTGGCTTGTCTGTACTTTGAAGGTGAAAAAAAAAAAACAAACAACAAAAACCAAAGAAAGCTTCCTCAACATATGTATGCATTACAGGCATGGTAAGAGAAAAAAAGCCCAAAACACCCAATGCACCAAACCTCAAAATAAAAACACATTCAATGCCATATTTAGTATATATTATGAAAGAGGACAGTACTGCAAAACAGAAGAACACCACCTAATTATTTTCCCAATGAGTGGTTATTCTGAGTAAAAGCAATACTTGATAATTTATTACTGGGTTGTGAGTTTTTTTAAGAAGTTCTAATACAAAACTATTTAGGTAGGAGGCTTACTTTACCTCTGTAATTACAAACCTCATGAAATAGTTTAATATTCCTATTAAAGATTTTGAAATCTTAACCTTTGTAAACTTGTTAATTGGCAGCAATCAGCTGATGTCTTGGAGCTGTTTAGTCATGAATGTCTAATGAATGTTCAAGATTACTGCCAATACCTTGCAGCTGGTAATAAAGCCTTAATAAGGCTATGTTCATTTAAGAAATGGATGCAGTTGCTAAGATTTCTTTTTCACCTACAGCATCATTTTTTTCCTGAAACAGTAGGCCAAGGCAAAGAATACATTAAAATCTATTAGATCAAGATACCTGAAACACAGCCATTGCCCTGAGCACGCACCAGATGAATTAAATAACACATGCCACATAAAAGAAGTTGACCTAAATACCTTTTCAACCTCTGCCTTCAGCTAATTCTGGATAGCCTGGGAAAGCAAGGTGTATGGGGAAAAGTACTGATGCATACTAAGCCGGGCAGGACTGGATTACAAATCTATGTCAAACAATGATAAATGCTACACTGATTGAGAGATAGAGAGATGTTTTAATCTGCAATTAGGATAAGTGCTAACTCACTTTCAGTGCTTCAAGAATAGGCATTCATCCATACTCTTCCTGACTGATGTTAGTATCCATCTCTTTTTCCATCCTGTTTATTTTCTAAACAATATGTATGATCCTGCTCTGGTCAGGCTTGCAGGTTTCCCAACATCTTTCAAGAAGCATTTATTTAAACAGGTTTTTTTCTTGGCTGGAAAATGCTAACGCCATTACTGTGAAAACCAGCAAAATAATGCTTGAATACAAGTCAAGATCCAAAGCTCTGACTCTTGTATCAGTTGATGCTCAACATCCTAGTGATTAAGAAAAGCATGGTACTGCTCTTTCAGCAAATGCTCTGGCCTTTTTGGAGAAGGCCAGATTATAAAACCCAGCACAGAAAGGAAGAAAATTACAAAAATCTTACAACGTGAAATTTAATCTTTTTTAGTGAAATGTTACCTTTGATCCTAATTCTGTTCATGTTTTTATCACATATATTCAAACAATTTCCATGTTGTCATTCACAAGCACTGTTCTATGAGCAGTTTGCAACATGCAAATTCCTCTATTCACCCATTACAGAAGTGTTTATTCAGCTATGCAGATTTTCTTTGTTTTTGCATATATTGAATAAGAATGGATTTCTGAATTCTTGCTATTTCATGCTCACCACTTCAACTTTTGTAGCAGTACATACAATTCTTTTCTGTCTGTAGCTATTTGAACTTCTGTCTCAGGTGTAGCCATTATCAATGGGGTTTTTTTCTGGTATCGAAACATGTTATTTCCATTGGAAATTAAGGGAAAAAAAATTTCCTTTTAACACATGCCTGCAGTCCATTCCTTCAATGTATTGCTTTTTTTTTTTTTATTATTTTAAAACTTTTTCAGTGTTTTTCACTAGAAAAATAGATCATAAGACTCACAGAAAAAAAAAATAAGTAGAACGGGATCTCAGCAGGTCGTCTTTACTAACCCCCAGCTCAAACCAGGGCTAGCTTTACTGTTAGATCAATTGTGCAATGTGTCATCCAGTTGAGCTTTGAAAATCCTTCTGGGTAGAGATTTTAGAATGTCTCACAGCAAACTCTTCCTAAACTTAACCTATGGCACTGTGAAGAATTATGTTTTATGGGAATAATTCTGATTTTTTTTTTTTTTTGTTAAAGTCAGTTGCCATTCATAGTGGAGGCTGGTGAACCACTTTATCATCATTATCTTTTGCACATCCAGGAACTTCTTGCACTGAAGTCTTTAGAATCAGTTATGGTCATATTTGAGTATCAGTACAGATGCAGGAAGTCTTTTGAGTGAATGCATCATTTACTTCTGCACAATAACCTACTGAAAGGTTCAAGGGTTTGCTGAGGACAGTAACTGGAATTCATATTATTTTAATTGATGCTTTCTTTAGAAAGTCCTTTCTGACTTTGATTAATAGACTTCTACTCAAAATTGCACAAAGTGCTCATAAAAAACACCTGCAACCCTTTCTGCTCTTCATCCACTGCTGCAGCTGAGACTTTGTCCCGTAAGTATTAAGGACATGCAGCTTGAGTGATTTGACTCTTTTGGAGATGGTGTGTTTCATGCTTGGTGTGTTTTATCTTGTTCCTGAAGAATAAGCTTGGGTCACATCCATGACACTGTTCTCATTGGGCAGCAGCCAGAGAGAAAGAAGGTGCTGTCTGTCTGGTTTTGTGTGTATTACAGATAATAAAACATCTGTTGAGACTCTGATAGTAGGCATTCTGCTCTTCAAATGAGAGAAATTTCAGCAGGAGAAGGATTTTTATGTAAGTGAATTTAACATTTGTCAAACTTCTGATGTGGCATACACAAAGCCTGTGCAATTATTAGGTTAGTTTTCTTGAATTTTAATGTGCAGATATTAATGTCAGTGGGAAGATGAAGATGTGATACGAATGAATGAATTCTGAATGATGGAGAGCTGTCATGTGGACATGAATCAAGACTGGTCAAAGAGACAGTAAGTTTTTCTTAGTCTTAAGGGAATCCCAAAGGAAAAAGTGCTGCTTATCACCACCCACTGTCATGCTAAACAGTCTCCCAACAGAACTGTAATAGCTGAAAACATCAATGTAGAGCACTGTGAATGAGTTACTGAGGCAGAGCCCTCCCTAAGGAAGGCATAAGTAAGGCTTCCCCTCTGTATTACCAGCAAACCTGTTAATCAAAGCTGAATTCCACCAATATTCCCCTAAATTTCTATAGGAAGAGATAGATACTGAATTCAGTTGTAATTATTCTTAAAAATTATGATTTTTAAAATGTTTTATATTTCAGTTTTACATGCATTGCTATGTGTTATTTGCTCATTTATGTAGAAAACTCATTATCTAGATGATCTAGGTAACTCATTTAGTAGATAACTCAGATAAAATGCTACTCAGATGAGCTTATGATAGCTACTGCAGTTGCTGTCTTCTTAACTGTGATTAAAATGGCAGCTTTACTTTTTGCAGTAGAACAAAGTAGTTCGTGGTATTTTTGCTGTCTTCATGATGAACAAATGAGTCTACCCTGGCAGAGGTCATCAGTCTTGTTGGAAGGTTTTTGCACTTATTGTTTGCAGAAAAGGATTGTGTTTGAGCAAAATTTACCTTAGGCTACTATGTAAAGCCAACAGCTGTGGGGCTCTAAGCCACAGAATTTTCTTTATTGTTGTTATAAACTTTAATGACCATGACACAACAAGTTTCCAGCTAATGGAGCTTTAATTGCTAGCACTGTTTTGGGCTAATTTCTTGATTAATAAATTGCTACCTCTGCCCCATTCACTGCTGCATTCTGCTCTTTATGAAAATTCCCCTCAAGAAATCCCAACTAATTTGGGAATCAGAATGGAGCTTTGTGGCTGCAGCACTGAAACACACTAACTGCAGAAATGAAACTGAATACAAAATTCTTTTAAGATATCCACTGTACTGAAAATACCACTAAGGATGAACTCAGGCCAGTGAAAGTAATTTTACAGGTAACATTTTACTCAGTTCTATAAGTCTATGATATTTACTCATATTTAAAGTTATTGTAGAAAATGCCATTCATTTGTATTGAAGAAGTGGCATTTTATTACATGCTATTTTTTTCTCACAAGAGGAGAAATGAAGTTTGATAGAAATGTCTATATATGCTTATGAAATACAGTTCTTGAGTGGTGATTCATTAACTTTTTTTCATATTTATGAAATAAATATGAAAAATATATTTTATATAAAATTGCATGGTATAAAGAGTAACTCAAATTGTTAGTGTATGAATTTAAAGTGGATGAGCTGAACAATTAATTCACAAATGGATGCTTTCAAGAAGAACTCAAGAAAAGGTTCAATTTTGCCCACGTATGTGACTTTGGATGTAAATAAACTTAAACACCACTTTAATTCTTAGCGGAAGTTCAAACAAGATTTAATGCATTTTAAAGATTAAGCGATATTTTTCCATGTGGCAGTAATGTCTGAGTGTTTGGTTTCCTGTACTTGGTTAAATTTACCAGGGCTGTGGGATTTAAAATAAATTATTAAAAGAATCCTCAGAATAGAAGCACTTTACATTACAATTTGCTTGTACTATTAGCATTTTTACACTGTCAGGTACAGTATCAGGTTTTTCAGTCATGTCTGTATGATGTCTGTAGTATTCTTGAAAACATGCATTTGAGTTTTGTGATGGGTGAACATGAATTGCCTCTTAATACAACAACATACGTGTTAGCCTGAGCCAAGAGTCGGAGTTCTTCTCCTTGAATTTAGTCAAAGAATATTTATGACACATTGCATCTTCCTATGCCTTTAGAAATGGATCACCAAAAATTTCTGGGAAAGCATCAGAATGAAACTGACTTCATTGTTTCATAGAGCTGTTGCAAAGACAGCAAGAGCTCCCTGTAGCATGGACCTGATAAAGCCAGCAAAAGCTTCTGGAGCTTCATGCATGCCAATTGACTTAATAACACTACTCTCATCATCAGTTGTCAAAGAGGTGACAGCTCCCAGTTGACATCTTGGCTGTAATGAGCTCTTGGCTAAAGTTTGATTTTTGAATTGGGAGTATATTTGTGCAGCTTGCTGCTCCCGTGCTTGGAAACCATTTCTTCTCTACAAGCCTTTTCTCCTCCACAACCATTTGTTCACAAGCCAGCAAAGTCTTCTGAGTCATTTCTTCTTTTCTCTGTTTCATTTTTGATCCACACATCTTTCAGCATTTGTGCTGTCAGTCAGAGCAAGTTGAGCTGCTTTCGGCCATACCTCTGCTGTAACAAGGAGAAGCACATTGTGGTGACTTCTGCATTTGTGCCAAGCAAGAGACTGTGGCACAGTACATCACTGACAGGAGGTTACTAGTACTAAATACTACTACTAGTACTAGTACTAGAGAGGTATTTAGTAATCTTTATATATTGCTTCTGGTTTGAGGTTTTGCAATTTGGACTTTTCCACATTGCAAAAAAATAAGTCTAAAGCATTTAGTCTTATCTGCTGCTAAGGATATCATGACTTTTTGTGAATAACAAACTGCCCAGTCATAATTTATTTTACCCAGAAGAAAAGAGGGATTCTTTAGTATACTACACTGGCCAAAGTACAGTTATGCAGGGATTGTTTGTTCACACTTTGTTGCCTACCTAAGGTCTGCCCTCAGTGAGGTCAAACATTCTAGGAAGAACATAAAATTGATGTTGCAAAATTATTAGCTTTTCAGTTTTACTCCAAAGCTTTTAAATCATGGTTAAATCAATTATCTTCTCATGAATTTAGATTACTGATTTATGAAGGTGACAAATGCTGGAGTTAAGTAATAAAATTCTGTTAAACTCTTCATAATATATGGGAAGACACTAATATACCTACACACATCTAAACCTTTGAAAGGAAACACTTTTTGCTTTCTGTAGTCTCTCCTTTAATTCAGACAGAAGATAAAAGTGTTAACATCATTTTTCAAGACTTAATCATTCATTACATTTGTTGGACCTACATGGCAATATTAAACACAGTGGCTTGTAACTTTTGAGGATAATTGCAGTTTCCTAGATAAAATGGGTTAATTAATTCCCTGAGGGGACTAATGAGGCTGTGATTTTGGTATAATCATGTTAGTTTTCTAATTGTGTAAAGAAGGTGTAAGCAATTGGACAAATTCAATAATAGATCCTCTTAGAAAGCTCTGTGAGTCTGTAAAGTGCTATATTTGTTAATTATCTGGTTAATTTCATGCTGGCACTCTGTGTTAGGAAAGTAACAAAATAAGTTTGCCTAGATGAATTAAATTTCATTCATATCAGTACTGACTCCTGTTCAAAAGAATCTGTTGACACTGCTTAGCAACAAAAGAATACTATATTTTTGTGGAAATTTTGAATCAGTCCATTTTATTTTTATGGAATATTAAATTATCTGGCTTTTTCCGATAGACTATTAGAAGCTATAGCAGAAATTCATTAATTCACACTGGCAAGTCTAAGAAAATATATTCCTGTTGGTTTACCATCCAGTGTTTTCTTACAAAGGTAATTGAGATTTAGTGGCATTATAGCAAAGTTCTCTAACATTTAAGTCTTTATGCTTTTATGACAATCAGACAAGTAACATTTCTCTTCAAAAGAACTAAATCGCATAGAACACCAGTGCAGGGCCAGGGATACATCTAGTAAGTTTTTTTCAGATTGACTAGATTTTTAGGTGCCATAAGTACTTTGATGAAGAATTTACTTTAAAGTAGTTCTCAGTATTTTTAGTGCTATGTGTCTTGGAAAACACACCACTACATTTTCAATTCTTCTAATTTTAAGTAAAATCATAGTTTTCATTTATTCACATAGCATAGTATAAAGAAATAAAACATCTACCTCAAAACCAAAACTGTGGCACAACTAATTTCCTAGAGTCAGCTTGTACTAAATAACACATAATAAAGATCAAAATGAAATATATTCTGACCAAAACTCATCTTCTGTCCTGTAGTGAACAGATGTTCAGAAATTAATTTTGCTGCTAATATACTCCTCAAAAGCAGGAGGATATTTTAGTATTTTAACTTAAGACAAAATTGCTGTCTAATTTATGTTTTGTTATCCTTGTAACCTCAGTCTCCTGCTTCTGGTGGTACTATTTGAACTTCAGGCATCAGTTTTAATACTTTTGCAGCGGCTGCTTCAATTTTCATGAAAACAGATAAATGTATAACTGTTCAAGAAGTCTTCTAGTCTTTAGAAAGTGAGGGGTATTTTAATCTGAACAAGTGTAATCCTCATAAAGCAAACACAAATTCAAATTAGAAAGAAAAAAATCTCAAAAACCCAACTAAAATAACATATCAGATTTGTAAGCACAAGTTTTATAATGCAGCTTTTTTGCCCATTGGTTGAAGAACAACAAAATTTCCTTTCAGATCACCTTCCTCTGACTCATCTCCTTGCAAAATATGTCACTTATATTAATATTGATATTAAAAGGTAATATTAAAATAATGTAATATTAATTAATATTATAAAGTTTTCCCATAGTGAGCATTAATAAGCATTCTTCTGATATTATAAACACTCTCGTATTCTTATTTTAGAGGCTCTTTGATTGCAGAATTAAACACATTTCACAGGCTTACTCTGCTCTTCCTATTTTTTGGAGTGCAATTACACAATATAACATTTTCCCTCTTCTTTTCATTTTGTTTAGTAAAAGACCAGTTTGTTTGTAACTGGATGTTTTTATTTGACAAGAAAATTCTTGCAAAATCTGAAGTATAAATAGAAATTCAGGGAAATTTCAGGGTAAATAGTGTGAAAGTCTGGAAAAACATAGTACCCTAGTGTTTTAGGGAGGTAGAAAATAAAATGATTCCTTAGGGAATCTCCAGAGACAGAACCATCCTAAAAGTGTTTGTCCATGCTTGCAAAAACCCCAGTTAATATACTCAGGAGAAAATTGAAGAAAAATGAGGCACTTTCTTCTAAAAAACTTGCTTTGCACTTTTACAAGGAAGGACTCCGAAAGAGCTGACCCTGGGTTCCCACTCTGGGTGGAGACAGAGCTTTACCTCTCTGACTGCAGTACTGGGTACACTCTGGAAATGACATCTTAGAAGCTCTGTAAGCTGAGGCTCATCAGGATTGCTACCAAGCTGCTCTATGAAATTTAGGCCTTTCAAATCCCAGTGTTTTCATTATCTATGTCTTTTTGTGGTCCATGGCTGTCTCTTTCAGTATGAAATTCACATTTGTTAAACTTTGTTAGCTTTGTTTCTCCAAACAGAAGAATGTTTCATTTTCCTAATATGAAGTATGATAGCATAGTTTTACCAGCATGCCCATATGCTTAACTTCTGATTCTTATCGATGCAAACTCAGATGTGATATTATCTATTCTTCAAATTTAAGCTACTTGAGCTCTTCCAGTCTCCTACATTTTGTACTATTATTTCAAGTGAAAGATAAGAATCTGAACTTCTGATATCAATTATATCTTTGTATTACAATGTCTTTCTCGTTCTTCTGTACTCCTGTCTCTTGTATGAAGATTTCCCACAGCAACCCATTTTCATTTCTATACTTATTCTTTTATAATCTTTCAATTTCTGACAGGTATATTTTTTTTATGAACAGGAATCTTTGGTTTGAATATCTAATATTTTATATATATTATTAATTAAACTGATTCTTGTGTATATGCCTGAATTTCAAACGCAATGTAAGTTTGTTATTTGCTTCAGCATTGTTATGACTGAAAACTGCTACAGCCAGTTAAATCTTCTGTTCATTTGAAATGGTGGGCAATTCTCATGATCAAAGGAATAGTATCTATGTGGCATAAGTGCACTTATGAAGGTTGTTGCTTCTGGAAAATGTTAAGCATATGATTAGCTGTTTTTCTTAATGGTTCATGTGTTTACCAGGTTATTCTCACAGTAAAATTGTAGATCCTCTTGGAAATCCTTAAGCAAACATCTTAGTGCTTGACAAGAGGAAATTTTATTATGAGATATGGATTACATTTGGAGATGTTAGACTGTGGTTCCACAATATTATTTAATATTAGTGCTGCATTACTTGCCCATTAGTTTCCAAGTCAATAACAGAATTCATGTAAAAGAATAGGAAAAAGACCTGCAGGGATCTCAGTTTTAAACTGCATACTTATTAAATAAGCCATTTGATAACAAGTTTTCATTCTAATTTTAACCTCTGAGAATATTGCTTTTATAGTTACATCTCATGACAGAGAAGAAAGCTTTTGAATCACTGTTTGGATTGTAATTGCGAATAAATAAATTCTGTAAAAATTCTAAGAAGTCAAATAAAAAATAGTCTGCACTATAAACTATGTCTTTAAGGTGGTTGTTTCCAGAAAAGCTTCTTCAATCCCTTTGCAAAGACAAAAGCTGCATATCTGCACTGTTAAGAAGATAAAAGCAACAACTATTTCCACACTTGAGAAACTGCGTAATATTTTGGAAAAATATAATTAAGCTTCTGGCAATTCATTGTTAAAGAAGGATGGAATAATTTAGGGTTTTTTTGAGATATCACAGCAGGTTTGAAGTTTCCAGCTGACACTTTATTGTCAAAAAAAGTATACTTTTTCCTACATGGGTGACGTTATTTAACTTAACATTGTAGTGATGTAAAATAAACAATGCTTATCATTTGCATGTATCTTAAATTACTTGCTTGTTTCACTATAACAATAAAAGCTATCTGTTCCTTGAAAAATAAGAAATCAGATTATAGAAAATCATGAAACCCTGAAGAAACACCTAGTCTTATGCTGTATGACAATTTAAGGGTCATTAATGTCTGAGTGTGGAATTGCCCAGAGTGGTGACAAGCTCTGCTGCAAGAACTAGGTAAAATAACACCACCAGATTTGTATCCTTGTTTCATGAGCAAAGGCAATTATGCTTACCTAAGTGTATTTTGCAAACTGGTTGTGTAAGTGTAAAGGTAACAATCTTGATGCCAAGATTTATCAACTAGAATTATGTGATTATGTCAAAACAAAGCTTCCTAAGCACAATTGGGGATCCCTGGTTTTCTTTAGTCAAATTTAAGAATGTTGAGACCTAATTTTCTATAAATCTATGGCAAATCTTCTGTAAAATGTCATAGATTTATTACAAATTGCCCACTTTTATTACCACTTCTGATTTTCTGATATTTACAAATTTATGGAATGTTATGGCTTCCATTATTTTTTGATTATTTGGGAAAAATAGTGATGCTAGTTAAAGTGGAAATATACTTTGTTTTCAGTGGACAACATTTTTTTGGCTCACTGAAGACAATTGCTAGTCATGATATCAGAATATATTGACTTTAAGTCCACAAAAAAAATACAGGTTTGAATTATCTCTACTGGTAATTATTTTAAACAGATATTACTGTTCATAAAAGTGGACAGATTTAGTGACATATATTTATCATATTAAGAGAAAAATTTTCATTTATAATACAACCTGAAAACTGTATCCAAACAGAATCATAGAATTGCATTATTCAGACCTGATGAGGGTTATTTACTTGTGATAACTGTTTACTAGACCTTCCTCTTCCTTTTTCTTTGTTTAAATGCACGCACTTAATGATACTACAGGAAGTTTAGAATGTTTATAAAAATATACAAATTACTATTAAAATTACTTTTTTCTTCAGCGGAATGAAACTGTCTTGCTCACTTTTTACTCCTAAAATCCAAAATCTGTTAATTTGTTTAGAGTAAAAGTGCAGATATAAATCAACTAACCTTTTGCAGACAAGAAGACTAGACACACTAACTAGTGACTGCGTTTTGTTCAACTGGTGTTGAACTCAGTTGAAAGAAATATCTTTTTATTAAAAAAAACAAAAATAGAAAAATAAATCTATCAGGATGTTCTATTGTGCTGCAACAATACTACATCAAATTTTTTTGCTGTTAAATGCAAAAGAAGAATATTTGAAAAATGCTTAAAAAATATTTAACCTAAAGAATTGTACATATATGCACGCAGGTTGTTAGTATTAATGAAAAATGTGTCTCACTGCAAGCATAATAATTTATCTGAACTCAGGGTTTATTAAAAAAAAGAGGATTGAGAATTTAGGCTATTTTTTCATTAATTAATAAAGATAAATTATAACTCTTAAGAAGTTAACAGTACTTCAGAAGTAGCAGTACTTACAGAGATTTCTCTGTTGATTTTGTTTAGCTAGAAAGAGAGCAAAACTGAAATGAACTGCAGAAAGGGAAAAAGACTTTTTTGTTGTTGCTGAGAAATGATGAAAAACCCTGCAACAACAACCGGAATAAAAATAACAGAAGGGGTCCTACTGAAAGAACTATTATACTGTGGTATATACCACTACTGTGGTAGTTTTTCATGTAGATCATCTGATTGTAATAACAAATTAGGTATTGTTTTCTGAAATTATTTGATGAGTAGTTGATGGAATATATTTTGTCAGAGAAATATTATCTTCTCCCTCAGTTGAGGAAAGGAAGTTTTGTGTGCATCTGAGGCCTGCAATACCTCAGATGAACCATGGAAATAGAATATAACAACTTAATGTCAAATGGAGATCAGTCATGAGTGGCCTCACTCAGGGATCCATACTGGGATAGGACTGTTTAATATCTTCATCAATGACATAGACAGTGGGATCAAGTGGAACCCTCGTCAGGTTTGCAGATGACACCAAGCTGAGTGGTGCCATTGACTAGCCTGAGGGATGGGATGCCATCCAGAGAGACCTGGACAACCTCAAGAAATAGGCCTATGTGAACTTCATGGGATACAACATCTCCAGCTCTGTCAGACTTTTCTCAGAGGAGAGGTGTTCCAACCCTCTGACTATCTTTGTGACCCTTCTCGGGACAAGCTCCAACAGATCTGTCCTCCTCATATTGGGACCCCAGGACTGGATGCAGCACTCCAGGTAGGGTTGTGAGAGCAGAGCTGAGGGGCAGAATCACCTCCCTTGACCTGCTGCCCACGCTGCTTTTGATGCAGTCCAGGACACAGTTGGCTTTCTGGACTGCAAATGTACATTGCTGGGTCATGTCCAACTTTTTATCCATCAGCACCCCTAAGTCCTTTTCAGCCGGGCTGCTCTCCAACTGTTCATTGCCCAGCATGTATTGATACTGGGGTTTGCTGCTACCCAGGTACAGCACCTGGCACTTGGTTTCTTGAGCTCATTGAGACATGTTGATTAATGACCAGGAAAAGGAGAAGAAAATAGGCCTAGTTAACTTAAATGATATCTTTCTGGGAAATACTTAAATTTAAAACTACCATGTAGGCCATTTTTTATATAAGTGTTCCTTATGTTGGGACTTTACCACAGAACAATCATTCCTATGTTAGACTAAACTAATAGACTAGACTAAACTAAAACCCAGTATCTTTTTGCTTAAAAAATCGAGGTCACAGGTAATGCTTAGGCTTCCTTTTACTCTTCTGCTACATGTGTCATGGCTTCAGTACTCCTAGGAGAACATATGAGACATTGCTTTCGCTGTGTATGTTCTCAGTGGTCTGTTTCTGACTCAATAAAATTATGTATTGAAATCACCTAGGAAAGAACCATAAGGACTGGAAATTAGAAGCAAAAAAAAAAAAAAAAAAGCCAACTGGCATATTTGCCATCAGAAAACTGGTTATTGAACACTGTGTGCAACAACTGTCACATGTACATCCCCCGGGATTTACTCTTACTGGTATGCTTCAAGCAAGGAGGTGTGCTGTAACATTTGTTATGTCCTAAAGTATATGTTTAAAAAGCACATAGCTCAGAAAGACTCGCAATTTTTATCTTCTTGCTTTGTTTAGAAGGAGCTGGTTATACCTTTTATTTGTGCTACTGCAGATAGGGTTCATTGTCAACATTGGCTGCCTGTAGAAGCAAGAGGTAGGGACAGACAAACATTTTTTTTCTGTGACAACCTGGCACTTAGCTTTTTGTATCAAATCTTTATTGGATAGAAATCGGCAGAGTCCCATTACAATCTGTTGAACTATATGCCTTTACAACAATTACAGTTCTGAGACCATAGCTAATTTATTTTTTTGTCTTTCTCTCTTTAACTGCAGTTTTTGTCCTATTAATATTTTCTTCCAGGTGCAAAGTGCGTCACTGCACAATCAGTTTTTTTTTTAAAAACTTCAGCTTCGTTTCAGTCTTTTATGCCTTACTAAAAACTTATTTATCATATAGTATAAGTGAAAAAGCATCTCCAGAATTTCTCTTCCTCTAAATTTTAAATGTGGCAAAAGAGCAGGTTTCTTATAGTGTGGTTAGACATTTGTATGTCTACTACATAAAATTCTATTTTGCTCCGAAGATGTGATGTACATATATTTTCCTCTTAACAGTAATCTGCCTTTCTGTTACTGTAGTTCTTTTTTCACAACTACTCATCTATTGTACCTTTTACTGTGCACAACCAATACCAAAGCTAAGCAAATGTGTAAGTTAAAATCAGCAAGCTACATTTATTTGCCATAGCTGTCTTAGGTTTTTCAGCAATTTGGTGAGCAATCAGCTACTACTTAACAGTAAAACTCTTAGCATTTCTATAAGCATTTGACCATTGTCTAATTTAAACTTCTAACACTAAGGACAGTACCTTAAAATCAGTTCTCTGCTGTGCTCAGATTTTAAGGGTTTTTTAGAAGAGTGCATTCAAGTGATGTAATACGATGTAAGTGTTTAGTACTCAGCATAATAGCAAGATGCTGGTGAGCCAAAATATGCTATTGTCTGCTGCAGTTTGTTTATTCCAAATTCTAGAGGTATGCTTACAGTTAAAATGGTCTCGTAAAGACTAGATTTTTTTCCTCTGATTTTTTTTTCTGTATTTTCATGCATAACTGACTCTCTTGGCATTTTTTAAAATAAACTCTTATTCTTATCTTTTAAAAAGAATCATTTCCATTCCAGTTTCATTCACCTACCTGTAGGCTGGATGATTTTTCTTTTCCTTCTGTATAACCTTTAAAACATAGATTGAGTTATATAATCAAAATAGATTCTGTGGATATGTTCAGAACTGAAAAAAAAAAAAATGAAACCCCAAACCCAACATTGGAAGGATGTCTAATTTACTTATCTTTTTGCTGATAGCTATTTGCATTTCCATGTCTGATGCAGAAGCAAAACATGCATAGTGTGTAACTAGACATTTACTCTTACTGCAGATATGATTCTCACAGCTTTAAAGTTTATCATGGAAGAATAACTGCAGGGAAAGAAAGTCCTCTACCCTTTGACTTGTCTGAGTTCAGAAGACAACTGAAAACTAAGTTCATTTAAAGTGAAAAAGAAAGAATTAATATAATTTCAATTTCAGCTCTGAATATATATGTCTGCCTGTCTATCTGTTTAATTTGCCATTTTTGTGCTACTTTTAAGTATTCTGTATGAAAGGTTAGTCAATATAGGGAAGGAGAGGGACAGAGGACCCACATAAAGTCAGTGGTCATGTAGTAACAGATGTCCTTGTGACTGATGGGCATTAAATCTGGAAGGTAGAAGGAAACTTATACAATGCCATGGTAGTATAGTAGCTAGTAATCTTGATATCTTTGGTATTGTATACATGTAGAATGAGAATAGCATTGTACTGTTGTCGTGCTCCTACTAAAAGAAAGCAGTAAGGGTTTTTCAGCTGTGTCTTGAAGTATTATCTCATTCAGAAATGAACTCTCATTCCTGAATACTTTAATTTCATGTAGCTACTGTGACAAATAAAAATGTTTGGATTTTTGTTTGGTTTGGATTTTTGTTTGGTTTGGGGTTTTTTTTGGAGGTAGGAGACACTGAGTGGGATTTTAAAAAAACAGACAACTTGGCAATAGTGTCTTCCAAGATTCTTTCAGATATCATATAATAGCTTATTGACTATCCTGTTGTCTCTACTGTCATAATTTTGCCAGTAAAGCATAATCTTAAGAGATATGAAGAAGGCATAGCAACTGTATCTGTGCTTTTACCTGTAATTTTCGTTAAGATTCAAACTCTGTGTTTATCTATGAGAACTAATTGGTTGATCTATACTTTAATTAGTATCCATTGGAATAAATAAGTATATTTGAGCATTCTAGCAAATAAACTTAATTGATTTTGCAATTTTAAATCCAGAGAAAAAGCACTGCAACAATGTTCTTCTATTTAGTTTCTTCTTGTGAATGCAATCAAGGAATAACTGAGTTTTTATACTGTGTTTCATGTCCTTTTTTTCAACCATTTTCACACATTTGAAAACATTAAATGTTCAAATATCAGTGATACAATAGAAATAAGTATTCAATTTACATTCACATGCTTCAACTTGATTAAATTAATACTGATACATGTTTCTAACAAGCAGGACAAAATTGAAAACATTTCCCCTTCTTATGGTATTATTTCCTCTTAAATTTTCTTTTACTGTCCAGTATATAATTTTTATACATTATCTGTATCAGATTGCAAGACTGTGACCCCAAATGGAAGTCAAATATGCAGATCCGAAAAATAAAGTCTGTTCAGAGAGTGTTTGTATCAAAATAGTCCACGCAGGGGTAAAATGTAATTTATTTTCATAGACATTTGCAAAATGTTGATGTTTCAATCACTGACATTTGAACATTCACATTTTGTATGTCCTTATACAAGGTGAATATGAGTAAAGGAGTTGTAAAATGTGAGTAAACGAAAAAGTGGAAAATCACTTGTCTTTAGCAACACAACTCTAAAGTAAAAATCAGGCTATTTAAAATTCTTCTTTTTCAAATTAGTTTAATGACTCAAAAATTAGAAAAACCCACATTGTTTCAATATAGCATTTAAATACTTTAATTAAAAGGAAAATTGTTACAGTTACACCATCACTGCAAAGATGGATGAGCATTTTCAGAGTAACTTAAAATTAATCACAGAAATTCTATGTTAAATCTTTTTCATAAAGCATGAAATTGTGCTTTCTGAAGAAGGGAGATCCTTTATGCTGTGCTATTTTCAACAACCCTTTGAAATGACTGAGTGCTCAGTCATTTTATTTTGGTAATTTTGCAGGTGATTTCATAAGGTTAAAATGTTGACCTATAATTGATGGTAACACTTCCAATTATTGTTAAAGAGTCTTAAATTGTTCACCACCATTGTTTCTTCCTCAGCCTGTACAGGTGAAACTGGGAAATTGCCTGGTTTGCCAATAGAGTTGTTAATACAACAGAAAGACATGAAGAGAGCAAAGACACTCTAGATGTGACTATAGGTGGTCAATAACACTGCCTGCAAATCAGGCTGTGAAATGCTTTCAAGTGTAGCCAAAATGGTTTGCACTGTAAGCCTAAATGTAGAAAAAATTGTTCTGTTACTGTGAAAATGCCATCTTTTTTTCTGTAGTGTTGCTGTCCAAGAAGAAACTTGAAATTCTGCCAGGAGCTGACCTTTGCATTTTTTGATAACCTCGTTGAAGCCCAATCATCATTAATCAAATCTGCATTGATAAGCAGGTCACCATCCTGAATTCCTTTCCTAATCCTTAACAGTTTAAATATCAGATGTCCATACTGACCCCATGAAAGATTTCTTAGTTCTCTGTGCTAAAAAGTCCATACAGCCCAATGTTCTCTAGTGCTACAAGGCGACAGCAGGAAAACATTTTCCTCCAGTCTACGATCTGGGAGGAAAACTAGCAAGTTCTGAACCTCAGATCAGCATTTCCAACTACCCAGAATCCAGATACTTCAGGTGAGTTAGTGTTTCTCACTCTGTGGGAGTCACTAAAGTGCCAGAAGCTACTTCCTAAAGTGATTTGTACATTCAAGCAAAAAGGAAAAAAAAGCCAAACATCTATCCTATGCTCACAACTGGTGACTTCAAAAACTGAAAAGAAAATTAGTGGAAAAAGAAACCTAATTTTAATTGATTGTAAGTCAAAACATTTTTTAGAAAAATCACAGTAGATGACACTTGCTCCCGCCTCAGACACCTTTTGAAAGGGATTGAAAGAGAATTAAAAAAAAAAGTTGATAAAAAGAATTAAGATAGAAGGAAAGTAACATGCCATAAGGCAATCCTTCCCGATATTCTAGCAAGTGGAACAGCAAAACTATCTAATTCAAAGCTTGCACAAGGTCTAAAGCTCAGACCAGGATGTAGTCAGGAGAGGGCCCCAGAGTGGGAGGGATGGGGTTGGGAGGTGTTGCAGTGTTCAGCATGGATCTGTCATGATTGAGTGGTTAGGCTGCTTAAGGAATCACCAGCACAGATATTCACAAAAAAGCAGGTTTTAATATGAATTTGTGAAAGTGCGACTTTTAATAGAGTTGAATGCCAAAGTTTACTATTACTTACCACTTGGATGAAGCATACGTAGGAAAACTGTATTAGAAACAATTTAGAACAACTTTCACGGATACCAGATCTGCAAAGGATATGGATACAAAAAGGTGAGGGTGAAAATCGGTTTATCAGCATTTAAGCATTGACTAATTTACCATCTATGACATGATTCAATAAGATTTTCCATAACTATAAGAGTGACAATATTAGATTTGCAATTACAAAATTGATACAGAATCACAGAATTACAAAATATGCTGAGTTGGAAGAGACCCATAAGGATCTTTGAGTCCAGCTCCTTGACCTGCACAGGACCACTCTCAAGAGTCACCCCATTATCAACTCACATGCACACACACAGGCACAGAGATGTTCAAAAAGCAGGTAGATGTGATACTTAGGTTTCACAGGCTGACACAAATGAGACCATCCATGTCTCAAATACGAGGCATCTGCAAGTAACAAAACCACAGTATCAGAAGTGGGGAACTAAACCTTGCCTGTGAGGCAGGGGGAGATTTGCCATCATTCTGCATGTATGTAAGATTACAACTTTTTGAGAATAACTATGAAAGCATGCTTAGCATAGTTTCTGTGTTCTTAAATTGATGTTGGTCCTTATCCACTGTCTTTAGGTTAATTATGTATCATTAAGAAATCAATAAAATACTTCACTTCTAATTTGGTCTGAACTAGATGAACTGAACAGTTTTCCCATAATCAGAATTTTTTATGTGTTTTCACTATTGGTCCAAAAGCCAGATAAAAAAGGTAACAACTTAGTTTGCACTTTAGCGAGGATGGATATTCCTAGAAAATCACATGCTACATATTTTGATGCCAATGCATAGAATCTCTTGCTGTCAGGCAGAAAAACCACAACAATAAGCATCTTAAAAGAACATTAATCAAAATAAGGAAATGTAAACCACTCAAAAATTACCATACGATAACATAGCATGAGAAAATATATTCTAAATATTAAAATAATAATGATAAAAACTTAAATAAGTAACATAACAGTAAACATTTTCAGCATTTTCTAGCATAAGGACCATGACTTTACCACTTGACAGTATTTTTTTATGTGAGGAATTCCATTTCCATCTGGGTATTAACATTTTTAAAATGTTTATCATAACATGGAATAAAAATTCCTTCTAAGTAATAGTTATACTCAACCAGAAGAACATTTAATAAAAGTCTTTTCAGCTCCGTGACTAATATATATACTTAAACACGATCAGTCTTTGCATCTAGCTTAATTAAGGCAAAATCAGTTAAAGACTTTTCCAAAACCAGAGCTGAGAGAAAAAATATAAAAGAGAAGCATTATGTCTCAGCTTTCTTTTCAATAATGTTTCCAATACAGTTCCAAAATATCTCCTAAAGAATTTATAGAGATTTGGTAGGGCAGTGAAACATGCTGAACGGACTTCACTTATCTCAGTTTCTAGACAAAGTATTTCAAGGATAAAGGAGTTTTTCATTCCTTTTTCTGATCTTTCTATAGGATCCTCAAATTCTGATTCTGTTCATTCTTATTTTCTGAAGTTTTTGTTTAATCGTAATGTGTTTCATCATTTGTCCATTTTGGACAAGGAGAAAGGGAATAGGAAAAAGTATTTCCTCCTACAGGCACACCTGAACCAAACTGGACTTCTTTGAACTTTAGCTGTCATGTCCAAAAGCACTATCTCCAAGAATCCTGTCTTCTTTTTTAGCATGCCTAGAGCTCCACTTACCTCTGTATTCACTTTGCTCATAGAGCCTCCAACAAAATGTTCCTCTTCAGTAAGCAGTCACCAAACCTTGCTTTCAAATGAAATTAATTTCATGTAATGTAGAAACAGAGATATTTTTGCCAATGCTGTCTAAAGAATATAACTACTTCATTTTTTTTTTAACTTCTGTGGCTTGTATAGGAATAAATACCACACAGCTTCTTACACTGGTCTAATGAAAGTGTGACTTTCTTATCATATCTCTTTACTCCATGGCCTTCTTGTAATACACTGAAGAACATGATCAACATGATTGCATGACCAACAGGAGGGCTGATGAAGATATTCCCAAGAAATTATTCTTATTAAGTCCAAGGATCAGCTGCTTAATAAGGAAAGTCTACAGAATATGGAAATGTAGCCTAGTTTACATAATAAAATAAATCTCAAGCTTAAGAGCCTATAAAGTTTATTCTAATTTCTTGAGAGTAATAAAAGGGAAAAGTGCAGTAATAAACTAAACATATGATGATTAAGCAACTTTGGACTAAACAAGTTCTCTTTCCAATAACTTACATTATTCACACTTTACTTTGTAGCATATTTATTTAAATTTTTATGACACTGCATAATCATGCAGAAGAAATTGAATCACTAGTTACATTCACATGAAATCTAAGCACAAGTACAAATATAATTACATTACTGACTTGTAATTATATGGTCATTATTGCAAAAAGAAAAGATTATAAAACTTTAATAACTTTGATACTACTCAAAACATTTAAGTAAACAGATTATGTTAGATATGCCACAGAAATGTTGTTCTCACAATTTTACAACAAGGACAGAAAATGAATAGAATTTCATCATAATTCAGATTAAAAACATTCATTTTACTTTCTGTCAGATACTACTTACTACAGTACAAAAATAAGAAAATATTTCTAGTATTAATATTTATTTCTCTCCAGCTCTTTCTCCTCTTCCATCTCATATCACTACACTGTGATACTTCTGTTTTATTTTCATGAAAAGACCTGAAGAGCCTTATTGCTACTTTACTTCTGAAAGAGCTAAATTTAAGATTTAATTTAAGATTCCTTTTCCAGGAAGTAACAGATTATATATGAAACTTCAGTTCTGCCTTGTACTTTGGAATTATTGGTTTATTTTTATTAATTACCCAAAACTTACATTCAGTGCTTATCTAGAGAGGGATTCCTGAAGGCAATCTCTGCTTCTTTTGTCTCTATCCCTATTATGAATATATGAAATTCGTATAATGATCATTGACATGGAGCTGTCAAAGTTGTGTTCTGAGCCTCAGATGTCACATGGCAAGCCCGAGTTTCCAGAAAGATTCCTTTGGAAGATATTTTCCCTCTGGGTTCCTGCTAGTTGCACTACAGAGTTTTTTCTTCAGTGACATAAAAATCTCCCCCTCCATTCTATACTATGTAAGTAAAAATGTGGCTTAGCAGGAGTAATTCTAACACACCTTATTTGTACTCAAGAGCTTTGAGTCTTGAAAATAACTTGAGTCCTGAGAGACATCTTCACTTGTCTGCATCAGCTCTTTCGCGATTCTGTGCAGGCAGAAAACTAGTGCATAAAAAGATGAAGTGATGCGACAACAGCTCTAAAGCAAGCTTCAGGAGGCATGTAAGTCAGATTCCTGCAAGTCTAAGTAGGTGCAAGCACAGAGTAATAGTATCAGCATATATTCACAGCAAGGGGAAAACAATGCCTCCAAACATTTCCCAAAATGAAGCATCATTTACCTTTCCCATAATTTTGAAAGTTTACATTGTGAAGGACATTACTACAAAACTTCTTTTCATGTCTTTGAAGATAATTTTCTTTTCACTGTTTTTAGCACCTTACATCACTTGATTTGTTTCACCTACACTATAATGATTTTAATGAATATCTCATTTTTATCAGAGAAGAAAACATTAAAAACTGTTTTTTAAGTAAAAGAAAAATAGTATTTTGTGATGCTAATTGGACATTTGAATAACTTCAGCTCCTAAAGACATGAAAATCTGCTTTCTCCCATGAATTCAAGAACTCATTGAATACTTTACTCTTTTTATTAGTATTCACATAATCCTTTGGTATAATTATCTGCATTCCTTTTGTGAGATTCTATGAATGAAATGTAACATCTTTTATCTTTGAAGTCAAAGAACAAGTCGACAGAGCATTATTTCCCTCTTTTTAAACTCTGAAAGGTAAGATAATAGGCTATTAGGCAAAATTTTAACCAATTGCCACATTTCATAATTAAAAAATGAAAGTGCAGAGGAGGGAAATGAGACTCTTCCCAATAAGTGTGTTCTGGATTGCTTTCTATTTTGCAACATCAATTTTCAATCAGAAACAGAGAATATTACCTAAACATTTCTTACTAATAAAATAATTGGCAAAAATGTAGCATTTCTTTTAGATAGCAACAATTTAAAAACTAAACATTGGTTTGCACTCCAAATGAATTAAGTTATATAGCAAGCAAGTGGGCACAAAGGAAAATACTTTCTGCCGTGGTAACTTCTACCATTTTTCAAGAAAGTATTAAAATTGAAAACCACAGATCCACTTCTGAAGCATGTCTTCTCTGAGAGGAACCCTTGATAATAGAGTCATAGAATGGTTTGGGTTGGCAGGGACCTTAAAGAGCATCTAATTGGACCCCCCTGCAATGGGCAGGGACATCTTCCACTAGACCAGGTTGCTGAGAGCCCCATTCAACCTGGCCTCGAGCACTAACAGGGAGGGGGCACCCACAACCTCTCTGGACAACTAATTTCAGTGTCTCACCAGCCTCAAAGTAAAGAATTTCCTCTTAATATCTAATCTAATCCTATTCTCTTTGTGATGCATGACCTCTGGGTTTTTTCAGAGAAATTTAAGTATGGATATGTAAACCCATGGCAAATTATAAAATACTGTGTAGTAAATGCAGGAATAAAGGAGTAAATAGGGAGCTCAGTTTTTCAGAATAGGTCAGAAGAACTAGGGAGTTAAAGATGGCTAGGCACTTCACAATGTGAAAGATGCTATTAAAAAGTACCAAGTAATGTAGTGATTTTTATTCCTATTCTTTGCTATAATAGTGGGTTAAAGCTTGGCCAAAATATTTCACATGGAAATTAAGTCAGATCCATTAAATGAAATAAATTTGCAACAGTCAGAAGATATTTATGACCAAGGATGTCTGACACATTGCACAAATTAATATTCTGATCTTATAGAAGTCAAATTATGCAGCATCATGAGCACAATAATCCCTAAATTTAAAACGAAATTTTTTTTTAATTGGAAAAGTCCTAAAAAAAAAATTCCCTGAAAACTAGTGGTCTATTCTCACCAAGCACTGAAAACACCTAAAAGTTGTCTGATTCAGTGGATTATGAGAAATGAGTTGTCTCTGTTATTTTTAAATTATATAGAGAGGTGTAAAGGAAAATATTAGGATATGATTTAAGATGTGGAAAGGGGGAACACTTTTCTGTCAAACAGAATTTGTTAAGATACAAATCCAACTCCCCATGTTAGAACATAGCAAGTTTCTCTAAAATAATGAGCAGCTTACCTGTCATTGCCATAAAGACCATTGCTCTTGTAGAAAACAGATATGGAAGTATAACTGTCTAATCCAAGATGTAATTTTAAATGCAGGTGACCCTGTAGAGAAGACTATAAGTGCTGTCTATGCCTCCTAATTATCTGTTAGTATGAACTGTAGATCACATTTCAGTATTACTATAATGATATATGTTAAATGTTTAAAAATTGTTAATAAATTTATTACCTTCCTTCTTTAAGGAGAAATATCACCTATTTACAAGCAGCATGGGACAGGAGGATGATGTCTTGGTTTTATAACTTTGCTTTTGAGGAGATATTTCCTTCAATTAGTACTTACATTTTTGAAGTAGTTAAAATCTATTTGAATTCTTCTTTGTAGGGAATTCTCTGCCGTTCTGCTCTGACACCACAGCACTCCCCAATGCTTACAGTTTATTTCACTAAGTCAAAACAACCAATGAGTTCCTGGAGCCCCACATGCAGCATGGACATGAGTGTCACCATGATCGCCTCCTCTCCCTGAAGCAGCCTTGAATCAGACTCTGCTGTTTCACTTACTGCCCATCCATAATGTAGAAAAGGAAAGTTAGTAATTCCTGGTAACAGTCCCTATTATATACCCAACAGATTTTCATCCTTCATTTGGATGAGAAAAGACCAACAGAGGCCTGAGGTTCCTTTTACATGTGGATTGATTGCCCAGAGTACATCTGAGCAGCTATTTGTTGGTGGATCAGCACTAAACAATGACATTTGAAATTAAAAATGTTAGGATGGCTCTGGCACTAAACCCACGGCTTAAGGCGCTGGTCTGTTGCAGATGAACACGAGCATCCCTGTCAACCTGACCTGCCCCACACCTTTGAATGTGGTAAGATAAGAGTAATGGATTTCTGCAGTTCTGGGTCATAAACAGTTTCCAGAAAATGCCCAGACAATCCAAATCCTCATCCAGATCTCAGGAATCCTTTTCCACCCTTACCCACAGGTCTCAGCAGCTCCATGGAGAAGGCCCTCCCAGGGGCAGGGGGATCAGCACTAGCATGGGCACAAGTTTTGCATCTTGTTTTCGTTATGATTGCTTGGGAAAAGGAGTAAACACAAGCAGTACTTTGTGCCAGTGGTCCCCTTTTGGCAGACAGAAGAACAGCTTCAGAAAGCCATGGATTTTATCATGGGGAGAAATTTCCAGAGTTACCTGTCTCCTCCCACTTCCGTTTCACATGATGAGGTAAGAGCATACCCACTAGCAAAATATTCTTTCTTGGGATGCAGAAGCTTTCCTTCTAACATATGGCTTGATTCCTATGCATTCAAAATCCATTTCACATCCCCTTGGACAAACACTGTATATCAGCTGTTTCATTTACTGAAATACAAAATTGTTCTTGTCAATGACAGATAGAAAATGCACACGATCATCTCTTCTGTGAGTTGTCAAAAATCAGACAACAGGACTGTTGCTGTCTTCAGGTGCCTCTGTATCTGTAAATACATAGTTATTGTTCTTGGAAAAAATACTTAGGTGTTTTAAAGAAAACAGACTCACAAAAGCATTTTGATGATTTTTCTTTTATGGATGTATCATTGCCCAAAATAACAGAATGATGTAATGCTTGAACACATTATTTCTGCATTTTTTCCTGGAAGACCATTAGAATAAATTTGTTTCCCACAGCTCTTTACAGAAAATAGCCCTAAAATTTTGCTTTAGAGCAGAAAACAAATAAATCATGTTAAAATCCGTTGCTGAACAATGCCATTTTTATAACTAGGATATGAGTAAGATGAGGTAATTACTCCTAATCTAATTTTATGTATATGCCTTTTTTTTAATGATTTTTTTGTGAAAACAGATATTCTATACAATATTGACAGTGAATGTAAAGTCGGAATCAGTCACCTCTCTCCTCCACTCAAGTGCTAAGGCTTCCAAGATGTAACAACCATGAGAATCACTTTACAAAAAGAGATGGGCAGGAGTTCTAGCATGGCTGGGGATGTGGGTCTCTGCAGAGAAAAGGCGAGCATGCTGCCCCTCTCCATCCTCCTCCACAACTACCAAGCCAAACTCACTGACTAGAAGATTATATATGCTCATAAATTAGCGAGGAATCACATGTAGACAAAACCAGTTTAAATTATTTCAGAAACAGCTTTATTTCCATAACCAACCAGTCCCCATGGCTTGAGATGTGGAGTACATTGTCTCAGGTGGTTTTGCCTTTTGTATTATAAGGGCCTTCTATCTGCACATCCGTGGGCTGCTTTCCAGGTTCAGCTCGGTAATCCTTCATCCAAGCTGCCATGGGAGTGTTTTCCCCTGCTGTTCTCATGTAATTGCCCTTGTGTTGTTACTCCCATATCCTTGCACCTGCAGCCTCCAACAGTGCTGCTACAATGGATCTCCTAGTCAGTGACTGCGTCACGCAGAACCTGCCCTTGATTTAAGCGTGCTCCAGTCAGCAATAACAACACCTCCTTACTCTACCTCCCTCCTCTCCCCTTACCCTTTCCCCCTCTCAACCAATTTTTGTTTTTTTTCTTCAACATAACTTCGCTCTTAATAAATTTTCGTGTTATGTGAACTTGTTTCAAGCCACTTTGCTTAACCACAAGTCAGCATCATGTGTCTAAACAGCATTAAACTGAAATTTGCTAACTTGCCATATGTTAATTAAATCAAGAAATTTTTATATAGACACAGTAAATTACTTCAGATATTCTGTGGTATTCCAAATGGTAGCAAACAGCAATTTATCCTGTTAACACTTGAAATGAAGTTAGAACCTTTATTGTAATTTTAAAATGATTGAAGGGGTAGGTTATTCATATGATACAAATGGACATCAAATAGCATTATTAGGCATTTCAAGAATACCTGTAGGATATTTTAAGTGTATTATATTTCAAATAATATTTTATCATAGATACATTATGTATATATACACATATATATACTTTTGCCTGCCTGTATTAATATTTTAATTACACATAAAGAAAGTTATGAGAGTATTGAGAAGGTTAGATAAGTACATGCTTTGCTATTTCAGGAAGAGAAAGAAATTTAAGATACCACTTAAGTATAGAATAAAACATAAGTTTTCAGTTAATGGTATAATTAGGTAATAACTCTAACAGTGTTAATTTGTTTCATTAATGTGCAGAGGAGATAATTAAATTTATTTGGCTGTGTCTTTTTAAGACACTTTTGAGCTTGAGACATATTGATACACATTCTGTGATACTTGGAGAGAGGAGTTAATGCCACTTTCCTGCCAGGGTGGCTAAGCTTGTAAATGTTATGGTTAACTTGATAAAAAGAGTTTCAAGTGTATTGCATGACATATGAGCTATACCATTTACTTAAAATATGGGAATTAGACACTTTAGTGGAGAAAAAAAAAATTTGCATGACAGTCTGTATATCCACTTTTCTGAAAAGGAATATGACATCCCACCTTATTTCTAACAAACTAATGACAAATGTGAGTTTGACATGTACATAGGTCTTATGGTAGATGACATAAAGAATAAAGATTTAACTGGCTAATTTTTACATAGAAATCAACAAAATTTCAACCACCAGTCACTTTAACTTTCATGAAAGACTGTTCTCACTGTGCTCAGTGATAAATGGCCATGTTTAGGCAATGGAAATTCTCCTCCTTCAGATATTCATTACGAACTAATAAATAGTTTTTTTTACTATCAAATGTTTCCTGTAAAGTTAAGTGAATAATAGTCTTTAAATCTTTCAGTTTGCAAATCATGCATTGCTCCCTGCCTTGTTCTGATTGCCTAGCAGTGAAGTCCTCAGAACCAAACCTCACACTTCAGTGTAGCAGTTTTCTTCCAGACCCACACACCCTGAAAACAGGGTCCCTGGAGCTAGGCAGCTGAAGGATGGTACTGTCTCAGAATCACTCATATTTAGGGCAGTGACTCAAGGATCATCGGTGAACTTCTATTTTTCCACGTATTAACTTATTCGCCAAAACATTTCTAACTACAAGA
Organism: Empidonax traillii; assembly: GCF_003031625.1. Lineage (NCBI taxonomy): Eukaryota > Metazoa > Chordata > Aves > Passeriformes > Tyrannidae > Empidonax > Empidonax traillii. Next base: position 1,363,291 of record NW_020955431.1, read on the forward strand.
TTCCTATCTGCTTCAATTTCCTTTTGACTACTACCATTATACAGAGCTGAGTGGTAGTTACTGAAGTGTGGAAATCTTCCATGAAGATTTTAAAGGTTTCAAAGTTGGACTTGTATCGGCATTCTGCACTTGGGGTGGGAATGAGTCTAGGTAGGTGTTCCAATGTAGGTAATAGCAACATCTTCACAGTGCTAAAGAATCAATATTTATACCTTAAAATGACTGCGTTTGAAACATGCAAAATACTGATCTTTCATATTTGACTTGTTCTGCAGCAAAACCATCAGTGAGTAGCTTAGTAGTATGTTCCCATTTAAAGCCATTAAAAAAACTCAGTGACTGAAAATCTGTAGCACCAAAAAGATTAGGTGTTGCCCACATATTTCACTTGTATGTTTTCAGACATACTCTTTTATAGTCCCTGTTTCAACAGCTGATGTCGAGCTATCCTGGTTGCCCTCAAAGGACATCTGTGTCTGTCTTACAATACTATGTTTTCCTAAACATGCAAATGATTATGGTTTTACTAATATTATTAATATGGCATCACTAATAATTTGTATAGTAATAATTAATAATAAATTATAATAATTATTACCATTTGATAACATTTGGAATTCCTTTGAAAGTAGCACATGGAAGGCATTTCTAGAAAAGCAGAAAACAATAGTCCTGCTGTATAACAATAGAAGATACCTTTTTAAATAATACCTACATCACACTAGGATTGTTTCTACAAATAATAAAGAATGATAATGCTTAGAAGAGTAATTTATATTTGGATACCTATTATAGATGACTCTATTAAAATAAGTCATCTGTTCCAATATTTTTTCATCAGCAGTTGCTTTAAGTCCCTTTGTCATTTACTTAATCAATACTCATTTGTATTGCCCAGTATCATCATTTTATTCACAGCACTATAAATCCTAGAAATAACTTTCTTTCTTTTTTTTTTAAAGGATGTTAATAATTTGAGATTTTTTTCTCCAAAACTAATTTTCTATCAGAATCCCATGTTTTATTTCATACATCATTTAGAGCTTGCTTCATTTTAGCCCCAAAGGCAGTATGTAGGTAGTAAGGAAAAAAAAAATGGAAAGCAAGGCCCTTTTATATTTGTGGTCACGATTTTGTTGAAAATGTCACTGGTTATATAATAAAAATGATTACTTTTTGTCTTAAAAACATCTCTAGGATTTTGATAGGGTGTTTCACGATAAAATTGTTATTCTGTGAAGAGCTCATTGACATACATCAGAAAAGGAAAGAAATAAACAAGCTGACATCCTAATTTAACATTGCATATTGGTACGCTGAAGCTACACAAAGTTCACAGGAATACAGACACAATACCTGTGCAAATGTCAATTAAGAATCAAAACTGTGTTTCAGAATCAAGAAAGGATGTTCGCAGTAGTGTCAGAAGGACTTAACTTTTTTAAAGATAAGACATTTGCATCATCTCTGTGACTGACTTTGTTTCTTAAAGTGAGTAATACCTGAAGGCAAAAGTTCAAAAGTAAGCAAATTCAATGAATTGTGTTAGCCTAGTGGTATGTCCAAAGACTTCTTGAAAGAATATCTTTTTATATTTCAGTACATCTGTGGGTACATGTCTGAAGATCGAACTGCTGCTGCATTATAAATACCAGGTATTCCATGACTCCACAATAGTACTTCTCCTGTTGTTACCAGTTTATGTGAACTAAAGGTTTAACACAATTTTGCCAAATGCATCTCACTATTTCATCAGAGTTTGTTTGTTTTCTTTTCATTATGAGTGAACACAGCATTTCTTTGCAAATTCAAGCTGGTTACGAATACAAGACGGAGAGAACTGGCAGTCGTTTTGGCTGTTGTCTGCTTTAGGGTTTCCTTCTTTGCATAGTTAGAGGCAGATATAAATGATGTTTAATTAATGACCTGAAGACAGAACTGTATTCTGTTCCTATAGATATGATTAGTTTTTGATTGCTCGTAAAATTGATGAAATATAGATGAGGTATTTTTATTAGGAATTCAGCTTTATGACCCTAGAATAAACTAACTGTACTCTTGTTAATATTCACTGATAACATACAGTTCAAGTATTCCTGTGTATCATATCTTCAGTCAGGAGACAAAATAGCTGGACAGAAATCGCATTGAACTGGGATACATTATGCTGTTTCATCTGTTTTATTTCTACTGGAGTAGTAAAGGACATTCCTCTGGACAAATAATAGTGGAATTTAAATTAGTGTGAGCAGCTGCTAGAATTTCAGGTATTTTGATGCTACCCTTATTGTAAAGTCAAAATCATCACTTCATGAATTAATTAAGTATTAAAAATATAATGAGAGGAAGCTGAATAAATACCTTTCTTCTTTGTCACCTTATAAATAAAGATGGAAGTCTTTGAAAAGCAGATCCCAGCAAGATGCTAACCTGGTTCTGAATTATATAATAATGTTCATATGCAACTCTGGATAGCCAAATGTTTTTTCAGAAGTAACCAGAAATGTCAATTAACCAACCCTGAGATAAGTGTCTTGGGAAAAGGGAAAATGCTAAAAATACTAACTGCCATTGTTATTTGTGGTAAAATTCATCATATATATGTGAAAAAAAAGGTGTAAAGCACAAAATATTACCAAAAACCTAGTAGAGGAACAGAGAAGTAAATACTAAATGTCACAAATTTAGAGAAAAAAACTGTCCATTGCAATCCCAGTTAAAGAGTTTATGGTAGAGGTATTATTGCACAGTACATTATAGCAACAGCTTTATGAAGTGGAAAAGTCTGCAGATAATTATAGTAATGTGCAACCTGCTCTATAGTTTTAACTTTCTCCGTTGATGCTCATTTGCTAATGCACTCTTAGCCAACTACCATTTCTATTGTAAACAATAGCTCTGGCACAGTCAGCTCTTTGCACCTTGATCCAGATTACTTTCTTCTGATGGCTTTTTATATGTCTTGCCTAAAAATAAACCTGCCATGAATTGAGCTAATTTCCATTCAAACACTTTTATTTTTCCTTCTCTGATCTATTTCAAATCGCTCATGCTGATGTAGCTTTTCACTTTCTTTTCTCTTTTAAAACACTTCTCTGTTTTAGGGTTGCTTTCATACTGACCTTTGGAATAAAGCACTCTTTATCCCCCATTTGCCTTCATCCAAATCTCTCATAAGTTAATAATGCCTACCTAAAACAAAAGGAATAATAGAGCGCAAACTCATTGATCACTACAGTTCCCTCCTATTATGAAGCAGTAACTACTGTTTCTTAGTCATTTGATATTATACTGTTTGGTTTTCAAATTATGAAAAATGCCATCCTCAGCAAAGCAAAGTCTCCAGTACTGTGGAAAAGAATAAAATAAATAAAAGTATAAATTAATTTACTCAAAGTAACAGTTATTGCTCATGAGGGTTTAGGAATGGTGCTCCCCAGTTCAATTCTCCCTTAGAGATTTTCTAAGCCACACTGTTGTTCTCTCACCCCCCTCCCCCATCCCTTTCTGCCCTCTTCACTGCTCCTGCTCTGCAGCTGGCTGGAAAGGAGAATTGCAGGCACTAAAGGCAAAGATTCCAGCTTGACATAAGAACAATTTACTGGAAACAGCAATGAGATAATAAAATAATTAGTAACAGCAACAATTTTAATAACAAAATTATACAAAAGGAGACAATGAACAATGACCAACACATTCCCTACCCTGCCACACTTTTGTTCTACTGGAAAGGGATACCGCTGCTGCAGTTACTAGATGTTTTGAATATCTAGCTTGCAGCAGTGTCAAACCCACAAAAACCATACAATCATTTCATACTAAGTTAATGATTTGCCTACCACATTTAAAGAATGATTTGTAAGTGGTTTTCTGAATGCATCTATTTAAAGGGTCATTTTGTTCAAAACAAGATTGTTGTGTCTCAATCTCTGTGTGTATACTCCTCATGCAGCAAGACTCTTCTAATGGGATTTGTGTTCCCCTTCCTCAAATAAATAAAATAATAAAAAACAAACCCAAATTTTATTCAAGTATTCATCATGTTTTAAATTATTTAAGGATTCAACTGTGTGCTGTGTGAGTCTCATTCAAGCAATTTAAGGAACTTTTGAAAATCCCTAGCATATCATTCAAATAAAGATGTTAGTGTAGATAACGTCTCAAAACCAGGATTCTTTTTCAAAGTATTTCCCTTCTGAGTATACACCAACAGACCAAAATGAACTCATCTGCTAAGAAACAATCACTTTTAGTTCATCAGGGGCTGAGATGTTGATACAGAGAAACTATGCATAAAGGTAAACAACATTCAGTGTTTTGCTGAATTAGTATATTCCAATCAGAAGCCTTTATGCTTCCATATCTTTCCCTAGCCAATTAATGGAAGCTTAATCTCAAGTAAAGTCAATATTAGGCAATACACAGGAGTCAATGAGTTGTTTTAATGCTGTATTTGCGATTGCTCCTTGGAGGCATTACCTTATTCTGAATTGCAGATTTCGGATCTTGGTTTTTGTTTATTCAGCCACTGTGAACAACTTTGCATTTATTATGATCAAACGTCTCTTCTTGGTCTGCTTCTCCTGTTCTAATCTTGCCAGGCTATTTTGTATTTTGCTGCTGTTTGCTCCTCTGGTAGCTCATCTACCATTTATGAGTCTACCTAGAAAACCCATAAATCAAAGTAAACTTAATCTGATATGAGGAAATAACAGTCAGACAACACATATGAGGCTTTTTTTTCAGAGTCTTCACAATTTTGCTGGTCAAGAAACCCAGCAGGATGTTGCAACCAGCAGGAAGTACAATTGCTTGAAGACTAACAGATACCCCATCGCACTACAGGAAGCAGTGTGGTAAATCATCTGGAAATATGCCATACAACTCAGGCAGAAAACTACTGAACCAAAACTTTCTAGTTTGCCAAAGGCTGCTGCATGGACACACGTACAAGAATACACCAGAGGGATTTAGTTATGGTGTTCAAAGAAATTTGCTTCCATCAAATGCAAAACAGCATGTTAGAGGTGAAAGTCAATTGCTTGTTTATCTTATAAAACAAAGGTAGTATAGAGAAGAATTTTATATACAACAATTTCATGTTGCACCAGGGAAGGTTTAGTTTTGATATTAGGAAAAGTTTCTTCACCAAAAAGGTTGTCAAGCATTGAAACAGGCTGCCCAGGGAAGTGGTGAAGTAACCATCCCTGCAGGTATTTAAAACGTGTGTAGATGTGGTAGAGGCACATGGTTTAGTGGTGGTCTTGGCAGTGCTGGATTAACAGTTGGACTCAATGATCTTAAGAGTTCATTTCCATCATAATGATTCTGTGATTCTATAGCAAGCCAAAGCACAGCACTGGTTACTTCAGGCTGTACACAGAGCCCTGCACACAGATCTGTACACAGATTTTGATGAGTGACTCTATTTTCCTGAGTCTTAAGAAAATATTTTTATAATTAATCTGTTCCTAACATACAAAATATTCAAAAGAAAATAAAAAGAAAAGCTTACAGAAGGACAACTTTTAGAACCATGGACTTAGCTGCAGCATAGACTTCAAGTGTTAGTGACTGCTATAGCTGAAGTTGAGTGAAGGTGACCCTTTAACCCTTAGTAAGAAGTAAAAAGTAGTAGAATCAATCTCTGATGTTAGGTATTATCTTTCAGGTAAGAGTTAGAGCTAGCCAAATTCATAAGACAGCAGTTCCTTTTAAGAAGTTTCTGAACAACAGATCAGTCACTGATATCTTCATAATGAACTAAAAATTTCCTACATCACAGCATGCCAAAGGACCAAAGGAGCACCACAGAGAACTGTTTCTTTATGAGTCTTATTTTTAATAATTTTTGCCCAGTATTGTACCAAGTTCAGTACTAACATTAGAAAACACTGAGAATTATTTATGCCATTTCTAAAAACATATTTCAAAATATCTGCTTTATAAATAAAATTAATTTCTCAGGAAAGAATGAAACATTAATTTACCAATAAGAAGGGGAGGAGATGGGAAGGGAGGAGAGAAATGTACAGATAAAAATTTCTGCTTTAGGCAAGCATATGGAGGAAGAATTTGCAGGCAGTCAGAACTTTCCAAAGTTCACTTGGTTTTATCCAAACTGTCACAACCAAGTAGTTGAACAGTGACTAAAAAATGCCAAATGATTTATGTCATTCATATATCTACATAATTATATAGACATACATAACTATAGTTATCTATATAGATACTTCAGTGCAAGAAATACTTAGGCACTATTAGACTTCAGGTAAAAAATTGTCAATAAAGGTAGAAATGCAACTACATAGGCAACCTGAGTTTGATTTTCGGAAGGTCCATTGTTATCTGCGCCAACAAATGCAATTTTTGTGAAGGTATGGGTTCTACACGTTCAGTAATTTCCATGCCTATGAACTTTCAAAGAAGGGAAAAACAGAGTTCATTCATACATGGAAATGGACAAATCTCTCTGCTGAAATGGAGCAAACTATTGTTCATTGTGGACAGTCTCTCCTTATTTGTGGCATTTCTCAATCAAAATGATTTTGAATTTTATAGCCAGGAGCTGATATTCTATTCAGGACATATTCGATCTCCCCATATCTGCCCAAAAATCAGTCTTGTCAGAAGCAAAAGAAATGGACAAAGCATATAGCAGTGCAGTGGTAGAAAATTCATGAGTTGCTAGTCTTCCTGGAATCATGTTTTATTCAAATCGTTTGAAATTTTCAATATTTATTCACTATACTGCAAAAATGCTTTATCTGCCCTATTATTGCATAACATACTTCTTCTGATATTCCAGTCTGTTTTAGAGTGTGTGTTTGGTTTCTCAATTTTGTCGTGCAATTAGCCATAATGGCAAAGTGACTTAATAAAAAAAAGGGGTAAGTAAACCCCAAAAGCCCAAGATTACAGGAAAGAGAAACTAAAGCTAGAACAACTAAAAATTATTCCTCTGAGAAGAAAAAGGTAAAACACCAGAAGGAAAGTACTTAGTTTCATCCAACAATTAAAAAAACGTAACTAAAATATAATGGTACTACAAAGACAAGAAAAGAAACAGATTTGTGTGTCACTTGAAGCTTTGTTACACACCACAATGTTATTTAAATCTCAGAATTCTGTCTAAGATACTTTTTTACTAATGATGAACTTCAACTCTCAAGAATCAATAGAACTATTTACTAAACACTTCCTCCACTGTATCCCATTACTTTCAGTGGAGTTTGGGTCAAGCTGAAAGCAAGATACAACACAATGTGAGCACCAGAGCCTGGAGCAGCTAATGACTATGTCCGAGTTATTAAATATTGTTTCTGTTGTATTTTTATTTGTAGATTAATTAAATAGAAATGGAAACAATGTATGATAAAACTAATTTTCATACATAGCAAAAGATAAAAATTGAGTGCATTTTAAGTGCATTTAGAATACTCTCTTATTTATGGCAAAGAAAATTTGTTATAATACAGTAAAATTGGTATACACTATTAAGAAGTAGGTTTTCAATTTTTACATACAGACAGGAAAGGTATTAAACAGCATTCTTTCATATTTCAAGATAATTGTTTAATCATTAATACATTACTGAAAGAAAAGTGCACAATACAGAACGGTCCAGTAAGTTTTATCTTGAGGCTTCAGAGAAGACTAATATCTTTACCTGTCATACCCTTTCTATATATCCTTAGAGGTTAAGGCAAATCTAATATCTCAAATGCCAGCGTTGGCAATAAACAATAGTAATGAACCCAGCACTCAAAGTAAATAATTTCTCATTTACATTGCTAATACTACTCTTCATTATCATTTCACTGCTAGTTCTAAAAAATACAATAGTAGTGTGCAGATATTTTTTCCTTCCTCTGATACTAAAGAAAATCAAACTTTTTCATCTTGAGAGACTGTACAAGATCTGGCTATTTGTCGTTGCCATGTCAGCTACTTTGCTCTTAGTTATTGCTATGTCCTTATATTCTCATGCTGGAGACTTAGTTGTAGAGATATAAAGACAGTCTTTTCATAGCCTGCATTAGCAGTATTCAGTTCTTTCTCTACTGTCCTCTTCTTTACTATCATTTCGAGGCAACTGTTTCTTGACTATAAGGCAAATAACTATGAAATAAGGCACTTCATACTGTTCTAGCTGGGCTAGAGTTAATTTTCTTCATGGTGGTTTGTCTGGGGCCATTGAAATAACAGGGATGTATTAGCCACTGCTAAGAAGCGCTTTTGGAGACTAAAGGCTTTTTCTGCTCCTCACCCCAACCTACCACTGAGGGGTTTGGGAGTGCACAAGAAGCTGGAGGGGACACAGCTGGGACAGGTGACCCTGAACTGATTATATTTCATACCAAATGTCATCATGCTTGGCAATAAAAACTGGGAGGGGAAGTTTGCTGGGGTTGCCATTGCTTGGGGACTGGTTGGATTTCAGAGAGCTGATGATTAAGTATGTCAGATGATGGCAAGTAACAGTCTTGTTTGGTGGGATTTTTTGGTGGCTTTTTTTCTTTGCATTATTATCTTTTCTTCCCCCTTTTTGTTTGTGTCATGTCCTGTCACTGTCCCATCCCTCTTTTTTTTGTTTGTTTTATTTTCTGTATTTGACCACTTTTAAATCAAAGCACAAGTTTTCTCAGCATTGCTCAGTCTACAGTGTGATTCAGGCCTCATGCCCTTTGTTCCAATATTTTAACTTGGCAAAATATGCAACACAATGATTAAGAAAAAAAATAGAAAAAAATTAAGAGAAAAATACAGAAAAATTCTTGCAGTGAATCTGCAGTATATGAGAGAAAACAGAAGTTTTTAATGTTGTTTAAGTGAACATGCTTTCAAAATGGTTTTTTGCAGTCTTTTTGCAAACTCCCCTTCTTCCCAAAATCCCCCAGTGTTATCTCTACTCTGGAATGTCTGGGAGATAACTGAAAGTTTTCTAATTGGCTTTGTTAACTCCTTGTCTATTGTTTGCTACCCCCTTCTTGCTATTAGGGGTTTTGTAAGACCCCCTAAACTCCTAATTGGTTATTTTATAATCCCCCCCTAAACCTTTATGTATCCCTACCCAAAAAATAAACTATCTCTCGCTCTCACCTTTCCTATGGTCTCTGTGGAATCCATGGGGGTCTCGTTGTTGGGGGCAGGGAGGGAGCACTATCTCCTCCAGATAATAGGCTAAAAAACTCCAGGTCCTGGAGCCCTCCCTTTCCCAATTCACCGTCATAGAAAATAATAACCTACAGCTGGACCATGTAATCTGGTTTCTGTATACCTAATGTCAAGTCTAATAACAACTGCTAATATGGATCTGTTCTTATTTGTCTTTATTCTGTAAAGTTACTGGGCAGCATTAACAAAAAGATTTCATGCATATTTTAATATATGCTTGCATATTACTATTAATATGCATTAATGTTATGCATATTGTTATGCATATTCTTACATTTTAGGTTCCCTTTTTCAAAGCAGCAGCCTAAGTTACCAAGTCAGAGCTTAAACTTTATTTTTGCTCTTGCAATTAGTTTAAGAATTCAGCTATTTAGTTTCTGAAGATCCAAGTCTGGTGTATTACATCCTGTTTTGGTCTCTCCAGTACAAAAACAGGTATTGATACACTGAGGTAAGTTCAGTGAAGGGTAACCAAAATGATTATGGTACTAGAGCATTAGATGAATGAGGAGAGACTGAATGAACTCATTTTGTTTGGCCAGGATAATAAAGGACTAATGGCACTAGCATCTTACCACATCTAACCGATCATTTGACTATTCTAGGACTGCTATCTTCAGGTAATGGGGAGCTAGAGAGAAGACAGAGCCACATTTTGTAGAGGTGCACTATGATGCAACACACAAGTTGTAGAAAGACAAATCTAAATTATTTTGAATTATGAATATTGTGTATTCCTGGTATAGATATTAGACCTTTAAAAAATCCAAACATGATAAAACATTGAAGAAATTTCAGTGTGAGAGTGTGAACTCTTCACCTTGGAGATATTTAACTTGACTGAATAAAGCCCTAAGCAACCTGATCTAACTTCAAGTTGCCTCTGCTTCGAGCAGAGGATTATACTAGACTTTGAGGCAGAGATCCCTCTGACCCTAAATTATTCTATGACTTTAGGGATGAGAATGACTGAGTTAAACTTTCAGAGGTGGAATTTTTGAGAATACTTGCATTTTCTGAGCTCAGACTACTTATAGTGTCTTTTTTTTTTCAGACTGGATCACTTTCCCACATACAACAATTTCCTGGTATAACCCTCATATTAAACTCTCACAGTTTCAGCATGTGATACTACAGATGAAGCAGCAATTATGATTAAATTAGCTGGTTATAGGAGAAGTCACTTTTTGGGCAGCAATGCCAGAGTAACTTCTCTATATTGGAACTGTCGTGTGCTGTTTCTATTCTGCTCGCAGGAACCGAGTTCATTGGACTACTCTGACTGAAGTGGATGGACAGGGGGCTGAGTTATATTTATTCTTTATGTTTCTTCAGTCTTCTGTTTCCTCTTCAGAACAGAATGGGAGAGACAAGCCAGAAGTTGTAGGCAATAAATCAAAGAGTGAGCTGGGGTTTTAACAAATTTCTTGCTTTGTCATTTTGAAAAGTTGGCCATATCTTTCAAACAGCCAAGAGGGGCATGGTATTTTTGTTCAGCATTTGAGAAGTTATAACTGAGTGAAAGGAAGAAGTCATATTTCCTGGAGATTACCTCAGTTTCAGTACTGATACTCCCCTACAAGGAATGGTGACATGAATGTTTTAAAAAGGATTTCTAAAATGGATATTGCTAGACTTTATAAATCTTAAGAGTCACAGTCATCCTCCTGGTATGGTCTAGACCAATATGTTCTTTGCATAAATTAAATAAAGTATTAGATTAATGAAGCTTGTAACAAATGTTTTAGTTGAACTCTGAATGAGTTCCAACTGGAACTTGTGTAAGTTTATGTTACTAAGAACTCCCTAGGTCTACCATGAGCTAAAAATTATTCCCAAATGCAGCTTATTGTTTCTGTCATAAGCACTGCTTTTTTTAGGATCAAAAGTTCTATAGAAAGTACTATTGTTTGGTCCATTAGGAAAAATGGTAGGAAAAAAATGGGTTTTAAGGTGGTGTACAATGCTTTCTTAGTGTCTCAGTGTAAACTAAAGGGAAAAATTATGAAGAAAATTTTAGTACTTACTTTAGTACTTATCTTCGGAATCTTTTATTGTGAACAACTTTCTGGATGAGTACAGTGCAACAAAGAGCCAGGGTCATGTGGTGCAGGTAATTCCTCAGGCTTGCATCAACAAAGATGAAACACAGAGGTTTAGTTGCACAGAATGGGATCGGATGGCATTATGTTTAAAAATACTGCCTAGCTCTTCTTATCAGTATATGCCACAACATATTATAAAGATTCTCAGTGCCACTGTTCCCACTTCAAAGATAGATAAACAGACAAGTTAAAAGATTGCACAAGTTAAAGCTGGCTAAGATTAAGTGTAAAACTAGAAACAAAGGTATCTGAAATCCACAACCACTGCTCTTCTGATTAGGAAATACCATGATTTTACTAAGTTTTACAGTTATTAGACATCTCTTCATTCACTGAAGCCATTTTTGGCAAAAGAATAAATGTGAGACAAAGGAAAAATAAGCAATACACTTTCTTTTTTATATCATAAATTTTTTAATGAGTAGAAACAGTGCTGAAATAAAACTCTAAAGAAGACAGGAGAAAACCAATTTAATATAAAAATCAAACTTGGGTGACAAACCATGGGTCCATTTAATTAATCTAACTTTCAAATCACCTTCTCTCCAGGATATCTAAATCCAATCGGCAATAATCAACTCCAGGGTGAACACCTCATATTTCACACCATTAAAATTCAGCACAATAGCATGTTTCTTATCTTTTGAAGAAATAGAGCTGTTATACTCATCAATATGCATCTCCAGGGGCAAAGGGTTTTCATGTTGGTTTAAGCAACAGGTCTCTCACAGCATTAATGAGATGAAGATGAAAAAGAATGCTTTATAGTCATTGTGGGATATGGTGTTAAAATATAAATATCTATAGAAAGTGTTCCATTTGTTCTCTAGATTTACATTTTCCTACTTAAAATGCACTTTAAAACATGCAATTTTTAAAGCTTGTAATTAAAAAAAATCAATCTTTAAAAATATCCCAACAATATCTGAAGTCTTGATTTAGATGAAGCTCCTAGTGGTTTAGACTGAGTCGAGGAGTCATTAACAAAGATGTGTTTGAGGAATATTGCTAGATGTCCTTTCTCTTAATTTTTCTCTATATAATAAAAAAATTATTGTTACAAAGAAACATTTTCAACCAGTATGAGTTCATCTATTACAAGCTCTCTGTGAAACAGTAGTTTCTCTTTCTAGTGATCTCTTTTTTGCTGACTGGATACACAGGATGAGCTAAGGCATTTATTTTCTGTCCCTGGATTCTTTACTCTGCTGAGAGCAAATGTGACAAACTAAAGCAACTTCTCCAGAGCTGCCTCAAGGCTATGCTCAAAGGTGGTATACTGCCGGCAACAAAAATATTTAGAAATGCTGCAGAGGTCCTGCCTTTGTAGAGACAGAAAAAACATAGATTGGTAACCAGACAGTGCCTTTCCCCCTTCCTTTACATGTGGATATCAGCTAAGTCATTCTTAAGGTAGACTGAAGGATTGCCTCTTGGGTTTAGTCCTGCAACAAACCAAAGGATCCCTTTCCCCAGTCTAAACAAAACCGCAGTGTCTACTTCCTTTGATCACAGACATTCTTTGAAAGGTATCCATTGTCCTTCTTTTCTCATTTAATTCTCAATTATTTGACATCTTGCCTTTCTGCATTTTAAACCCTCCCTAGGGTGTTTTTTTTTTCTGCGTCTCAAAAGCTTTTTTCCTCTCTCACTAGGTGGAATCACATGAAAACTCCTTAGGTATTCAAAGCAGTCACTAGCGAAAGATAATTTTGCAAAAAGCGATTTCATTGCCTAAATAACATATGATTACTTCTTAGAGTATCTCAGTTTCTCCTCCACTATATCAATATGAGTGGGAAGTACAGTCCATCCTCAGTGTAGGTTTAGAAAGACTGGACATCCCTCCAGTGAGATCTCTTTCCTTTGGTGAATGTTGACTGACCTGTTTTGTGCAACTGTGGCAGGTCAAAGAAATGCAGGTTGAGGAAAATGAGAAGTTAATGTAGTTTCAAGGAGAGAAAAAGGATATTACAAGCTGGATGATTCTTCTTACTGAAGCGAATGCACATTACAGTGTTTGGAACTCCCTGGTTTCTCAGGTTTAGTACTTAGTCTTAAAAGGCAACTGCCACTCCAGAGAATATGAATCAGCAAGAGCCTCCCTTTCTGTCTGAAAAAGAAGAAAATGTAAAGGGGCTTCTGTTTAAGGTAGGCCCACCTGAATTTAACTTTTACAGTTTCAGCAGCAATAGCCCTGATGCTGAGGAAGAAGACAGTTATCAATAGTGGGCTCTGAGAACATTAGGAGAACAATTAGAAAAGTTTGGTAATCCTTTTGTCCCCAAATGCTCACATTTCAAGTCCTTTCACAGTCTCATTTTTAACAGATCAGACTCTATTTGCCACAGTTTCATTTCCTCTAGAAACTAAGCTTTTCACTGCTTCCCAAGTAGAATAATTAGACTTTTCTCATTTCTCAAGAGCCATCACCCTGGATTATATAGCACAGTGAGGAGTCACTCCAAGTGAAATGTCAGCCAGCAAAACTTCCTAAATACTCAGTCACTCAGACAGTTGAGAATGGTCTTCAATACTGGATATAAGAAACAGAATGATAACAAAAGGGCATGAGACAAGAGATATGATACCAGTAAACTACAACAACCAAATAGTTTTTACACTTCTCCTCAGACCAATTCATATTTGTCCCTTCTGTTCCTATTCTGTCTCAAGAGCAATCTCCTATCCTGTATTAAAACTTTTCTGCTAAGCTTCATTTCTTTTTTTCCCATATTATGCTCACATGGAACTGACTGTTATTTCAGTTACACAGTTAGCTATGCCTGGAGATGCCCAGACAACCTGTTCACAGTTTAATATCCAATCCCTCCAGCAAGTGTTGCTGTATAACCTCTCAGGAGTCATCATGGACTTTGCTTTTAAAGGATGAAAGCACAACAGATCTTGGTTGAGGTGTCTGTGAGAGTGCCTTGACTTCTGCTATGGGATCTCAGGTTAAAAAGAAGGGAAGATTTAGATAATTTGTGACAGCATTCTTAGAACCAATATCTAAATAACTGCTCTAAGTACTGAAGATTTAAAGGAGCAGAAAATTGGTAACTTCAGATCAGGAAGTGAGTTCAAAGGAATTTCAGTCATTACCTCTTTAAAAGAAGCCAGCTATTTTCTTATTTGCTTTTCCTTCTCTTCAATGGTGTTTCAGGGATCATCTGTAATTCTAATTCTAATCCTTCTAACATCTTCTACAGGGAATCATAGAATCAAAGAATCACAGAATCATAGAATTAACTGGGTTGGAAGAGACCTCCGAGATCATCAAGTCCATACAAGCATGATTTCTGTACAAGACAACCATGTATTCTGTAACTACTCTCAGATAATCAAACTATAATTCATTTACCAAGAGGAAAACACATAAACTAATAATATTTTCAAGAAGATTTATGAAAAAGAAAAAAAAAGATTTTTACTTTGGTTTTGATACCTAAAATATATATTCTGGAAATAAAAGTGCATTCCCAACTTTCATAGACATTATAGGAAGATATTTATCTGCCTCTAGAATGCCATCAAATGAAAAAGAGAGTTTTTTTCATGATCAATATGTAAAAAGATTTTTTTTCCAATCTTGTTCCTACCGATTCTATTGGAACTAGATCACCATGGCATCAGTTTAGTGCTATGAAACTACACAAATGTATTTTGTCACTAGTAGTTAATTCAGTCACTGAAACACTACAAACATCCTGTAGAGGTGAGATAGGCTGATGTGTGCTTAGAAACAAATCTCTTACACAGGCACTAAAATAGATTTAAGCTGTCTCCAAGATGTGAACAAGGTTAAAACAATTATGCAAAAATGACTGCTAGTCTCTGGATATAAACATATCAAGGAAAGCAAATTCCGTGCTTCAAATCCCTTGAAAGTCTTCATTGCAAGACTAATTATAAATGCAGGAACACATCAATTTTAGACTTTTTTCCCTTAAAAGGTGATTTAGTCTTTCAAAGCTAAAGTCATTCCAGAAAGATGTTTTACATATTATATGTCAACCATTAATAAAACTACTTATTTCTTATGTAAACATGTGTCATACTTTTAATGATAATGCTTCAGGTAACTACTTCTATAAAAAATTACACAAGCAGCAATTTTTCAGTACTGGAACCTGCACATGAATTTGCTAATATAGAATTCTTAGGGTGTGAATGTGAATTTGCACTAAGTGTAGCTCCACTGCCAATTGAAAAAACTGATAAGTATAAATGAACATTTAGTTTCTTCCCTCTCTGGCAAAAAAAAAAAAGCGTCATCAGAACCAGAGCTCCTCAAATGGAAATCAGTGCTTTTACAACGTCAGAGTTTTCTCATAAGAATTTCCTTAGAGGAAATTTAAAAAAAACAACCATAAAACCCCAGGGATTTTCCTTTGTCATTGGGACATTTAAACAGTTTCTCATGTTTTGGGAAGATAAAATAATCCTTTGCCTTTTGAATGTGCTTTTATGCACAGCCTGGGATACTGACTTCTAGTCATGATTCAAGACATATTCCTCTTTTTCTTTAAAAGCAACTGGTTAGATGCAAATCTGACAGCACTAAATCATTTAATTCTTTTGGGGGGGGGGCTGGTAAATTTAGCAGTCCTTCAATTCAACAATTAAACAATAGTCATTTCCTTACTTCTAGTTTAAATCAGTAGGAGGTGTGGCTGCACAAAATCAACATCAGATGCCTGTGTTTGAAAGGGTTTTATATTTATTAAATATGGGCTTCAAGCATTAGTATGAAGCTAAAAGGCATTATTTATGATTTGTAACAACATAACTAAAACAGGACAACGATAATAATGAGTGTAAAGTAAAGAACACAGTTACAGTTACACTCCTTGCCAAGGCGATCATCTTTTCCGCAGGTACGCTCCGTTGTGGAGCTGCAGATTGCGGCATACAAGGTGGTGTCCTGAGCCAGGAAAAACCATGAGGAGCTCTGAGACCTGCCAGGAGCTGGCAACTTGAGGCAGCTGAACCATGGGGTAGGTCAAGGGCAATGGTGGTCAACTCCCACACCCAATAAGAGCAGCCCTAGGGAGTGCTATTAGAATGACCAGGAGTGGCATGATCTGAGAGGGCAAACAGGGTGTCGAGAGTTTTTCCTGTTCAGTAGCATTAATTTATTCCCTTACATTAAACTTTTATCTGTATGATAATGTTACACAAACATTTGCTTGACACTACAGAAAATACTCCTGAAAAACATACATAAACTTGCAAAGATGAATGAGATTTTTGATTTTACAATTTCTTCAAACCTTTTAAATTTTAGAAACAAATATTTGAGCTACAGTAATTCAGAAATGCTTGTTTTTGACTTTCAGCCAAAACCCTTTGAAACCCAAGTTTTTCCAAATACCAAGCCTAAAACTGCACCTGTACAAGCTCATGGTGGCCTCTGTTTTTTTTTTATTTGTGATGGTTGCTTAAAAAAATATTGAAAATTAATAATTTATCACAGATTTGGGGAATGGTGATTCTATTTGTTGGCTTTAGCTTCTTTGATTGTCATTATTTATTTTTAAAGCAACATTTTAATTGCTAGTGTAAGAAATGTTGCCTACCTCTGTAACAGGAAAAAAGATTATATTATTTTTACCTATGTTACAATAAATTACAGAATACCATGATGCTAATTTTGAACTAGGTATAATATATTAAGTAACCACAAAAAGATTTGGTAGTCAATTAGAACAATTGCTGAAATTCAATTAAATCATTTACCAAATTATAAAATCCTACTGTTCTCCTTTGTGTAGACTTCAGCAGTTATTATTTTAACATCATGTCTCACAAACAAATTAAGTTCAACTAAAAATACATACATAATAAAGGGAAAACTAATTGCATATTCCACAGAATTTTTAACAGTTTGTTAAAAACAAATTGTAGCTGCTGTCATTTATTTAAGATAATCAATAATGAAAACAGTTTCAAAATAACATGGAGACTTATTGGAATGATTTAAAGAAACATTAATCTTATTTTGTAGATAGATAAACTTGGGGCAGTAGTTTGAAAATGGCTTCTGAAAAAGTGTATAAAAAATAAGTGGCAAAGCTATCTATATAATCCAGCAATTCTGCTGTCATTGTTCTGTCCATTACCTTGTGCTCTTCAGTAATTCATATCTTATTACCCAGCCTGGTGATACAGCTGAAGTGCGAATGTTGTTTTAGAGCATGGCCTTAAAACCCTACTGCACAGGGGAGGACACAGCTGACCCAAGTGATTAGGACACAGCAGTAATTATGCAGCTCCTGCTTCCGTGTACACTGTGGGATGCAGGCAGGCTACTCTACTCTCATCAACCTGCTGTCTACTGCTCCTCTAACCTCCCCATGTCCATTAGAGAACGGGAGGTAAATAATACAGAAAACTAATTTAGAATGTAAAAAAACTCCACCTAACAAATAATGCAGAAAACTAATTTTAGAATGTAAAAATACCAGCATCAGGTATTCAGCAGTGTGCTGGCAAAGGGTAAGAAAGAGTAGCCATTACAAAATTAGTACAGTAGATGTGTTGGTATTTTTCTTTCAGAACAGCAACAACTAAAGAGTTCTGCTCCTTTCAGTGTCCATCAAATAAATTGAGGATATGGTGCTAAAATCTATATAAGTCCTAAAAATATATATTTTTTAAATTTCTGCTTCTTGTCATGATGATCATGCATAGTTTACAATGTTATTTAAATTTCGATTTATATCAAGTATCAAGTCGGAGTTTTGGGGGCTGTCAGGACCAGCTGATAAAATCCCTCCTACTAAAAACTGGAGTTCAAATTTCATGCTATACCTACTTCAAGGCTTTTTCTGAAAATGAGCTTCCATTAGAACTCCTGAATTTATGTTAAAAAGGGATCTTCAAGCAAGGATGATTTTCAGATTTAAATCTTGTGTCAGAAGTCTCTTTCTATTTCACCTTTATCTTTCCTTCACTCATGTGAAGTACCTAATTATAAAACAATAGCCATTTACTTGCCTTGTAGTGGGGAAAAAAAAGAGAATATCTGCCAGAGATGTCTCAAATTATTTGACTGAAATTGACAATCCTTCTGAAGGAAAGATAAATTTGCTGAGATGGTTAGGTCTGATAAATAAATTTTACAGGGAAATCATTATCTACTCTCCTTTCTGGAGGGAAAATGCTTATATGTGGGTTTCTTTGTGATTCTATATTGATATATGTAAAGCCAAAGATAACTGTAGGATGGCAATGTACAACCTACTTAATACTAGTAAGCTGATGATTTTTAGGGAGCTTTTATTTGCAAATGTGATTACTAGAAATGGCAAAAACAATCAGAAGTCTTTTACAGTTCAGTATTCTCCAAATTACAGGCACAGGGAGTGGCACTCACTTCTCCTTTCCCCCCCCTCCCCACAAACAGAAGAACGGAAAAACCAATTATTGGCCAAGAAAATCTATATAGTACATAGAATAGGTATATTAAAATGAAGAGAAGGGAAGGAATGAATGAGGGAAGGGAAAAAGGGAGGGATAATGGAGGAAGGGGAGTAAAGAAAGAGGGAGGACAGCAAGGGAGGGAGGAAATGAAGAGGGAAGGAAAGGAGGAAGAAGAGAAAGAGGAAGGGAAGGGAAATGACTAAAATTATATGAAGTTATAGATAAGGTATAGATATATAATATAAATTATATAATATATAATTATATAAATAATTATATATATTTATATATTTATATATTTATATATAATTCTATTAATAATATATATAGATATAATTCTATTAATAATATATATAGATATATATAATAAGGTATAGATAGTACTAGCTAAAATATATCCCATATATCTACCAGCCACAGAACCTCTAAAGTAAATGCAGAAACAAGAAAATATTGTTGACCTATATCTTGATCTTTCTAATTATCTGTCCAGAATACAAATAAGATTTGTCTGTAATTATTTTATTTTCATTAATTAATTTTAGTTCTACAGCAGATGGCTTCTGAGAAAAAGCTATTGATCTTGCTTCCTATTAGACACATAAATACGAATGGAAATTTAAGAACTCAAAATTTTAAGGTATTGCACCAGCTCCATCTGACTTAGACAATGTCTGTCACCTCAGGAGAACTCTATCAGCCAGCATGATTACCCTCACCGTATGAAAGTTCAATGAAGAATTTAGCAACCATCTAGCTAACATCACATTTTAAATGTCTAACCTATTTTTGTGCAGCAAACATGCCCATGCAATATCTCTGAAAAGAAAACTCAAACCAACAAAAAGAAGACATCCCAACCTTACCTGGCCTTCCTTATTCCAGTTAGAATTGAGAGATAGCTTTTCTGTACTATTTTTTTTGATGGGGAAGTGGAGACCAGGACAATGGAGATGGTGAAGTTGAAGGTAATGGTGATGGAAGGTGAAAGACTTGATTAGGAAGAACTCCAGAAGTAGTTCCAGCAGTAGAATAGAATACCACCAACTGACAGAGGGATGAGGAGAGTGCACCTAATAGTGACTCTTGCTGATGTTTTCAGTGGGTCAAGCATGCCTCAGATGTGTAGCTCAGTCCTGTACTCTTTCCAGTCCTTCAAATTCTCAGCATGGTCCTCACCTTGGGTGATATCATTCATATACAGCAAAGGCTGAGATCGTGGTTGATATCACAAGGAAATGGAAAAGCTTAGAAACAGGGTCAAATGCAATATAGTATTTAAGAGAAGAAAGACATAGGACTTTTGAATAATAAAGAAACCAGAAAATAGATAGTTAAAAAATCCATATGAAATAGCGTTCTATGTAGATTGTTTATGACCTGTACACCTCAATATGAAAGTAAATTTATGCAGGAAAACGTTCTATAAAGCTGCTTATAAATTTCAAAGGGAAAAAAGGTGTTAACAGGAAGCCGAAAAATTCAGTGACATGCATCGAAAATGAGGGAAACGACGTGGTATATTTGGAAAGAAGAGATCAAATATGCACATTTCTCTCTTACATTTGAAAAGAAAATGTAGAAATATAAAGAATAATGATTCCTTGGAAAATACCTCGTATTTACAGCTACCACAGCTACCACAAGCAAGTGGTAAGATAAAATATTTGAGATTTTACTTATTTCAACATATGTGTTCTTTGCTTTTTTTTTCTTTCATGATCTGGTACTTCGAACTACACTTTGAAGACACCGGAGCCTCAGTATGTAGTCTGTTTTCAAAGTCCTCAGTTCCAGCACCTCTTTTGTCTTTAAAGATCTAAAAATCACCTATTTTACAACTGAGACCTAAAATGTATTCATTTTCTCTCTATCTAGCCAAACATTTAAAGATTCATCAGGAGCAACTTGAAGAAAAGTTGCAAATAATTTAATTTTGGAATGTGTTGTACTGTACTACCCTGAGCTCGAAATGTTGTGGGTTCACTATACTTTGAATGCAAAAGGTATGTATGAACAGGTATATTTAGTTGATTATCTTTTGACTAAATAGGAGATGACATCAAGCTCTTCTCTTCTGTCCAGATAAGACACAACTTTCAAAAGAGGGGGAGTATCTATACTTAGGAACCTTGGGGGATGGGATACTTAGATCCTGAAAAGGTAAGGTCCTGAAGGTAAGACTAAGACATCTCTATTTAAGAGAAGTCATATGCAGTTTTATAGTATAGTCTTAAACACATGTAAAGCAGATGAGGAGGTGGTGAGATGGCAGTAATCAGCATTACTGTGATTAACTCATTTTTTGATGTAATATGTTATGAAAACAACGGATTATACTTCACTACTCAGTTGCTTGGGTTTGTACTTTTTTTTTAAATTTTGTATAAGGAACAGATCAAAGCTTTAAATCATTGTAGATGGATATTTTGTACAACACCTGATACAATGCACACTACAGTAAACAGAAAGCCTCTTTTTAGCACCTTAGACATGATGAGTCTAACATATTCACTGGCAAAACTAGCAGTGACAATTTCAGGCACTGCAAGCCCCAACTTATCTCTTTGCTGCTCTGCCGGTATTGATTTCAAACTCTCACCAGTCAGCAGAGAGGAGCTCGTGTGGCAGCCCCAGGCAATCACATTCCGCTAGTGCAGCTTGGACTGCTGCACCAAGACAGCAGGAGTTACCTTTTGGAACTCTGGCAGAGTGGCAAGGCAAACATCCAACACTGTAACACTTAAACTTTGTTCAGGACAGTAATGTCTACATCGTAGACTTCCCATATCAGACCGGTAAATTAACTGCCAGGATGACAAAATTCATTCTTTTATAAGACTAGAAGCTAATTATGTGATTGACACCTCAGCTTATTAAGTTCTATAAGACTAATACTAGTATTTCATAAAAAGAAAGTCATCTAAAGATGCATGTTTCCATGAGTATACTTTTGAATCAAAAGGGAAATTTATGGAGAAAAAAAAGTTGTTTGAGAATGGCTTTAGGACTGAGGTTCTCATTTTCAGACTACGGAATTACTTGAGCAGCATGTCTAGACAAGTCAGCAATATAGATGATTTGAAACAGAAAGTTACAGCAGAGTTAAAGACAGAATTATTAATTTACCTTGAATTCAGTTATATTGCTAAAAAGCACTTTACTCAAATACAACTTAATGAGCAATGTCCAATAATGCACTTTAATGGTAACATCTATGAAATTCTTTAAGTAATCCATCTGTCTTTGGCATTACACCCTGGTGCTGTACTGTTGTGTTAGTGTTTGAATATAATGGCATAATGCATCTTTTCATTCTATTTTGTAGCACCTGTGGTGCACTAGCACAGATTCATGTCAAAAGGAGTTTAGTTTCTTTCTCGAGTTTCTTAGCAGGGCATGTATATTATATATACAAGTTCAGGAAAAGCAGACCACTATGAATATATCCAAACCACACATAGCAAGTGAGCCTGAGCCTTTGAGAGATGCGGGATTAATAGCCAAGTATACTTTCCAAGATGCAATGAATCTAGAAAGAAACATTACCTACCAATAGCTAGTGTTAGATTCTATATACAGATTACATATTTCTATAGTGAATCTCTTGAAGACAGAAACCTTTTCCTGTAAATAAAATAGTCAAGTATACTATGTTCCACTGCTCTGTGCCTAATGTGCATGTCTTACATGGGCTACCAATTCTGTCTCCTTCAAAAACAAAAACGATAAATGTAAAGAAACACAGAAGAGAAGAAAGGCTGGGCTCAAAGACTAATTTGTATGTGGATCTACACTGTTTGGAAAAGCATTTCTTAGTACTTCAAATTCCTGCATTCTGTGCAGTTGCATTACCAGAGAGTGTTCAGCTGAGGATCTTGAATTCCTGCTTCATGAATTGTGATTTTGGCCATACAGCTGTTAAGTGGAACTGAGCCTGCTGAAATGTTGGTGAGAAAACAGATAATCAGTCCACAGGCATTTTCATGATCCATATACTGGGCATGGACAATGTATAAATTGTGACAGGATGCTCCTTGACTTTCCACTGGAATTTTGTGGAGCTCTGACAGTTTCACAGATAATCTGGATATAGCTGATATTATCTTGAAAATCACCAATGGCAGCCTCAATTCTTCCTTGAATGGGAAACGTGGCCAAAGAGCTATTTTAAAATGCCTACCCCTGTGGATATAAAAACTTGTCTTTCTGACTTTGAGGGAGAAGTGCTGTATCACACTTAAAAGCCTGAGGCATAGGGAAAGAAACAGGAAAGTTAATTAATATTTTAATCAAGAAACAGACCAGGATGAAAGTTTGATACTGCTTTAATAATAAATGCAAAGTGATTGCTAAAGCTCAGTCTGTCAAGTGAAAAACCCAAGGACCTAGCTATCCCCTAATTGTCCAGGCATCGTAGTGACTAGCAGAAATATCCTTTATAAAAACCAGAAAAAGCAAGGACAAGAGGTATCTAGGAAAAAATTGTTGAATACCAAAACCTGCTATTACATGATAGTTGCCTGAGAAAAAGAATACACCCTCTGTTTCATAGTATTCTTTTAGCTGACATCATCAGAAAAAGCAGCACCAGAGGGAAGGGCCAGGCATAAACTAATGGGTATAACTGGGCATGTTGATCTGTACCCACATATAGAATTCCAGAATCACAGAATATGCCAAGTTGGAAGTGACCCACAAGGATCATCGAGTCCAACTCTTAGCCCTGCACAGGACCATCCCCAAGAGTCACATTATGTGCCTGAGAGTATCACAGTGATCTATGCCATTGTTTCTACTTGAGATGTGTCTGGAAGCTGTAATATCAAATGACTCAACTCCAAATAAATTCCATGGGTTGGCAGAGAGCACCGGATGGGACCAACTAAGCTGTACCTATTCATTTATGACGATTTATTTTTTCCAGACTAGAGATCCTGATAGGGTTTTGAAATGCCCTATTTGTGCAATTGCATTCAGCTCCTTTTTGAGTCCAGAAAGAAGATGCATCATTAGGCATGACCTGTCCATAAGTCCTTTAGGATGACCCAAAAAACTCAGGCTAAGAGAACTGCATTGATTGAGGGCAGAGGCCCTTTGGCTTGGCTGTAGGATTCCTGATCCCTGTACCTAACAGAACCAAAGAGAGGAAGAGGGGAACTGGACTGATGCACCACATGACCTTTAAGAAAAGGCAGATACTCTCTTGACCTGTAGCTGATGGTGCATATGTATGGTTATATACCATTACAAGATGCTAGAATAAAAGATGTGCTCTTGCCCTCTGGCACTGGACAGAGTTGTCACAGACATGATCCAGGAAAGGCACAAGGGTGAATATCTTGCCAGTGAAAGAATCAGATATTCTTTGATACTGCCAAATCCTGGCCTAAGCTTGTAGCTTTATTTACTCCAGATTCTGTATAGCTGTGAGATCTGTTGACCATACCTAATGATGATATTGGAATGTGTTTTACTGCTTAAAGCATCTCAACCAGGAGGAAAAGAAATCTTTAAAATCTGACAATATGCTGACACTATTCTTCAATTCTCAGTGCTTTCTGTTCCCCCTGTCTTTCTTGTAAGAGCTTCCCTAAGATGTCACATCTCTGAGGCTGAACATTAAAATGACATATTTAATTTTTTTTTTGTTCTATTTAAACTTTGTTAGTGGGTATGCATATCCCTTATTACACAGAGGAAAAAGAAAAATAATCATAAAATAGCACAGATTTCTAACAAAGCATGCTCTGTCCTAACACTTTTTGCTTTGGATACAGTA
>NW_020955431.1:1387968-1392173 GCF_003031625.1 Empidonax traillii
TCACATCTCTGAGGCTGAACATTAAAATGACATATTTAATTTTTTTTTTGTTCTATTTAAACTTTGTTAGTGGGTATGCATATCCCTTATTACACAGAGGAAAAAGAAAAATAATCATAAAATAGCACAGATTTCTAACAAAGCATGCTCTGTCCTAACACTTTTTGCTTTGGATACAGTAAGCATATTCTTAGTAATTTTTAGATTCTAATATCCAATAATTGAAATAATTGTAGATTCAAAGTAAAGCATTTGGCTTTACTAGTAACTTACATTCTTGTGAATACTTACAAAACCACTACTACTAATCACAACTGTAGGCTAGGAATTAGTATGGGTTAATTACATGTCTCTCTATATATAGAATCATAGAATCATAGAATAGACTGGGTTGGAAAAGACCTCCAAGATCATCAAGTCCAACCCCTGATCCAACTCCAATTACTATAGCATGGCACTAATGGCCACATCCAATCTCTTTTTAAAATCCTCCAGGGATGGTGAATCCACCACCTCTCTGGGTAGGCCGTTCCAATGCCCGATTACCCTCTCTGTAAAGAATTTCTTCCTAACATCTAACCTAAACCTCCCCTGTCAGAGCTTGAGCCCATGTCCCCTTGTCCTATTGTTGGTTGCCTGGGAGAAGAGACCAACCCCCACCTGGCTATAACCTCCCTTCAGGTAGCTGAAGAGAGTGATGGGGTCACCTCTAAGCCTTCTCTTCTCCAGACTAAACAACTGCAGCTCCCTCAGCCTCTCCTCACAGGACTTCTGTTCAAGTCCCTTCACCAGCCTCGTTGCTCTTCTCTGGACCCGCTCCAGCACCTCAATATCCTTCCTGAACTGAGGGGCCCAGAACTGAAACAGCACTGCTGGTGTGGCCTCACCAACGCAGAGTACAGGGGAAGGATCACTTCACTGCTCCTGCTGCCCACACTGTTCCTGATCCAGGCCAGGATGCCATTGGCCTTCTTGGCCACCTGGGCACACTGCTGGCTCATGTTAAGCCTCCTGTCAATCAGCACCCCCAGATCCCTTTCTGCCTGGCTGCTCTCCAGCCACTCTGTGCCCAGCCTGTAGCGCTGCAGGGGTTGTTGTGGCCAAAGTGCAGGACCCAGCACTTGGCCTTGTTGAACTTCATCCCATTGGAGTCAGCCCATCTCTCCAGTCTATCCAGATCCCTCTGCAGAGCCCTCCTGCCTTTCGGCAGGTCGACACTTCCTCCCAACTTGGTGTCATCTGCAAATTTGCTGATGATGGACTCAATCCCCTCATCTAAATCATCGATAAAGATGTTAAACAGGACTGGTCCCAGCACTGATCCCTGGGGGACACCACTGGTGACCGGCTGCCAGCTGGATGCAGCCCCGTTCACCAGCACTCTCTGGGCCCGGCCCTTGAGCCAGTTCCTGACCCAGCACAGAGTGCCCCTGTCCAAGCCATGGGCTGCCAGCTTTTCCAGGAGTATGTTATGGGAGACAGTGTCAAAGGCTTTGCTGAAGTCCAGATAGACCACATCCACAGCCTTTCCCTCATCCACCAGGCAGGTCACCTGATTGTAAAAGGAGATCAGGTTGGTCAAACAGGATCTGCCCCTCCTAAACCCATGTTGGCTGGGTCTGATCCTTTGTCCATCCTGTAGCTGCTGTGTGATTGCACACAGGATGATCTGCTCCATAACTCTGCCAGGCACCGAGGTCAGGCTGACAGGCCTGTAGTTACTAGGGTCAGCCTTGCATCCTTTTTTATGGATTGGGGTGATATTTGCCAACTTCCAATCATCTGGGACCTCCCCAGTGAGCCAGGACTGTTGGAAGATGATAGAGAGCGGCTTGGCAAGCTCTTCTGCCAGCTCCCTCATTACCCTAGGATGGATCCCATCTGGTCCCGTAGACTTGTGAGGATCCAGATGACTCAGTAAGTCACTAACTATTTCCTCCTGGGAAGCAAAGGAATGTTTCCCTTAAAAAAAGCTATTGCAATTAACATAGAATTGATTATTAAATCAATTGCTCAAACAATGCCTAAATTTCTGTTAGACAAAACATTTAAAAGATTGACTGCCTTGCTTTAAGTGCCTTTGGGCTGGATGCAAACAGAAGAACCCATATCAGCATACTATACGAATGTGGGTGTTTTTTAAGCAAAATAAATGGAAATGGAAATCAATTGAAAAGTGACTAAAAAAGAAAAAAAAAATAAAGCAAATTGACAAACTGGTTAAAAATATAAAGTGCTAATTGAGACATTGACTGCTGTAAAATATGTGTTCTAATTCACTTTTAATATGTACCAGTGAGAAAAAGGCATTGCTTTTCTCAGAAATCCATACATTTCAGAGACAATTTGTAGCTAAACAGAGTCAGTTGAAAAATACAAATAATTATTTTTAGAATAAAGCTGATTTTAATTTTATGTTAGCTACTTCCTGAAGAAGGGTGTGCTTTATTAAGATGAATTTAATTTGTAATTCTGGCACTGTTTTCAGGATTAGTATTCCTTCTCATTAGCTGACAAAATTAAATTACACAAGAAACTTTGTAATAAGTGTCATGGTTTAACCCCAGTAGGTAGCTAAACATCATTCCCCCACCAGAAGGATGGGGGAGAGAATTGGAAGGGTAAAAATGAGAAAAATTATGGGTTGAGATAAGGACAGTTTAAGGTGGAAAGCAAAAGCTATGCACACAAGCAAAGCAGAACATGGAATTTGTTCATCACTTCCCATGAGCAGACAGGTTTCAGCCACCCCAGGAAAGCAGGGCCCCATCACAGATAATGATGACTTGGAAAGACAAACGTTATCACCCTGAATGACCCCCTTCTTTTTCTTCCCCCAGATTTATGTACTGGGCATGATATCATATGGTGTTCCTTTGGTCATTTGGGGTCAGCTGTCCTGGCTGTGTCACCTCCCAGCTTCATGTACACCTCTAGGCTTCTTGCTAGTGGGGTGGAGTGAGAAGAAGAAAAGGTCTTGGCTCCTTACTCAGCAGTGACTTCAAGATCCCTGAGTTATCGACACAATTTGCAGCACAAAAACATTTGGAGGACACAAAGAACAGGAACAAGTGGTAGTTAAAAGGTCTAGAAGTTTAAGTGAAACAATATGGGAAATATTATGTTAGTTTAAGACCTTAAGAAGTCAAAAAGCATTGACAGTGACAGAAAGAGATCAAAAAAGGATCATATATAAAATAATAGCCAGTCTTCATGAACAAAGAACTGGGGAAGGGCTTTACACCTTCCAGCCTGCGCATTGGATTTTTTAGGTGAGACACAGTGTGCGTGGAATTGAGCCCACCCTTTAATCCTGAGGTTCATTGGTCGGGGTCAAGCGAGCTTGGACGGTGGCAGCGAGGTCCTCAGGACGTAGATGGATTGCCTTACAGGGCTAACGAGCTCCATCTGCCCGGGGAGTGCCCTGACCGGGAATCGAACCCAGGTCTCTGTGGTGACAGTGCCGCGCCTTAAGCACTTGACCATCAGGGGCTCCAAAAAAAAAAAAAAATAATAAAAAAAAAGCTTTAATTCATGCCACATGGAAAAAGTAGAGATTTTCAGAATTCAAACTTCTGCTACAATCAGTTCCTTGATTTACCATTTCTTATATGAAGTGAGAATGACAGTGCTTACCTGTTTACTATAAAGAATCACAGCAAGCTCCAACTCTTCCTCTGCATACAGGATGCCTTTTGTAGCCTTTCCCCTTGAAATCTCATTCAACTCATGTCACTAAACAGATTTGTCCTTAGAAGGAACAAAAAAAAAAAAAAAAAAAAAAAAATTATTTATGATATTGTGCCAAAATATTGAAGAGAAAGAGATTCAAGGACCACTGTTCTTGCAGTTATTAGCTCTCAGATCATGTCTGATATATAAAAAAAAAAAAAAGACTGTAAACAATTGCAATAATAATCTGATGGAGAATTGTCACTTCGTGTTGTTAACAGCTATAGTAATGAATAAAGATAAGTGACAGGTCATTTTTCATGATGTAAAAATTCATTAAATTTCTTTTTCACTTCATACCCCTGAAAAAATTGCTGTCTGACAGACTGCCTAGGAATGCAAGTACAAATCTAACACCATTTCTCTGTAATTTATTAACATGAGAAAAGTTATGGATGGTTCTTAGCAATAAGCACAGACCTGAAAAATAAAAAATTCATATTGAGCAATATTAGCCACATTAGCATGTCCTA
>NW_020955431.1:1392791-1394748 GCF_003031625.1 Empidonax traillii
TCATACCCCTGAAAAAATTGCTGTCTGACAGACTGCCTAGGAATGCAAGTACAAATCTAACACCATTTCTCTGTAATTTATTAACATGAGAAAAGTTATGGATGGTTCTTAGCAATAAGCACAGACCTGAAAAATAAAAAATTCATATTGAGCAATATTAGCCACATTAGCATGTCCTAGAATGACACTGTGGTAGTAATTACATAACTAAGTAAAGTATTTATGTTCAACTAATGAATTCCTAAAGTAGTTGAATTGCATACTTGGAAAAATAATTTTGTCCAGTTTCCTGTATATTTCTCTCAACCTTCAGGGATAAAACACACGAATAACAAGTAGAATTGATGGGAATTTTTATGAATGTAATAATAGGAGGGATAAGGAGGTCTTTCCCTTCTTTATCTCTGGAGCTGACATGAACCTGCCTCACTACTCTGTAGATCAGTAATATAGGTTTTGTCTGTGAAAATAATTCCACACCTTCAGAACCTGCAAGTATGGTAAAGTTGCATGCTAAAACGGCAACATATGTTCCAGAGCACCATCCCTCCATGTTTATCACCTGTAAGATTGGAGCAGCTCCACAACTTTCTGCATTTGTGTCTCCAATACATCAGAATTTGTCGAAAGCTTTTTTTTCATCAAAGTCGTTCAGGTTTGAAGAGTTTTAGCCATATACAACTCCTCTAGTTTGAAACTGGACAGTGACTAGGATTACAGGATTCATGTGTCTGAGATGCAAATTCTCTGTACAGCACCCACTGGTTGCAGATTCTGCACCTCCAGAAGCCTTTGAAACTCCTGAAGCCATGTCTTACTTTCCAGGCTTCTCTTGTAGATCTCTCAAGCACATTTCTTCTTGCTATATGAAGGAATGTATTAGGCCATGTTGCGGTAGGTAACATTTGAAAGTTTTCAATATAAAATGGGTCAAAAAACCCACTAGCTATTCAGTGTATTCTTGAGCATTCATTTGTGCCTCAGTTGCTGTGAGATGCATACCAAGACCTAACTTCATTTACACTCATCAGCAATCAGAAGGAGTAACAAAATGGGAAATAGGCTTCAGTGATGGACTACAGATGTTGGAAACTCTCTTGTCGTAGGATTGGTGAGGCTGGGAGTAATTTGTGAATCTTGCCATAATGATGAATATTAGCTGCTAAAAAGCTTGACATAATTTTTTTTTCCCCCAGGTCTATTGCTCTGGACTGTCATCCCAGAAGGTTACTCCATAGACCAAAATTCCCATAACTTCATATCTACTAGGATATCTATCTATCATTTACAACTGTTATTCAATTTTGAGCACCAAAAAATGTCTTGATGCATTTAATATCTTATAATTTCAGTGACTAGTTGAACTATTCTATCTAGTGAACAGAAAATGTTGAAAAAAATCTGCTTTTGCTTTGCTTCAAATAGAAACAAAGTCAAAGATAGATCTGTAACTTCCATGTGAATTACTAACCTTGGATTTTAGTACCTTATGGTAGCTAGGCACCTCAGCTGTGGTACTGAGAGAAGTGGGAAGCATCACAGTAATGAATTCCAGACCAGCAGTACACCTTCAAAATCGAAATGAGCTTGATGCATTGGACATTTTGTTCTGTAAAACAAAATAAATCCCGTAAATTCTGAGCACAAGTGAAGCATAAAAAGTTTAGTAAGGGCCATAATTTCATATCAAAGTTTCATTGTCATTTTACATGCTTTATGCAGAGTCCTTCAGAACACCTTTAAGCTCTGGAAGGGCAGTTTGCAGAACATGGCCAGTCTCTTCGCGAACGAAGAACCGGGGAAGGTCTTTCCACCTTCCAGCCTGCGCATTGGATTTTTTAGGTGAGACACAGTGTGCGCGGAACTGAGCCCACCCTTTAATCCTGAGGTTCATCTGCCGGGGCCAAGCACGCTTGGACGGTGGCAGCGAGGTCCTCAGGACGTAGATGGATTGCCT
>NW_020955431.1:1394826-1398292 GCF_003031625.1 Empidonax traillii
ATCCTGAGGTTCATCTGCCGGGGCCAAGCACGCTTGGACGGTGGCAGCGAGGTCCTCAGGACGTAGATGGATTGCCTTACAGGGCTAGCGAGCTCCATCTGCCCGGGGAGTGTCCTAACCGGGAATCGAACCCAGATCTCAGCATTGACAACGCTGCGGTTTAGCCACTGCACCACCAGGGGCACTCAACATATTTATGCAGAACATAAAGTCAGTCTGTATAGAATACAAACAAGTTTTGAAAATATTTAAAAGAAATCTGTGATCCCTAAACTGATTTATTCATATGCTAGTAGAGATAAACACTGTTTTCATACCTTTACCACAACCAAGTTTATTATCAGTGGACGTTTTGACATTTACACATGCAGACTTTTAAACAGCAAATTATTAATTATAATTTGTTTTTGAACCAGTTAAAAAATTTGCTGCTTTGAGAGTATTGTAGCAAGATTCCTCACAGTTTCCTTGTTAGTTGAAGAAAAATGCTCCTTCATTTTGTTATACATTGTTAGATTCATTCTTGAGCTACTTCAGCAGATATCATTAAAACTCCGCAGGTTTCATCTAAGTAAATACGACGTGGTTCAGTTTGGGTGTGTTTTTTTGGTATTTCACTATGAGAGGTAGATATTAACTTGAAACGTTTCTATATGGCTCTAAGGATATAACTCTTCAGGAATTTCAGCCAAGTAAGAAATAGCAATAATGGAAATAAGATTCTGCAATACACTTCATCATTTTGCCTCAGTTAGACAGGTTTTCTGCAACCAAACTTAGGCAGATAAAATCAAAATATTGGTGGTAGTAGTGTGTCTGATCTATAATTATCCACAGGTATACTTGGTTCTGATCTATCATTCACTTTGGTTATGCATTATTTAAAGGAGTATTTACACATTTATCTTCAAATATTCAACTTACCTTGTCCCACCTATCCATTGGACCCAAGAAGCACACTAAAAATACTTAGGTCTTCTAAAAAAATTGATCCTTCCAAAACATCCTGCAATTTTGAGCAATGGGGCAGTAAGATTTATGGAGAACTTGGATATGATGAAAATGTTTGACCTTACGCTTTAGACTCACCTGGAAAGTATTGCAATGCATCTTGGCACATTGGAGGGTTTTCCAGACTAACATCTACAGACTGCTGCTACATTATGTTTCAACAATTTTCTTGGCAGAAGAGTCACTACTCTAGAGCAGAAAGAGAATGATCTTTCTTCATTAGAGTGTGCTGCTGTGCAGTAACAGAGCAGAGGCTGTGCAGACACCTCTCAAACTGCTCTGAAACAAAAAGGCTGAGAGGAAAGCAGAGGAAAGCATGACAGATGGCAAAGATCTGAAAACAAAAGCATTTTCACATTTTTGAATTTTGGTAGGAAAAGAAAAACCAGGAAAATACTTGTGTAACTTTTCTTATGTAGAAATCTGTATTTGTGAAGAAAATAATAACCTGCAGGGAAATACTTTCTTGGAAACCTAATAATGTAGGTTCAGGCTTTTTTGGAAACCCTAAGCTTTCTTGGAAACACAATAGTGTAGGTTCAGACTGACTAGACTCTGAACTGATGAGCCCTTTTAGGCTCAAACTAGTTACTTTGAGTTACTTTGATCACTGAAACCCTCTCTTTTTATGATTTTTTTTTTAATTTTTTAAAAAATTATTACTGTGTTTAAATAACACAGTGATTAATGATAAAACACTGAAGGATTTCCATAAATTCCAAGGCATGCCTACATGCATGTCAAATGGTTCATGATGATTAGTATAAAACCATTATCAACAGAATTAGAGACTTACTCTTCTTCCTCCACCTGTCCCTCCCCAGCCCCTCCCACCTCACCCCCCCCCACCACCAGTTTGGTCAATGAATAAGATCAAAAAGCAAAATAAATTAACAATTTTTAGACAAATTATATATTGATAATTATTAATCAGCATATAATGTTAATATATTATTGTCTTAGCTCACCTTAAGTAGTAAATTGTTATATATTTCTTTTAGTAGACATTGTTACAGTGTTAATCAAGCTTTTTTGTTAGTCACATTGATACAATGACTTTGGGGGAAAATTATTTTCCAGACAAAAGTCTTTAATCAGTGAAATACTCTAATTCAACTGTATAATAAAAGATTATGAAGTAGATTTAGCTCAGCATTTCTAGCTATGAAGCAGAACAGTGATCATCCTTCAGAACATTCTCAGGTTTAAGGAAACAAAGAAAGAAAGTAAAAATTCCTACAGGCCCCATGTTTTCCTTCTCTGAAGACAGTCTGTAACCAACAACAGACTATAAGGGTGTTTTTACAGAAGAAACAATACCTTTATAAATACCTGTAATATAGGGTGGAGGCAATTTCGGGAACAGCTCTCTTTCTTTTGAAGAAAATTGTTTTGCCAGGTTTTCCAAGAACGCATGCCAAGAAGAAAGTTTAAATTCTGAAAGGTACAACCACTGAGGGAAACAGAAGCCATAGGCTACTGTAAAGTATTCAAGTACCAGTGTATCAATAAATAGGAGAAGAAAATATTGTGTCTCTTCACTAAAATCTTTGCAAAGGTTTGTCCACTGCTTCTGCAAAACAGAGTGCTGTGTAAACAGAAAAAAAAAAAAAGTAGTTTAAATCAGGTGTATGCAAATTCTTTCCATGCAAGAGTAAAGCACCAGATAGCCTGAAACTAGACATAGTCTGGTTCCTTAGTATTAAAAAGCTTGATGTAGTTCTGTTAAAAAGTGTTCAAACACACCTAATGTGAACAACAATCTGAAATGAAAAAAACACAATAACTAAGTAGTATTAGAGGCATGAAATATATTGATGAAAACAGTGATTTTTGCCCCCAAAAAGAAGGCATTTTGACGTTCAAAATATTTTGATTTAGCAGTGCTGACTAGTGAATGTTAGCTTATAAATTAAAAGATAAGATAGATAGTAGGTATGAGGAGAAATGGTTTTTCATAATTATTATTCTTGCTACGTATGCAGTCCATATCTATGAAGATTAATGTTGCCATTGCTAAGGTGGGAGTATAAATCTTATATTAAGTAGCCCTCCAGGAACGATGGGTGTAGGAGAAAGCTATGTTTCTCATCATGGACTTAACACAGACTCTGTTTACCAAAAGAAAATAAAAATAATATACAACAAAGTTAATCTGAGAGATCAAATTCCTTATTGTGAAGTCCCAAATTCCTTATCTTTCAGTTATAGGATCAGTTTCTGGAAAAGTGGTAGACATACTGCCTGTTTCTGTTAACCACACAGCATCTGTCTCTGTGCTCTGAGAGGGTTGGTACTCAAGCGTCAGGCTGTTGCTCTCTGCATCGTGTGTTGCTGTGCTCCTTACCGTGAGGGTCTGAAATGACTTGTAAGAATGGTGCTGTACTGTGCATCCTTGGAACTGACTCTAACAGACAGAACAGTCAACATTGCACAAGATGTGGCAGTCTCCACC
>NW_020955432.1:0-2306 GCF_003031625.1 Empidonax traillii
AACCCTAAACCCTAACCCCAAACCCTAACCCTAACTGACCGTAACCCCTAACCCTAACCCTGACCCTAACCCTGAACTCATTAAACCCTCAACTCATTAAACTGTCAACTCATTAAATCTTCAAGTCATTAAATCCTCAAGTCCTTAAACTGTTAGGTGATTAAATTTGTGTTAATATAGGGTTAGGGTTTGTGTGAGTGTTGTAGTGAAGTTGTTTTTGTGGTTAGAGTTAGTGTTTTGGTAAAGTTGTGTTAGGATTAGTGTGAGTTTTTTAGTGCAGTTGTGTTTCAGTTAGGGTTAGGTTTATGGTATGGGGGTGTTTTGGTTAGGGTTAGTGTTTTGGTAAGTTGGTGTTTTGGTTAGGGTTTGTTTTAGGGTTATGGGCTGTTTGTGTTTGGGTGTATGGTTGGGTGCAGGTGTTTTAGGGTTTGGGTTATGTTTCAGGGGTCTTAGGGTTAGTTTTTGTTGTTGTGATAGTGGTTAATTGGTTAATTTTTCATATTTTTATGTTATTTTGTTGGTCGTGTGTAGGTGGTGGTGTTGTGTGATTTTTTGTTTTCATTAGGGTGCTTTGTGTTTGTTAGGAGGTCGTGGGTTTTTTTAGTTTTTTGTAATATTTCAATTTTTTGTATTTTTGTGTAATTTTAGTGTCAGTCTGTAGGGGGTGCTGTTGGCTGAGTTTTTGCAAGCATTCTAATGTAGTAGTCACTAGGTGGTGCTGTTGCATTAAAAGTATATATGTTGTAGTTTTTTTGTGTTTTCTAGTAGGTGGTGCTGTTGTGTCATTAGAATTGTAGTATATGTTTTGTTGCAATGTATATTCTTTGAATGTTGTGCTCCAAAGTAAGCCACTCCCTCTTTGTGCACTAGGGGCCTGTTACTGGATGTCCCTCTCTCCTTATGCTAATTTCTAAATCTATCCCAGAAATTCCCAACCCGGTACCCTGCTCTCCTCCCCTCTCTGGGTCACAGCCCTCCACTTATCTTTATGACAGCTGGGGGTGTGAATCCTTCTTCAATACACAGGAAGGTCATCTCGGCTACCTCAGACGTTCCTGCAGACGCTGGCTTATTCTCCTTGTCACCTACAAGAAACAAAACCACAATCACTTCAGGAGCTTTGCAGCAGCTCAGCCAAACCCCAACAATTCCTGTACTCACACTCTCCCAGCTGCACCGAGGCCCTCGGCTCGCCGGCTCCAGACAGAGTCCTGCCACCTCTGCCGATGCCGGAGGCTGCGGCTGGCATCGCACGGGATACCTGGGTGAGCGACGGACAAAGGTACGTGGCATTTTGGAAAGCTCAGTGCACCCCTGCTCCTCCTGCCACCGCCCTGACTCACCTCGAATTCTCCTCTCTTTCCAAAGGTGACCTGGGCAGCATCTGCAAATAGAAAAGGCACATGCTCCATCGCTGAGCCCTGGAATACGTTGGGATTACTCACAAGGCCAGCCCGAGACCACCTAACCTTGTCAAAAAATACTAGGCATGTTTGTAGCTCACCAGAAAAGTAACATCTACTTCTGTCAAGGGGTCCACGCTCATCTTGCTCACCAGTGTTCACCTGGCTCTTCTCCACACTTGTGCCGATGGCCTCTTTCACCCAATTGTACAGAAAGGGTTGGGACAAAAAGTCTTGCTATCCTTTACCTCCCCTAGGCAGCCTGTCATCTACACCTTCAATCACAGGGTTATGTGCTTTCCTTCCTATGGAAAAGACTATCTATCAGGGTTTTGGGTTTCTGGATCACCTCAGACCAGCAGGTTCACAGCTGAGCTGCAGTTTCTCTCATTGTGCCTGGTGGTGTATCGGCTGAGCTCAGGGGTCAAATCACACAGAGACACCAGCTGTGGGTGCTAAGGCTGATCTAACTTCATCTTACAAAATGGAGGGGGTTTATAGGCAGATAAGGAAGGTTCTGGAAAAAGGGGATAGGTATATATAAACTTGGACAGGGCATTGGATAAGATTTAAGATTGATACACATAATAGGGGGGGATACTTGCATCTTTAGATAACTACTAAGTTCTTAATTGGGAAAACTAACTGCCTCTAACTGGACTTTGGTCAATCAGAGAAACCTGCTCTCCCCCAGCAAGAGAGAGAGCTCACAATCTAACAGACAGTCTGTCTGTCTGATGCTGTCTGACCTATGTTGCCAGACATTGCTTCCTTCCACCTTCTACACTCCTCTTCCTCATCCAGGTTACCCCCAACAACTATCTGAGCTATTACACTCAAAATATACACTCTGTCCCCTATAGTTTACCTCTGATTTTAGGCCCAAAATATTCATTCCATCCC